>NC_068938.1:54572936-54945436 GCF_016801865.2 Culex pipiens pallens
TATTTAACCCAGGCCTGAATTTTCAAAAAAATAGTTTTTTAGTTAAGGATGGGAAAATGATCCTGACCATACGAAAATTGAAAGCAACTTTTGAAAATTTTGATTTTTGGGTCATATATGACCCATCAGGCCGGAAAGGGTTAATTGTAGAATTTCTAGCTTGCACTTTCAATTTTTATATTTTTATTTTATTTTATGTTCAACCAAATTTTATGAACAATAAAGCTTTCAAATCTGTGCGTTAAATTTAAAAAAAAATAGAGGCAAAAATTTTATACTATAGCATTCTGTTATTAACGATTTTAAGAAATTTGATCATGTACTAAGTCAACTTTATCCATACATTAAATTTTCATTTGACCTTTTTGCAAAGGATTTCATAATAGATCCATCTATCGGATGAAATAATAATTAACTCTAGATTTATCCAATATTAATGAGATCATTTTAACTTCGAATACTTCGAATAAGAATGCTACAAACAATTGTTGAATCAATGAAGTGTTTTTTTAATCATATCCATTGAAAGTACAATAAAAAAAAATATTTTTATGCAGTGGGCTCTATGGCTGTCGATCCTATCGATATCAATATTGCTCCAGCTGTCAATACATTTTTTAGTCCCTTCAAATAGATTGCTTTGATTTTTCGTTCTATAATTTGATAACTCCCGCTCTCGACGGTTACTTGAATATCGACAACGAGAGAGTCCACTGTAAATACTTCAGTATGAAAACTCAGTGTTTAGAATGGAAAATTTAAAATACCGTCAGTGGGGGTGACTATGGGTCAAAAAACGATACACCTCTCGTATTTTCTTAATAACAAAAACAATTTAAATAACATCGAAAATCTTTCAACGTAGATTTGTTCTTAGATAGTTTACTAACATTTTCCCAAAATATGGTGGATTTTGATGAACACTACCTTAAATGCCAATTGTTTGAAAATTGACCCAATCTCACCCCTTAGAGGGGGTGACATTGGGTCAAATAAAACTAATATGATGCTCAAATACAACGATATGGTAAAAACAAGTCATCCAACAGTGTTTCTTGTTCGAGGGAATCGTATTGACACGCTACAATGTTTGAAGTGGAGATTTTCAAACATTTGGGTAGTTTTCGAGCAATTCTAACAAAAATATTAGAAAAATGATTTTTCGAGAGGTCATTTTTGGCCAAAAACGTACCCCAACTTTAGACAGCTGCCAAAATAACAGGATTTGTTCTAGGAACGAGATTTTTTCAGCGAAGTCATCTTAAGATGTCCCCTACACAACCCTTTCAACAGAATTCATTTTCATTGAGAAGAACCTGAGAAATGGTAAAATCCGTAAAAAATCACTTTGACCCAATCTCACCCCCCAGACCCAATGTCACCCCCACTGACGGTACACAAAATTATTGTTAAAATTATAGACAGAAAATTAAAATAGCAAACAATAATGCTGCCCTAACTGAGAAAAGGCTATGAAAAATTACTCGTAATCATACTCTGAGATAATACCTGTATCAAAAATTATGTAAATAAATATCAATATATTATTAAAAAAATCAGTTGCGAAAAATCGTTGCTTTGCAAAAATTCTTAATAAAAAAACCTTCGACTCTCGGATGTCATAAATCAATGCATTAACTTACGACCTCTTGCGGAAAAATGTGAAAATTCCTTCAAAAGCTCTTTTCTGATTAACTTTCAGAATGCATGCATGCATAATTTATATCGGAATTAAATTCTTTGGAAAGTACATCAAAATCACTTGTCAGATTTTGAAACATTTGGACTAATTTGGAAAGTCTCTTGACGATAGGTTGGATGACAGATCCGGAAACTTTGCTACTTCATAGTTTAATTCGGCCTTTTTTCATTCATTTTATACTATTTACATTGTGCTGACTCCCAACTCAAGCGACCCAAAGTAAGTGCGTCATAAATTTCCGACCAGATTTCAGCAGATTACCAATCTCCCTTCGCTCGCGCACAAATCACCCCCAAAACAGATGTCCACTATTTTTAATGCACCCTTTGCCGCGACACCATCAACACGTTAAGGAAATGTATGAAATAAATATTTATATAAATTCTCGTTTTATTGTAATGAGCTTTATTTCACTGTTTTGTGCCCGCGACTTTCCTGTTTGGACCAACAACAACTGAAGATCTCTGGTGGTGGTTTCGCTAGTTTCTGTTTTTCCTTTTTTATTTTTGCTATGGCACAAGTATTGCCTCAAAGAATCCGACTCGAGAACTTCTACGCCACGGAGCCGGAGTCGTGCCTTCTCCCGGGGTGGCGGTCAGTCCCGGGGACGAATGGGAAAATAATACTTTAACAACTTAATTTTATTATTTAAATTAGTGACGATAAATTATGAGCGTGATTTATCTTTATGCAGGTTGTTGCTCAATGCAAACTGTCTTTTATATACGTTTTGTTTTGTCTCTCGTTTTGTCTTTTTGCAAAAAATAAAGTCTTGTGGGAATTGGTCCTGCGGCGGGCCGCGATGACCTTCGTTGCGCGAGTTATGGCGCAAATGATGTCCTAGAGACGGCCATAAAAGCGCCGGGACAGCGTCCCTCCGTGTTCCCATTGATTGAAGCGGAATAAAAATATTTAAATGTTATAAATCGATGTTTATTGACTTTGCTTGCAGTGCATCGCGTCGTGGCCTTAAATCACACACGCCCGGTCTCTCTCTCTCTCGCTCGCGAATCCGGTCCCCGAACAGACGTAACAACCTGTCTGCATGGACCAGTCCCGGTCCGCGGCCCCCGGACCGCCGCGGTCGACTGAAAATAAATAATATATCATGCATTTTGCACGCAATAATTAAGATACAACAAATGAACCTTCATGTTATAAGGTATGTCGCTGGACTCGCGTAACCTGTAGGATCGTCCTTCACGAGGATCCCATCGTGGCCGGCAAATGGCGACAAATCTGTGCCCAGAGCGCGCGCGCGTGTGCACCTGGCTGTGGCCAACCTGTGGCTGGGCCCCGGCATCATCCGCGGACGAGCGAGAGTTATTACGAAAGTGCAATTAAAGAAAAATGTTGACACTCTTTGACTGCAAACCTGATTTATGCCCACGGAGCCGGGGTGACATTTTCCCCTTGCCGTGTCCTTTGGAGATGGTTGGTGGGTACAGAACGAATTTTGTACACGGCGATTCACTAGAACCTGTTTCAGCTTTTTCTAATCTGTGAGAAAATGCGCGATTAACCGTTCTACAAACCATTCAATGTGAGGTTATTCGTGTATGATGCAAATCCAGCAGTTTGATTGCAATTTTTTACTTCTTCTTATATATTAATAGAAGAAAGTTTTTCTAAAATAATACTGGTTATACAAAATGGGCATGTGATAGTTAGATAACACTGACCAAGAAAAATTGATAAAAAAAAAACTGCGCAAGCTGAACTCGAGAGGAAACATGAACTTTGGATGATGATTAAGATGTTTCTGATATTTTTAAATATTCAAATAGGGCCGAAGCGTTTTTCTACAAATATTATAGGGAAAATTAGGTCGGTTCATAGCTCTACAATTCAAAAATTACATGCAATACACACTTTAGTGAAAAACATTTCGGAAAGGTCTAGATATTTTTGAAAAAGTCTGTTTGTTTGGAAACTTTGCAGATCAAAATCACTTTTTCCATGAGCCATATTTTGACCCAAAAAGAAGCCTACTTACACAGAAAAAAAAGTTGAATTTTGGAATGTTAAAAAAATTGTAGGTTGAATATTACCTCTTTTTTTAAGTAATACACATAAAAAATGTGTAAAAATGTGAACCTAATGAATATTCATCAAAAAAAAATCATTTTTTTTGACACAAAATCTGTCACCATTTCCTGATGAATATTACCATATTTTTTTCTGTGTACGATTGAAAGTAGGTGAATATTCTAATCTAATCTAATCTATTGAAAGAAGGTGAATATTCGAAAAAAAAATCGATTATCAAACACGTTCTCCTGCACGGATTTTGCTGAAATTTCGGTCATCGGCCTATGTTTGCATGTAAAATCAACCTTTGATTGTTTAGATCGTACCCAGAATCTTTTTGGAAAACGGATATTATGGTTAAGGCTTTTTGGAAACAATTAGGGGTAATTCTCCGCCAACTCACACAGCAGTTGTCCCAACCCCTCTTCGATGTGCATGAAACTTTGTCCTAAGGGGTAACTTTTGTCCCTGATCACGAATCCGAGGTCTGTTCTAAGATACCTCGCGACGGAGGGGCGGTACGACCCCTTCCATTTTTAAACATGCGAAAAAAGAGGTGTTTTTCAATAATTTGCAGCCTGAAACGGTGATGAGATAGAAATGTGGTGTCAAAGGGACTTTTATGTAAAATTGAACGCCCGATTTGATGGCGTACTCAGAATTCCGAAAAAACGTATTTTTCATTGAAAAAAACATTGCTTTTTGCCTTCCTCACCTTACTGAGGAAAGGCTATAAAATCACTTGAAAAATGAACTTCTTAATTCGACCTCGTAGACCCACCTTCACATATACCTATCGACTCAAAATCATGTTCTGAGCAAATGTCTGTGTGGATGTGTGTTGGTGGGTGGACAAAAAAATTGTCACTCGATTATCTCCGGACTGGATGAACGGATTTTGACCGTATTAGTCTGATTCGATCCGTCTTGGGGTCCCATAGGTCTCTATTTAAAATCAGCAAGTTTAGTTAAGTACTTCAAAAGTTATGCTAAAAAAACGATTTTGGCGTATGTCCGGAAGATTGTAAAAAGGGTGGTTTTTGCAAGAAACTCTATCTTGTTATACATTTTCAGAAAGGTATTAAAAAGACCTTTCCAATGAGCCCAAAACATTGAAGATCTGACAACCCTATCAAAAGTTATTAGCAATTAAGTGTTATTTATACACTTTTTGGAGGCCGGATCTCAGATATTTCAGTAAAAATGATGTCCGTGTCCATCATGCTACCCATCGTTAGTTAGATAATCGATACAACCCCTTATATTTTAAATTATATGAAAATAAGTTTTTTTCAGTGTCACTTAATACGTTTTTGTAAATGAAAATAATTTTTAAAATAGACCTTTTTTTAAAAAAAAATAAAAATATTGTCCAGCGTTTGTAAATGTCCAAAATAAGTGTTTCTTAGTCCTTCCAAAATAGCACTATTGATTCTACAAGTTCGATTTTTTTCATAGTTAAGAAGAGGAAAAGTAACAAAAGTTTCATTTATTATCTTTGAAAATCGTAAATTCATTTCCATTGCAAATTTGATTAAACATCTTAAAAAAGAATTTTATAATTTTTTTTGACAATGATTTTAGTTTTTTTTTCTAAAATTCTCATTTTTCAAAAACTGTCCAGTACCAGATTTACGACCATCTTAATACATTTGGAAATTAAACTCAAAGTGATAAAAATAAAAAAAATCGGGATTTTTCCAAGTACCTATTTTTCTAAAAAGTTCTAATCATTTCTTTGCCTAAGGGACCATCCATACACCATTGGAACACTTAGGGGGAGGTCTGAGATTTCCAAAAAAGTGTCCACGTAGTTCATGGATGGTTCGTTAGACACCAAATAGATAAATAAAAATCCCTTCTCCAGGTACAGATAAAAATATTCACATGCACGGAAAAAAAGAGTTCCCAAAATCGTGAACAAGCGTTCATGAACAAAGTGTTCAAATCCCATGGTACGATTTTGAAAAACGTACCATGAAATTTGAACACTTTGTTCGTGGTTCCCACTTATGGGGACTGCATTGAATTACTCTGAAAGTCACTGAACAATATTTATTAGTATAAAATTATAAAAAATATACGGAACTTCAACTACAATTTTCCTATCAGAGAACATTATTATCTCTGTTGTCTTCGTAATACTATGTACAGCTAAACCTCCTGTGACAGCATCACACGACAAGACGATTACACCATCATCCTCCGTAACGCGCGCGGACAGTACAAGCCCCCGTAACCGCACAAGCCGTCACCGCTGATCAGCCACACGACATCTCGCGGCCAGAACACCCAGACGCATCCATACACCAACGCGTAAGCAGCTGGGTGAAGAACAAAGTAAACATCACTCAGTATAAGCTGCGACTTAACGGGCGACTGCCCTGGCTACTGACCGAAGAGTTGCATTCAAATGAACCGCTTGCAGATTTGCATACACCTCACCGGTGTGACACATGTGATGGAAGTAAAAGTGACGACTGACAACTCTCTGAAGTGCTCGGAAATTAGCTCGGATGAGTGCTGTAATCAGGGTTACCAGGTCAAAATTTGGAAAATCTGGCAAAGTATCGATCAAAAATCTGGGAAAATCTGGCAGACGAAAATCTAACAAATCTCAATGGTGAAGATGGGGGAGGATATAAATGAATTTAAAAGTTTGTAGAATTCAGATGTTTTAACTGTTTTTAAGGCCTGAAAAAGGTAGAATATACTTATTACTTAAGAAAAACACATTCTAAAATTTTTGATTTTCAATTAAAATCTTTCATTTTAATCAAAAAAATGTACAAAATGGGCATAAAGTGAAAAATCTGGCAAAATCTGTCAATATCTGGCACTGAGAAGGATGAATCTTTATTCTGGCTGACACTTGAAAAATCTGGCATTCCCAGATTTATCTGGCAACCTGGCAACCCTGGCTGTAATGCGCGTGGGAGTCCCGCCAAGAAGGTCATCGTACCCACCGGATGCTGTCAAGTAAAAGCGGAAAGTAGGTACTTTGGTCGCGTGAATCCATAATTAGACGCGTTGATTAATTGACCGTTCCAATTAGTTTAATTGCTCCGTAGCCGCCCAACTGGACACCCCACCAAGCATTGATAGATTCCCCGGGTTTCATAATTTATGGCCGGGTTTTCCAATACACACAGTTTTTCACACCTATAAAGATTCTTTGATTGCCTTCTGTCTTGGCGTCCAGGCGCGAACTAGCCAAGGTGCCAACCAGGTTGGATGTTCTGAACACCTCCTCTCTCGACGACCAGTACCAAACCCGGCTCGGTACGGGTGGTTCAGATCTGATTAGCGTTCCTAGTCTCGACTGCAGCGCAGGGGCGCGACGATATTTAATCTGTTCTGTCCTTTATTGGTGTGACAATCTGCGGATCAGTTTTCTGTAATGCAGAAGGCCAAACTCCGTGGGACGGAAAGGGAATTTCCGCGCGCGCGCGTGACAAATGTTTACATGTGGCCTAGTCTTGATGCAATTTGAATAAGTCTATTAATTTAAGTGTGCCAGCAGCTGGTCGGTCAGCCGGTTTCCAGAATCGAGGTCCCCGCCGGGCAATGATATGACCGCTAAATCACGATTTTTTTTATGGAGTTGCACCGTCGTCGTCGTCGTCTTCCTTGCACCGGAGGTGTGGGAGAAGGATGCAGGGTAAATGGATCTTCAGTTTTAGCCTGGATACAGCGCGCAGATGATCGCTTAATAAGGAATGTTATCTTTAGCGTTGAACTGAGGTTAATAGCCTGAGGGGTGAAGAGATTTCAAGGGTGTTCAAAATCATATAGAGTAGTTCCTAAAGTTTAAGACAGTTATATCATAAAATAAATGCCAATAATGTCTTCTTCAATAGATGCTCGAAAGAAAGAAAACAAAATTAAGAAACGGTTCTTGATGGTGAATCCGGAACAAAAATGAATTACCAAAATCGAAAATATAAATTTTGCGTATCAAATAGCTTACATAGGATTCGATACTTTTTGCAAAGAACCTCATCAAGTTGTAAGGAAATTGTTAGAATTCTCTAGATTGTAAAAGGTTGGATAGATTTTATATTATAAGAATGGTTTTCTAAATGTACTCTTTTGTAAAAGATATCGTTCAATCAGTATGAAAAACTTATTGCTGAGAGTAGAGATGAATGAATACGAAATTTTTAAATCCAAAATACCTTGAACAAACTTAAACAATAATAAAATGCATTTATCAAAAAATCTATAAATACAGTCCAGACTCAATTATCCGAAGCCTCGATTATCCGAAGTTCGATTATAAAAAGGTTTGTATAGGACTTCAAATAATCGAATCACGACCAAAAACAAATGTTCGTCGTAATTTTATTTTCTCACTTTTAACATCAAATTCGAGTTCTGCGACCCCATTTTAGTCAGATTTTAATAGTTGATTAAATTACAAAATGGATTATTTCAATATTTGATCATCACCATTTTGGCCGTCATGTTGGATTTAAAAAGTCAAAATCACTTTAGCGTAGTTTAAGGGTCATACTTAAGCTCTCCAATTAAAAATAAGTAATCGAAAAAAAACATTATCTTGATTCGATTATCCGAAGTGAAATTTTTCCGAGGCCTTCGGATAATCGAGTCTGGACTGTATATTGATAAGATTAAAACCAAGCAATGCATTAATGTTTATTTCTTTTTAAGAAATAATAATTTATATTTTTTTTATCCCATTGTTTTGCTCTGCCAAAAATAATAATCATAATAAAATATAACATGATAATCATGAATTCACAAATATCTGCTCAAAAAGATTAATACGAAATATTAACAGAATTCACAATCTGAATAAAAAGTTATAAATAATTATATAACCAATCTATTTTTAAAATTAAGCAAGAGGCACTTTTTAATTTCCAGAATACAACGGCATTGATGGTTTAATTTGCATTCACGTAACATAAGAATTATTTGATAAGGAAATTCCCTATGTTTAAAGTCACGATTCAGCTATCCAAATTCTATTGAAATTTTAGAAACAAACATTCAGTAATAAAATTTAGCTTGTTTTCATGAAATTCAACTAAAGAAAAGTTTGTGTATTACAGAAAAAAAAAACAAAAATAAAAAATACATTTAATTCAAAAACTTATAAATGCTTGCAAAAAATGCTTAACAAATGTTATTTAAACGTGTGTTGTGACTATAACCAACTGAATAAAAAACTTCATTTATATCCAAAATATTCAAATATTTCCTCTTATTTTTCTCTCAGTCTATGAAACTTGTTCAACACTAAAGAAAACTTTAAATTAAATATCACACACTACTTTGCGATTTCTTCCATTAAAGTTTTGAATAACGTTCTTTCACAATCTTTTTGGAACTATTTATTGTATAATTCATGGCATGTTACAATCAAAGCTAATTTCTCTGGAAATTTACAATCAATTATCTGCATTTCGTAAAACATTGAAGTGGACAGTATCTTATTTTGCCATTAAACTTTTTTTTTAATTCGCAACTGCTTCCAACATACTTGTTAAGTGTTTTAATTAAAAAATCTAAGTTGAAATACCCGGAGGAGCTATTTTGCAGCTGATAAATATCAAATTTCTCATCATATTACGGACAGGGACAAATTTCATGTATTACGCGGCTTCCGTAAAATCACGGAAAATCATCAGCCCTAATAATGATTACAAAAGACAAAACATATAAAAAAATATCAATCAAAATCCTTATGGCCAAAAACCCAGACAATAAAAAGGCATAAAAATACAAAAATACAAAAAAAAAGAAAGATGAAAAGCACAGATCAAGAATAACAAATTTTTACATAAAAGGTTAACTTGATCTTTTGAACTCCTCCTAAAAATATACATTTTCGAAAAAAGGCAGAACATGTTGAAGGTTGATCAAAAAGTTCGTTTTGTAATTTGATAGCTGAATAACGTTATTTTATTCAAATTCTGTAGAAAGCTTTTCACTAAATACGCAAAAATCTGACTGGTTTTAATAAATTCATAAGTGCTGTGTAGAAATCCTTTTAACAGATCCGTAAAATCAATCTCGCCAAATTTGAAAAAATATGCTAAACTAAATTGCAATGCATGTACGGTTTGTTTTTAAAATTCGTCATAATTGATTTCCGAATTTGCCCGCAAAATTTCTATCTGTGTGAGCTCAAATTGATTTTTAGTTTGTATTAACTAAAAATTCGTTAGGTCAGTTTTTTCATTGACAACGCCAACGAATATGTTATAAATCCCAGAGACAACTTAAACAAAAGTACCAATGCTGGAACTATGTCAAAAAGTTCGTAAAAATCAGTTGGAAAAAACCAAATCTACAGCATTTTGAAATAGAAAAGTGTGAAAAACGTCAACTTTTTGGGCTTTATAATTTAAAAAGTTAAAAAAAGAATTAACAGTTTTATTAGAGAAATCAGTTTGTGACTGTACAAATCTTTTGCTTGTCTTTTTATGATATCAAACAGGTTGATAATTTCAACTTGATAATTGAATTACCACCACAAAACCTTCACAGAAAAATCAAACATGGGTAACCCTTTTTGTTCTTTCCCAAAACCAAGTATTGACACGTGTTTTCCTCACCCTAATAGCACCTATTATAACGCGTTACATTCACAAAACAAGGTGTAGGTCATTTGCATTGATTTTAGCCTACTCATACAAAAAAAGCGTCACGCCGGGCACCGGGGTCTTCTACGCCGAGTGTCAGTCAGGCTGTCCAAGTCGGTTTTGATTGACATTACAGAACGCGAATGATTTGATAAATGAGACTTAATAGAAGAGACACGACAACGTCGTCGCAGTCTCCGTCGAAAAAAAAAATCAGCAAACATCCACTGACGGCTGCTGGCTAGCTGGCCCCGAAATGTGGTAGTGGCATACTAGTTTGACGTTTCAGTGTCACATCCAACCCAGCAAGAGGCCGCGGTCGACCGTTTCCCACACAGGTCGGCACCAAGTCGTTGGAGCCACCGCAGCGGGGATAAAAAACAAATCATTTAAATTTGGAACCAGTTTTTTTTCTCTGTCTCTCTGAGCTCTTCTCCTGCGGAGTCCTAATCCAACAAATTAACCTCTCATAATCCATCAATCGGTGAACGTCATCATCGTCGTTAGGCATCAACCGTTTTGGGAAAGCAAAACCCGAAAAAAAACAAGACAGAATCCGTGGAGGGAGTTCGAGGAAGCCTCGTTTGGTGATGGCTACAAAACGGTCATTTCTACCAAATATGAGCTTCATCACGACCATTGTCATTCCGGTGAGGTGAATCAAAGGAGAACCCCTTCTGCCCAACCAGCAAATCACCGTATCTCCGGGTGTATCTTGAACTCTTGAACGTTGAAGACGGGCAAGATTATCGTCTGCACGCGCGGCAACCCAAAGGGGAAACACGATGGGGCTGTTGCAGCGCGCGCAAGTTCCCTGAAGACCGGGGATGAAGAGACTCCCAACGCCATCGCCGTGCCGAATTATCAGTACACTAAATCTAGAGCAACAGGTTTTCTTAATTTATTTCCCTATCTTGTCCCATCCATCCCGATGCCCTGGTACATACTCTGTGGAAGCAGCAGTGAAAGTGGTCCACCTTCGGAACTATGCGAGTACTGCACACGTACTTCTATACACACGTGGGAGAGCTGTACGGGGGAAGCGGTGGTGTCTTCCAGGAGGATCGTCACGACTGTCCCCAAAACTGTGCGCCAGATAGCTGGGCAGATGTCGTTTTTGTTTGCGAAAAGATGGATGTGGGTCATGAGATAATAAATACCTGTTGGAAAATATTCTAGAATCACTAAATATAGAAAATTTTAAACAGAACTGAATTAAAGGAAAGATTCAGCTATTATTCAATTTATATTTATAAAATCAACCAAACTATTAGTGTATCAACTTTCCATCCTGTCAAAGACATTAAATCAATCATCAAAAATATTATTTGTGTAAGAATAAAATGTTCTCTTAAACAAATTTTCATGCAATCTATTTTTATTGTATTCTCCAAAGTCAATAAGGTTTGTTTAGTTTTTTAAACTTAAAACATTTTGATTTAGTATACCAAAAAAATTGTCACTTGAAAAACATCATCAAAATTCATAAAAAAAATCTATCTTGTCGTTGATGTTGTGCTACCTTGTCGCACGTGCATTTATGGACAAATTGAGTTAAGAATGACATTTTGTGCAGCTCACAATGCCTCACCTTTTGATCTTCACAGAATTCCAAAAATTGATTTCAATCCTCAACTTATCTAATCCAATCAACTCTTCATATGACAACAAAAAAGTTTCAATCTTGTCGTGCTATCTTGACAAATTGCTGTCAGAACACGTTTGACACATAACTCGGGACTCTGGCAACCAAAATTAACAAAACTTCGTGACAATGCAAAGAATGGTCATCCGAACAACAAAACGTGTTTGTTATTGTTTACATTGCGTGCTTTATTTTTGTTTATTCAAGGTTTAGGCCGATGCAAATATTTTCCAAAGGTCTTGTCTATCTTGTCTATTTTTTTTCTAAAAATCAGGTCGCAAAATATGTTTTTAAGTTAAAATTTGGAAAGAAATAGATTATTTTAGGCATATTAAGGCAGATGCAAATATTTTTCAAAGTTTTTGTCCCTCGGCCCTGGCCGGGGTCGAGGGGGGGGGGGGAAAAGAAATAAAAAAAATATAAATATTGAAATAAATAGCTATAGTTTCAACATTTGCATGGAAAAAGTGTTTTAATATGCAATTTACAGTAGTTTAGTTGTTTTGCAATCATTAGTTTTTAAAAAATGTAGGATTTGACGAAAACAAAAATTTTAGCTAAAAAAAAATGTGCCATAATAAACATCGAAAATTTTCAAAAATTCAAATGAATTTTAAATCAACCCAAATATGCTAAAAATGATTCTAAACGCAGGGGAATGCATTTAAAATTGCTTTCAGCTGATTCCACTTTAATTTTCATTGAAATTATGAAGCTTTTTGAAAAAAAAAACTAAGGCTTTTGTCAAACCAAATTGAAAAAAATCAAATCAAATTTGCAATGGAAATTACTATATAAATTTTTAGATAATGCACCGTTTTCATGTTACAGGCTTATTAAGTTGTTTTTTTTCAGTTCAAACATTATTTATCAAGAAAAAGCTCTACCGCAAAAAAATATTTTTGAAAAGCTCATAAGTTTCCAACATTTTTTTTAATTTTTTTAACAGGGGTGACCAAAGTATGGCCCGCGGGCCAAACGTGGCCCGGGAGGTGTCTTTTTGTGGCCCGCGGACCCATTTTGAATGGTCATGTAAAATGGCCCGTTGACCATTTGTAAAGTGAGTTATTGTTTTTCAAAATGAATGTTAATTTAAACGTTTTTTTGCTTATATAAAACTAAACATTTATCCATATTTTAAACCCCATTTTACAACACAAATATTTCGTTCAAAAATCTTTTTAATAGAAACAATTCCACACGTTTCAATGTAAGTGAAACTAGTTAACATCGTCTAAATTTTCATCAAACATTTTTGGAAATGTTTATGAAACGTTTAAATTTGACTTAGGTAGAAAACTGTAATAATAGCAAAAACCCTTTTAATGAAGTGAGCATCAAACTCACTTTGCACTTAGAAACCTTTCATCTCGGGATTCGAATTCATGACAGTTGGATAACGAATCTGATTGACTACCATCTGATTCTAGCAGGCAAAATGTTGAAATTTGAGGAATGAGGCTTTTGAACATATTTTACTAAGATACTCCATAAAAATCGGTTCGAAAAATAAGAGCAAACAATATTTTTCAAAAAATTTCAAACTTTCAATGAAAATTTAAATGCAATCAGCTGAAATCAATTTAAAACTTTTTTGAAATATTTTCCATTATTGCCTAAGTGGGTACTAAAATTAGCTTAACTTTCTGATATTATTGTTCAATACGATAAAACTTACTTTTCTGAGTACAACGACCCTTTGTACGGCTGCAAAAGATATAAATTTTAATTTATATCTTCTTCGCCCTTCTTGACAAAAAAAGAGCTGTCAAGTAGGACAACTCGTTCCAAGAGGACCAAAGTTGATCAATCGAAAAAATGTTGTCTTATCAATTTATTTTTTGCATGAAAATTAAAACAAAGTGATCAGGATTGGTTTTTAATTATGTTTTTTACCGTTGTACATAAAAATTTACGCAGGGCCCGATTTTTGGAAAATAATTTAAAGATAAAATTACGCCGTCGCATAATTTGTTCAGATTTTATGTCTTCATAAAAATTAAACTTCAAAATTTGTATGAAAACACAAGTACATTCAACTAAATACTATTTTTTCCAATATCTAAAACAATAAAATCAATAAATCTTAGGGGAAACTGTCATTTTCTATTTTCTATTATTTTTAAATAACGAAAATGTTCAAAAAATAACAGAACTTTCAAAAATACAATTTATCTATATGTATAAAAAATTTCGATGGTTTTGTTCGAACGCGAATCAGTTCAATACGGAGCGTCGGATCGAGGTGCTTTTTGTTGCGTTGGGTTCGTATAAGCCCAAGGAAGGTTCTTACGCTAACTAATTGACACTTTGGCCACTCTGGAACCGATTCCGGAGCATCGGCAAATTGTACGGAGAAAGTCACGTAAAATCATATTTTGATCACAGGAGGCTGAATAACCAAAAAATCAAAAAAAAAAAACGTCAACAAACGAAAAGGCAGAACGAAGTTTGTCGGGTAAGGCTTGTTTTATTAAAAAAACATCTCTTTGATATTTATTAGAAAAAAATAGATCTTTTTTGCATTTTAAATAAAAAAAACGTAGTTAAATTTTTAAATAATATATTTTGTACAGTTGGCCCGAAAGCTCTTTTGAGCTTAAAATTTGGCCCAGCATTCAAACACTTTGAGCACCCCTGGCTTAGAAACATCATCTAAAAATTACAATTTTGTGAAAACTGAACTTTTTTCATTGTCAGTTGATAATCCCTCATTTGTCAAACCGCGTTTACTCGAAAAACTATTGCTTCGAATGATAAAGAATGACTTTTATTGAAATTTTGAGCTCTTTTTAAACAAAATAGTATTGGAATTGAAAAATCAAGTCAAAAATTTCAAAATGTCAAGTTTGGACCTGATTCTAAAATTTTTAAACTCTTTTTTTATTGACATTGCAAACATTTTTTTTTTTAACTTATATCTCCGATACCGTATACCGGGGTGACATTGACAGTCGTGGTGACTTTGAAAGATTTAGATTTTTCTTTTTTTTTGAACTCTTCATTTTTTGGAAAAATCCTCAACCTATCAAAGTCACCCCGGCTATGGTACCACGGTACCACATTTTGCACCATCCTTATCTGTAGCATAAAAGATGCCTTTTTAGTCCCTTTAAACATATCCGAACAATTTTAAAACTGAATAATACGTATTTAGAGAGTTCAATTTTTAGTTACAAAGTTTGTTATCATCTCAAGAAACAGGTTTTTGAAAAATTCACATGCCCTTTTTTTAAAACGAGCTTGAAAAGTTGTATCGATTCTTTTATGGAAAAAAATGATGCAATATAGCTTCTTTTGATGACATAAGAAATGTATGAACAAAGTTTCATCCAAATAAAAAAAAATAAAAAAGACGAACTACCTATTGCGAATCTCAGCTATGTCTAAAAGTAATCAGGATATCCAGAATTATATTAAAAATCTTAAATGATATTATAATAATGAGAATAAAACATCCACAACATAACAAACATAAAAAAGATTTTACCATTATTTTGAATGCATTTTAAATGTCATCTTTATTCTTCGGAAGAAATCTTCAGATGATTGTCAAAGTTAAATCAATTTTCAGCAAACAAACAATCCAATAATTTGATCACATCGGTATCTCTTCCACTGCGAAGCAAAGGATTGCACAGTCCAGCATTAAATTCCAATCCCCCCAACAAACATAAACTTCCATCCATCCACCGCGATCCAAAAATCATGCGTCCAACGTCATCCAGTCCACAGCGCAGTCCTTTCCAGCAGGCATCTCCAGGCCCAGCAAACAGTCCCCATCAACATCACACAAGAATGTACAAATCTGTTTCGCGAGAGGGCCGTTTTTCTCGTTTGGCAAGAAAAGCAAAAATGACATAATTTGAAAATTAACAACGTGCAAAAACGACCAAATTACTAATCATTTTGTCAATCATATAAGCGTTTAATTTTGACTTTTCGACTGAATCCGCAGCAGAACCGTCTGTCCGTACTCGGCGACTCGGAACCAACACAGAAGGAAACAGAAGAACGACGTCAAGAGAAAAAGGCTTGATCGAATTGTTCTACGGTTGACAAGGAGAGACAGGTTCGGTCGCGCGCGCGTTCGCTCCCTTCCGATGACACAGGAACGAACCTCGCTGGAGAACGCGGCATTCGCGATTTTTATGTGTCTTTGTGCGCTTCCCGGGGACGACTTCTGCCGAAGCTTCTGCGAGGACGACGACGACGACGAGTGTCGGTTATAATGGTCGGATCTCTTTTCGTCGTCAGGATCTCCGACGACTGATCCCCCGCGCGCGCTCGCCTTCGAGTGGACCGCGAGATGCGATGCCGGGCCGTAAAAAGGAGAACTTTAACATATGTACATACTTTGCTATTTATCTCCATCTTCGAATCTGCACCGTACGCTCTCGGATGCGTTCTTAGCTTGGGAGCGGACAGGGTTGAAACCTTGTATCATTTTTAGTGACTCATTATTTTATTTCTTGTGATACTTTTCCATTTCTCATTAGTACAATAGTCGATCGAAGAAATGAATAAAATGTATAAAATAAATCAACATACATACAACAAACTTCACTTAAAATTAGTTTGAACCGTCAATTTTATGCTTTTTTCGTTGGTGCATGAAAGAGCTTGCGAAACATGGGCCGGTCCGAATCCGGCATCTGCCGACGACCTAATTCCGGGTTGGAACGAAATTTCAAACAAAAATCAATTCTATCGATCCAAAGGCGGCTCCCAAAACTTTATTATATCCACTCAAAAATGTTTAATTAGCAATTCTTTGGAAATATATTGACATTTATTGAATGCAAAGTTTCCAAAATAAAGTTTTAATAGGTTTTATATAAAATTTTCAGAGTAAGATAAACTTTTAATTTGTGTTGTTAGTATACTTTAATGGATAAAATTGGATAAAAATTGACATTGTCTAAACACGAAAATGCTTACTTTTAGCTCTAATCAATTAAGTTCGTCGTAACAGCATTGTGAACCACTATGCAATGTCTCAGCCCAATTTTCAATTTAAAAATAAAACATATGTGAAAACAAATGAAAACAAAAGAAATCAAAAGTTTTAAATCTAAGATTAAGAGCGAGTCCACGAGCAAAGCATACCCATCTCGCATCGACCTCACCAATCTGCCTGAAATTTTCAGGGGTTGTTTGTACATATAAAACTAGCATCTGTCCAAAATATGAGCACTCTAGGTCAACGGGAAGTTGGGCATATCGGGACACAAAGATTGAAGGTTCAAAAACGTCAAAAATCTTAAAAAGGCTATAACTTAGGCAAAATTCAATTTATTTTCAAAATTCAAAATGCATCTGAAAGGACTTAAAAAATGCAACAAAATGCAGGATAGAGCATCCAAATTGGTTAAATCTAAAGAGAGTTATTGGCATTTAGTGAAAAAATAGCATAATTTTCAAACTCAAATAAAAAAGTGTTCCATCCAGATATCAACTCGGTTCGACCTGCAGCTTGTAGGGGACATCTGGAACTACCATCTGAGACTGAGAACGCTTTGGGTAAGGCAGTTTAACATATAAAATAGACACTTTTACTTTTAGTGAATTTTTTGGTCGTAAATTTTTGCTCGGGGGACCCCTTAGATCCCATTTTCTGGTGATAATTTTATCATATTCGTGTTCCTGAGACAATTTCACAATAGAAACATGCATAAAAATGTTTATTTTGATCCATTTTAACCCTTTAAAAAATAAAAGTTAAAAAAAATCTTTTATTCACATTTATTGAAAATCAAGTTCGTTTCCAAGGATACTAGATGACACCAGAAAAAAAGGCAGCTTCTTATTTTTATATAACTTTCATTTTTTAAAGGGTTAAAATGGATCAAAATAAACATTTTTATGCATGTTTCTATTGTGAAATTGTCTCAGGAACACGAATATGATAAAATTATCACCAGAAAATGGGATCTAAGGGGTCCCCCGAGCAAAAATTTACGACCAAAAAATTCACTAAAAGTAAAAGTGTCTATTTTATATGTTAAACTGCCTTACCCAAAGCGTTCTCAGTCTCAGATGGTAATTCCAGATGTCCCCTACAAGCTGCAGGTCGAACCGAGTTGATATCTGGATGGAACACTTTTTTATTTGAGTTTGAAAATTATGCTATTTGTTTACTAAAATGCCAATAACTCCCTTTAGATTTAACCAATTGGGATGCTTCACCCTGCATTTTGATGCATTTTTAAGCCCTTTCAGATGCATTTTGAATTTTGAAAATAAATTGAATTTTGCCTAAGTTATAGCCTTTTTAAGATTTTTGACGTTTTTGAACCTTCAAACTTTGTGTCCCGATATGCCCCACTTCCCGTTGACCTAGAGTGCTCATATTTTGGCCAGACGCTAGTTTTATATGTACAAACAACCCCTGAAAATTTCAGGCAGATTGGTGAGGTCCAAACGACGTCCCATACAAAGGGGTATGCCCTGTTTGTGGACTCGCTCTTAAAATTTGTAAAGGCCTAATATTGAATATTTTATTGCAATATCGGAATACAAAGAGTTCAAAATTTAATATATTTATCGAAATCTTCGAAATATTTGTTGTTCGAAATGATCAGAAAATTTCACAAATTTTGAAAATAAGACTAGTTGCTGAGATATTGGCATAAGAAAATGAAAGCTGTATGGGTGAGACCAAAAAAACTAAATTATTCCGATTTTTTGTTGTTGTCTAAAATCTGCTATATCTCAGCGACCAGAGGTCTAATCATTAATGTTTTTTAGACAATTTTATAGAAAATTTTCTAAACCTTTCGAAAAAAATATTTTTGGAATGGACAGTGGCAGGGTTGTTAAAATATCAAAATATCAGCTCTCAGCGACTACAATTATCCCGCCTGAATAATCATGCCTCAAATAAAACTGCTCTTCTCTCTTCATTGAAACTCTCACCGCTGAACATAGCCGAATGTGTTTTCGTGTTTACACATTCGCGATTGACATTTTCCTTTTCTTTCTCATTCCCGCTTTCACGATCATCCTACCACAACAGCGTTTAACCACAAAAGCCGCCACAAAACCAATTTCGTAAACGCAGTTTAACGGGACGTCATGCGTGGTCGGCTCCTAATCGCCATCTCGCGTTCTCTCATTGCAGTTTTCGGAGAGATTGAGACACTTAGCGGTGAGAGCGCATTGTCGAGGGAAAGGGGAGGAGTGATAAAGAGAGAATGACATCGCTGGGAATCAAGAGACACAAGAAGAGATCTCACAAGCTATAGTGACGGCCGCTATACTCTCGGATGTTTTTGGGGCAGAGATAATCAATTGATAGCTTTTCTATCACTCATTTGCAACACTGGACAGTGGTAAAGTTTTGGTACGTTCTTGTCTATGGCTTAAAAGTTGCGGGATTTTTGACCTCCAAAACACATAAAATAATCAAAAATTAAAAAAAAGAATTTTCTGATATTGTTTTAAAAACTACTTATTTAAAAAGGCTAACATTTTTCCGGATTTCTTTTTTCAATAGTTCCCATCAATACCTACAAATTTGCCGAAGACTCCAAATCGATTAGAAAACTCCTTGAGGAGAAAAATATTTTCGACGTACCACGTAACCTTCTTGAATAGACAGCTGCCAAAATTGTATGGATGAACCATTGACAAAAAATGGCTTCTTTGGCCATAGGGAAGATCCATATAAAATTTGAGCCAATTCAAAATATCTGGAGTAGTTTTTAAAGGTCTGATAAACATTTTTTTTTTTTTGCTTTTTGGATGTTTTTGAATACCCCTGACTCAATGCTATTTCAAAAACACACAAAAATGAATGCTGAAAATTTTATTTATCCGACCTTATTTTAACAAAAACTCGAGTTATATCAAAAATAAAAATGCATGACATTGAAGGTTTTCGTAAAGAATTGCTCATTTTTACCTTATTACTAAGGTTAGTGAATTTTCACGATTTCGCGGACATCGTACAATTCGTGAAATTTGAAGATTTCCGTGAAATCCCGTTAAATTAAAAAAAAATTCAAATCAATTCTTTGAAATAACAATATAAAAATATTTCATCAATGAAGGCTTATTAAATTAATTTTATTATTATTAAATTGAAAGGTCTGATATGAAACATTTGAAGAATTGTTGGCTAAACATACATTATAAAAAACTTGTTACCACATTTACTGGGAAGTGAATGCTGCTGAATCATCAACTTATCACAAGCATGCTAAATATTATCAATCATTTGATTGCAGTTATTATCTTACCAAAAAGTTTAAATTTTTACTAATATAGACTTCTTTAGGCAAAACTTGTTAAAATTGACTGAACAAGTATATTGTGATAATTTTTTAAAGATTGAAAAAGTTTTTTAGATTGAATTGATTTGTTTTAAGAAGTCAATTAAATGCAAACATTCATTTAAGGGACCATCCATAAACCACGTGGACACCTTAGACGAAAGCAATCAGGATTAGAGAAAAATATTCAGAAAATAAATTGCTATTTAGATTATCAATAACAGTTTTTCTTAGGAAACTAAAAAATTTATTAATATTTCCATTCGCGATAATGACAATTTGTCATCTTTCTTTTTATTTTAAAGAAATAATTTTAAAAGAAATGTTTAGACTCCAGCTTGGTTTATTCAAGATTAAATGAATTTTATTATTGATTTTTGAAATCACATTTTAAGAACATAACAGTTTTTTCCGAGTCCTGTTTAATTTTCACAATATTTGAATATTTGAGTGGATAGTTCCCGTGGAAATTGAAAAAATGCCGCTTTTTTATTCATGTTCTTATTTTGAATTTTAATATAGTTTTTGAAAAGTGAGATCAAAAAATCAAACCATCCACATTAACGACCCCCGGGTCTTTTGTGGTCTCTATTGCAAGTTTCTGCTTGAACCTAGGAGTCCGAAGGCTTGAATGGGGAGAACACCCAAACCTCTTTTTACTCCAAGGAACCTTCCACCCCAGTGTTTGAACTGACGACCTTTGGATTGCGAGTCCAACCGCCGCCAGCGATTCCACCGGAGTAGGCTTGGTTTGGTGTGTTGTTTGTACTTATGGCATGGAGACGACTCCTACACCTGGAATGACTTAACGGCCTAACAACCAAGGCCGGGACCGACATTTTACTTCCTCATCCGATGGAAGGTTGGAGCAGATGGGAATCGAACCCAGAATCATCCGCTTACAAAGCGGACAGCGTAACCATTCGATAAAAAAAAGTGAGATAAAAACCAAAAAAATCTACTTGGCAAAATGTCGCAGAAAATTCAAGCTTATATTTTTTGAAATAATTTTGGCTGGACGAAACGAAAACTTTTAAAATATTTATATCATTTAAAAAATGTAGTTCAATAAATGATAATGCACATATGCCCTATAGTTTTTTTTTGTGTCATGTTCAAATTTAGTTAAGATATTTTTTAGTTTATTGAAAAATAATATAAAATGAAGCATAACAAGAAGTTTCTGTAATTTTAGCATAAGATAATTTATTATAATGTTTTTCACGTTCCGCGAAATTTCCGTGAAATTTGATGGTTTGAAATTAAGGGCCCCGTGAAATTTGCAATTTTTGAGCGTGGAAAATCACTAAGCCTATTGTTATTATTTCACGTAAAGTGTAGAAGCCTCTGGCTTTTATTCCCCGATATTTGGGAAATACCCAGCTGTTTATTATTTTATTTTCGTTGCAAACTTGTTCAAACGCTGTAAATGTTTCACAAAATGTTTTTATTACGAAAACAGTTATGTTACTGTTTTTCCAAATTTAAATAGAACTCATTAACATATTTTTTTACCTTGGGTTAAGTAATCGTTATAAAATGGCTTCAGAGATGTTTTCTGTCGATTGAACGGTTTTCAGCACAATATTTGTATTCAGAAATATTTCTTTATTATCTTTCTTTTGCAAATATTAGATATTTAGAATATTCAACTTGCATTTGCCTTGCTATTTAAATAAGTAACGCCGAGATTAGTCTGGATGTTCAGAACAGGAGTCAACCCTGCACTTCGACTCCACTCAACGTTCCGGTACTGTGTGGGCTTATGTTTAGCCGCGCTTCCACACTCTTCTCGGAGGACGATCATCATCCAGAACCTTTGCGGGTGTTGTTGTTTGCTTCTGCAGTTTTACTTTACCGATTTTGTCACACCCCGGTGAACTTCCAGAGCAGCCGGAGGAGGAAAGAAACCGTGAGGACATGCTAAAGCGTCATTAGCTGACCCCCGGGTCACATAATGATTCTCTCCTGTGCGGCTGCAGATTTATGCTACCAGCACCATCGTCACCACTATCGTCGCACACCGATCGGACTAATTCCTGGAAGGTGGGGACCATTTTTGTTTGGGGAAAGGGTTCAGACCAAAGGTCATCGTCAGGGTGGATTAGCAACTTTTAAGATTTAGTGAAAAAAGGGAAGAGTTTCCGTTTATTTTAAATTAGGGTGTCATCCGCGAAATACGTTACGCACCAAAGGAGGGGTTTCGACAGGCAAGACAATATGTAGCAGATACTTTCTATTCGCATTCCAAAACCTGCTACATCTGAAATTTGTAACGAACAATTACTCAAAAATTGCTCGACTCAAAATCGTCATATGTCAGCCAACAAGTTCTTGGAACGGAGATCAACGCGGGCCGCCCATCCCTAGAGAACGAATCCTTGGGATTCCCGCGGCAAATATTGGCATACCGAGTCCGGGGCTGTCCATTTCGGCAGCTGAATATCTCAACTCCCATGTTAGGATTCATGCCGAATTCCGCGCGTCCGGGAACGTTTGGGAAAGCGACCCCGGGAACAATCCGACGACGGCATTCCGACGAGACGAGCACGTCACAGACTGGAGCCAATTTACAAAACCGCGGATGAAAATGGCGCTGATCATCGTCCTGGCACGCAAAATATGACATCGCTATTCGTTGGCTGATGAGGCCCCGCGGGAACCTACGAAGGGATCTTTCGGGTTGTTTGGAATTGTTTCCGATCCGGGGACGTTTCGGAGCAATTATTTCCCAAGAAAACTCTTAATTAGAGCAATTATGATTGATTTCCCCGGGGCGGCGGATGAAACGGTGGACCGCGGAATTTCGGACCGGCCACTTTGGAATCCCTCCGGTGTGTGATGACTCTGTGGATCACTGTGGAGTCCGCGTGTTCGGGGTGGGTTTCCGACGGTCATTTGTCTGCCCCGGCCACGTACCGCTCATAGTCGTAACTCAGTAATGAGCCCTCATGATCATCATCATCAGTTGCGGATGATGTGTAAATTGCTGCAAAATATTACCAATGAACGAGCACACACAATATTGAATTTTAATTGGATATATTTACTCCCGAAGCTTCCAGTTGGCCATTTGGCCCCGGTGGTTGGCCGTTTGCGATGACGCGGCTGCAGGTTCTCGAATTTCCGTCCGCGTCCACGGCCAGGACGATTAAATTAAACCGCATTCATGCATTTCAATTTGGGTGCTTAATTTCGAAACTTTTTTCTTCCCTGGAGTGCTCTTTCGCTTAAGGCTTTGCCAGTCAAGCATTTCGCCAATGTGCACATTTGTCAATTCAATGCTTACTTTTTATAAGGGCACATTGTTATATTGTGTATATTTTAAATCTTACAATACTCAAAACATTAAACACAACACACAATTGTAACGTTAAATGTAAATTTTAACAATGAAGTCTACTTAAATTCTTAAAATAAGCTCCCAAGAAAAGTTTGTCTCGAATTGCGTGTGGAGCGTTCGAAAATCACTTCCAAGAAGCGGTGCTCAAGTCTCCAAAAAGTTACCACATGGTTGAAAGTTAGGCCACCTTTCCCTGATCCTTGGGGTGAGATGGAACCGGTAAAGCACCCAACAGCATCAGTAGCCAATGATGAGCAGAGTGATGACGAGTGCTGCCTGCTTCGCCTGAACCCCCATAGTGATATGATAATGAACGCATGGAATTTTGCTAAAAATAAAGAATAATGAGATGCGAAAGAAGATGTGGCACAAAATATATGCTTAATTTGTAAAAGTTTACATATATGTTAATCCAAATTTTAAGTACTTAAATTGAACCAAATTCAAGGCAACTGTAAAACTGGTTGAGGTGAAAAGAAAAGTTAAAAACATCAGACAACTGCGGATGAAATATTTAGTTATATTTATATCTGATTTTCACAAACATTTGATTTTTATTACCGTAAAACGGGGTGACTTTGATAGCCGGGGTGACTTTGATAGGTTTGAGATTTTTCCGCAAAATGAAGAGTACAAATAAATTACATACGGAATGGTTTGGAATCAGACTGACCGGGGTAGAGAATTGTTCAAAGTACCTAAAGAAGAACTTTTCATAACAATTTTGGAAGTATAAATAGTTAGTTAACTATACCTTAGAAAATGTTGATGAAAGGCATTATTTAAAACTTCTCAAAGTGTCATGATTTTCTCAATGAACATGATTTTGAATCGGAAAACGGAATGCATTTTCGGATTCTTTGGACAATTTTCCACTAGGAGATGGTAAAATAAGTTTGTAAATAAAAAAATATATGTGTTTTTAAAACACAATTCAATAAAATCTCCAAATTTAAAGGCGATTTCAGTTGAACAAATTTCATGTAAAGTGTGAAAACTTGTGATTCGTACTTTGAATTTTGTATAAAATGCAATATAAATCGATAATTATATAAACAAAACTAGGTTTAACGAATTTAAGGAACGATTTTAAGAACATTTTAACAATTTTACCTGAAATTTATATGTATTTTGTTAAAAAGCTTATAAATTTAGTTAACTAAATATAAACATTGCTTTTCTTTCTTAAAACTTTATCAGCAACCTTAGTGATGGTACATTTGACGTAAACATAAAGTTTGAACACCTTAAATCTGAATTTAACAAGAAAACTATGACTATCAAAGTCACCCCGGAATTTGAACTAAGAATTTTTAACGTAACTATTTTTCCAAACACTTTTGAAAAAACTTTTTTTTCAAAAATAGTGCATGGACTTTGTGTGGCCTACCCCATTACATGTTTTATAAATAAAAATCTTGAGAAAAACTTAAACAGTTGGAAAATATTCCAAAAACAAATTGAAATCCTATCAAAGTCACCCCGGTTTACGGTATATTCATTTGAATTTTGGTAGCGTTATTAGCATCATATAAAATAATTTTTTTATACAAGAGAAATAAAAAAAAATAAAATCGCAATTTAAAAAACCCCTTTTTGACGATTAAAATAAGACAAAAATCTAAAACATAAACACTATCACAACTGAAAAAAAACCCGAAGAAAGATAGCACCTGAGTGAAAGATAGAAAGCGTAAAGTGATTTTCGAATGATCCCGCTTTGTTCAAGCACAAGCATGACTTCTTACTGGTAAATTAGCATTTTTATACCCGGTAGTAAATGTTTTATTTTGCTTATGTTTTGACATTGTTTGTTGCATAATTGTGTGTTTTGCTAGTTTCGAACACATTTTTTTCATTTGATTTCTTATTATAAGCTTATTATGATTTTTTTTTAAATTAAATATTACATATTTTCAAATGCTGAATGAAATCAGTAAACATTGGTTGACAGCTAACAAATTTTGTTTATCATTTGAAAAAAAAAGTAAAATTAAACAGAGACCAGGCAAAATATCTTAGCGAGCAAATAACCAAAATGTTTGAGAGTTCTAAAGATAAACAAATAACAAAATAAATTATGCATTTTCAATCAAACTGTTGGATTCTTTTAATTATTGATAAACCAAACATTTGAAAATATTTCAATATTGTTTCTTATATAGTTTAAAAATTTTCACTTGTAAGCAAAGTTTTGATATTTGTACCACATTTCATGGCCAAAATAATGTCCTTGACAAAATTGGGCAAAATTTTCCCATAGTTCTGTGCCATATTTAGCAAAATAAAAAAAAAATACCAATTGAGTCATGGACTTTTAGTAAATTTTCAAACAAATTGTTGACCAAATTGCGTATCAAAATTTAAAAAATTAACTTTCAAATTAATCACTTTTAGAAGTTTTGGAATAAAAACCGCATTTCATGACCAAAACAATGTCCTCGATAAAATTTGTAAAAAAAAATTCACATGGTTCTGGCCATAGTTAGCAACATAAAAAATCATAACAAATTCGGTTATGGACACTTAGAAAATTTTCAAACAAATTATTGATTTGCTTAGGTATATCAATAATAAAAAAAATCATCCTTCAAATGGTATATAGACCACATTTCATGGCCAAAATAATGTCCTTGACAAAATTGGTAAAAAAATTCCCATAGTTCTGGCCATATTTTGCAAAATAAAAAATAATAACAAATTGGGTTATGGAAAATTGGTCAAAATTTTCCCATAGTTAAAGTAATATTCAACAATAAAAAATTATAACATTAACAATTTTTAGACTAAGTGTTGAGGATGTTGTTATTTTTTCTTCTGATCACCGATGATCATGACTTTCTGAAAATAAAATTTGATATTTTCTTTCACTTTTGCGGCACTGACTATACGTAAAATGCTTCTTCAAACAACACAAAGAAAATCATTTTTTTATTGAAACATTCTGAATGTTTTTCTAAAACAAACATTGCCGCCAAATGGCCGGTCGTGAATGATGTATTTCAGAACCTAAACAGGACTTGTCATTCAAATGACCTCCGTTTTGTTGTTTAAACCTGCCCGCACAAGTTCTCACAAAATCGACTTTTTGCATACTTGAAAAAATACCGCCAATAAATAAAATATTTGAATTAACACCCAAAATTTTTGCCCCTATTTCTCCAAAACCCGTAAAATATATAAAATCAATCTTGAAAATCTCAAAATAGAAAAATGAGAAATTAGAAGATGGTGTAAATAATTATTCTTTTCATATTTAAATTTGACTTGAACCTTGAATACTGCCACAACTATGAGATTTTGAGTTTCTGTACTCATTTCATTTACAAACTCTGACATCCAGGTTGAAACTAATTTCAAATTAATCCAAAAACACACTACTTGTTCGTAACGTCATATTAATCGTGGTAATGAACTGACCAATTAAACCCCTTCTCAACCGGACCCACTCGTACCTTTCCTTTCACATTTCCACTCCGCGCGGCAAGCCTTGAACAGGACGTGCCAAAAACGAGAAGACAAACTACTTTAGCCGAGGCCGCCGCCGCATCCGCGCGGACATCTTTATCAATGAAGCCTGGTGACAGATTCGGGTTGCAGCCAAACCCCCGGCTGGCGGCTTTTAATGGAACAATGATGCATAATTACCATTCGCTCAGCCGTCGACGACGACGAGGTCACTCTTTCCTCAGCGGGTCCTGCCATTTCTGGAGGAGCGCGCTCCCGTGGTCGGAATCGTTTTACTGGTTTTATTCCGAGGAGGATAACACACAGACACACTTCGGCGAGATTACCCCCTTATCTTAAATCCGGCTTTTGAATGAAATTCCGTGAGAGGGTTTTATTTACTTTTTTTTCTTTGCTTCTTTTTGGTTTCTTTCCCCAAAAAACCAACTCCCATGATGAACGACCCGCACGTCCCAAAGTGAATCGATAATCTCCGATTCGAGTGCAGTCGCGCCAAGTGGTCACGGTCAAAAGTTGTCTGTCCCTCCTCTCCGCTGGTCCAAAATCCAGATCACTGGTACTGGCATCTCCCAGAAACCGGTAAGCCACCGGTGCAGCTTCGAAGTGCATGTAGCGACGTACATCACGGTTGCCGGTGTGCTGCCTCTTCACAAGTGAATTTTGGAGGGAAAAATCAACAATAGAAAGCATTTATGTGATTGACCGTTTTTCCCATTTTGTGTGAGGGTGTTCTTGTGTTTTAACCAAAAGGTTTACCATTTTTAACAGAGCTGTTAGCTCTATGGTGATGAAGCGATCCCAATTAGGCCAATCTATGAAACTATAAAGGGCTGTTTATTGGCAATGGCTAGGATTATCATAAGGATTTCAATGATTCTTATGTAAAGTTGTCCGGAGAATAAGATGGAGATGAAATAAAATAATACGGAAATGGAAAATTTATCTAAGTCAATTTCAAAAAATTTAACTGTAAAAACAATAATACTTTATTTTTAACAAATTCTTTAAAAATTCATCCGGGAAAAAAATCTTTTGGTATAGTAAATGCAAAATCAAAATTATAAGATAAAAAAATCTTAGAAATCGTAAAAAAAATTTGACTACGGAGCCAAAAATAGAGGGATTCTCCAATCGGCACCAACCTTGCGATTTCTGTAACTATATCGAGCGAATGACAACAACAACAACATCCAAATAGATTTTTTTGCTAAGTCAAAAGAAGTCATTTTGCATCATTAGTTTTTCTCTAGGTGATGAATAGAAGGAATGCGTAACGTGATTTTCGAATGCTCCCACTTTGTTTACATCTACAAATAGGAGGCTGTTAAAGCACAAGCATGACTTTTTTCTTACTGGTAAATGAGCTGTTTTATGATCAGTGGTATGTGTTTTATTTATTCTAGTTTTTGACTGTTTTTGCTGGAAAATTGTGTGTGTTTTCAAATTTCGATCGGTTAAAAGAGGGTTTTCCTTTTCACGGGTGATGAAGAACTGCGGCGAGAATGTAATTCTGCCATGTCGCAGATAAGTTCCCTGGCTGATTTTGGAATCCTGCAGCTCCTGGTCCACCGAAAAAACATCGCTAATTCTAGCAAAGCTGATCCAACAAACAGAGAAGATTTGCCCTAAACTAGTAGGTTTTAAAAGGAATCAAACAATTAAGACAGCTTCTGGATGGATAAAACCGCATCGACTCCATGAACAACTTCCATTCATAATTGGGTCCTAAAATGAAGCTTAGATTGCTGATATTATTGTTTACAGCGATAAAGCTTATTTTTCTGAGTACAATGACCCTTTGTACCAGCACAAAGAGTTTAAAATGGATTTTTAAATCAATTTTGAAAAATTAACCTCGCGGTCCTTCTTGACAGAAAAGCTTCTACTTGACAGCTCGTTCCAAGGGAACCATAGTTGATCCATCGAAAAAAATTTGTCTTGTCAAAAAAAAAATTTGCATTAAAATGAAAAAAAGTGATCAGAAATGGTTTTTAATCGTGTTTTTTACCGTTGTACATAAAAATTTACATAGGACTTTAGTACCCAATTATAAAAAAATATGATCTCGCCTTCAATTTTCTTTAGATTTCTTGACTTCAACTCCAGGTCCTCAAAAGCCACACATTTTTCATTCTTGCAAAAAAAAAACAATTTTTAATGATCGATGACAATACTTTCTACTATTGACGAACAGTAAATTGGTTCCACTTTGACAGTTTAAAATGTAAACCGTTTTCCATGCAAGTCTCCATAAATTTTTTTGATTTTTTATTAAACTATCACTTATAAATGAAATAAAATATACATCTTTTGAGCCATAGTGCATGATCGTGCAAAATGTGTTTCCGGAGATAAGATTTTTTGAAAAAGTAGTGTGTTTATTTTAATGTCGAAAAACGGACCTAACTACCTAAACTTGTAAAGAATAATTTTTAAAAACGGAATCGAAAAGTACTTCACAATTGTTTTGGTAACATTCACCGTTCTCAAAATATAGTCATCTTAAACTTATAATTTTAGGCAATTTTAACATTTTTCGTATTTAAAAAAAAACACTTTATGAAGGAAAACCACCCTGAAAAAAATATTTTTGAAGAGCATAAAAAATGTCTTTCAATTTTCTCTCTAAGACTTTGCAATCGACCAATAAGTATCTGAGATACAGCCTCCCAAAGAATTTGAATCGATGAAAATTTGTGATCCCCATGAACCGCGTTCAACCGCGTTCTCTGTTGTCTTGTACTCGATCAAGCACCAGCACCGCGTGTGCACGCGTTCAAGCAAACCTAAACTCTGCCGTGTACAGGCTGTACCCGTACACGAACCTCAAGTTTAAACCGAACCTTGCACCTCGGGGACAAACTCCGTGCAGGCCGACGACGCAGAAAAGAGAAAAAAATATTTCCCTCACACTCCCTCTGCTGTAAAGTGGAGTTTCATTCTCCGCTGCAGTCACACTACAGTGTTTGCCACAGAAAGAGTGAGAAGCAGTCATTTTTTTTCGTCTCTTTATACGCTTCGCTCGCACGGCGTTGTACCCGAGGTGTGCACCCCGTGTTTACACCGCGTGTAAACTTGAGTGCGCCGTGCGGGGAGAACTTGAACATGGTAGTCTGGTGTGTTTGAGGTTCATCTGCACTGGAAACATGTACGGCGTGTACGGCGTGCGTGCGTTTCGGGAAGACTGACGGAAACTATTGGTTCGAGAATGGAACACTTGTGAAATTCTCTGATTATTCAATAACAATAACTTCTAAATGTTCGAATAAAGCATAATTTTTTGAAAAAGTCTACAAATAGAAATTTTTCCTCATTTAAGACCAAATTTTGAAATTTTGAAATTATTTTTATTTTATTGAAAAGATCAGCAAATTTTACAAAAGTTTAATTTTTAATCAATTGCATAAAGAATGTATAGACAAAGTTTCATCCAAACCAAAAAAATACAAATTTAAAAATCGCAAAATAATTTGAGAAAATCTAGAGAACTCCTCTATTGATAGACGGACGTTCTCTCCAAGTTTGGTCCAAATCAAGGGTCAATCAAGGGTGAGATTGAGTCAAAAAAAGAGAATTTTGTATGACCCAATCTCACTCCCCAGACAACTCTTGTCACCCCTGATGACAGTATTCGAAATTTTTCAAGCATTTGCAGAAAATGACGAACTCTTAAACATGATAAATTTAACTTTTTATCTTGCAAAAATCATTTTGATCAACAATTCATAACCAAACTTAAATAAGTCTCATTCATCAGTTATTTTTGACGAGAGGAAATTGGTCGAAAAGTCGTGTTGCCAAAAATGGGACGATTCTTGGACGGCACTTTTTTTTCAAAGGGTGGAACTCAAAATTGTGAACATTCAAAGCAAATCTGGATTAAAAAGTCTTCAAAAAGTCTTTATTTGTTCCCTAAATTCCTAGCTTGGCCTGTTGGTTGAGGTGGCAAGCTAGAACAACTCCTACATCGATCGGAGCGTTATTGAACACAGAACCGGCCAGGGAAACCGGTCATCCGAAGGGGTCCCCCGAAATAAAAAAAAAGTCAACAACTTTGATTTACGCTCTGTTTAAACTGCTCCGGCCAAATTCTGCCCAAATATTGTGGACGACGAGCGAGGGGCTAAACTGAGCTGGTGAACATTTGGTGTGTGCACCTTTCGTTGACATTCAACCCGATATGTACCACCTGATTGGGTAATTTATGGACTTTTTGGCTGGCCATTCCCAGGCAGAGCAGTGCGTTAGGCGTTTCGCTTTCTGCATGGGGTCCCCCCGTAGTGGACAAAATTTGCATGCCGTGCATCAGAACGGCAGAATATTGCTTCATTCTCGGCGGAGGAATCGAAGCGAAATTCCACCAAAAGAGAGACATAAAGAAACACTTTCAATTTAGGTGCTTTTCCGCTCGTTTGAAATCGAAATTTTAGGTGGCCCAGATGGAGGATATTTTATTTTTAATTCCTGATGAGGACGGGGTCAGCGGTGGCCAAGCTGCGCTAATTGATACAAAAATTGGATTTAAAACATTTATCAAGCTTAACATCTTCCCATGGATCGGAAATGTATCACAAATGATTAGACACATTTTATAGGTTAAAATAAATAGATTTGGTGTATTTGTATGGAACAACGAATTAAAGAATAATTGTCGACCAAAAGAAAATGACCAAAAGAAGTTGAAAACCACTGCCCCATCTCATTAATACCCAGAAGAAGATCCAGGCCCAGTCAGAGGTGTCAGATGTGGAACTGGCAGACAATTCTGGGACAATTTTGCAGGGCTCTCTCAAAAAGTCACACGTCCTGGGCCTCTATGCTGGGGTTGTTGTTGCTGGAGAGAATCGGACTGACGACGAATCGATTAGGCACCTCCGTCAGCTCAATTTTGTCTCGGTTAATTATAAACACTCTCACGTATTTTGCATTCGAATTGTTTTTGGCACGTTTCGTGCGCGGTTTGTTTCTCTTTTTTGTGCTGTTTGGACAATAATTTCGCGCCGCGCCACGGAACCCGTAATTGGCCTAATGCTTATCGCTGGCTCCGATCAATCTGGCCCAACGGGGTTGGACCCATGGTGGATTGGTTGGTCGGGTTTTGTGCGGAGGTGAACCGGACTGAAACGCGTTGCAGCCGGCAGAATAATCAAACTTTATGGATTGTCACACCTCGCGGATGTGATTGGAATTTGTTGCGGGGTTTTCTTCTGTGAAGAGTGATTTGGATTTCTCGGAAATTAAAGCATGGAAAAGATGTTTATTTAATTTGTGCCCCAAATATATTTTTGATTTTTTTTTTCACTACATAAATCAAAAGAAAAATAAAACGTAACTCAAATAAAAACTAAAAACTAAAAACTAAAACTAAAAACTAAAAACTAAAAACTAAAAACTAAAAACTAAAAACTAAAAACTAAACACTAAAAACTAAAAACTAAAAACTAAAAACTAAAAACTAAAAACTAAAAACTAAAAACTAAAAACTAAAAACTAAAAACTAAAAACTAAAAACTAAAAACTAAAAACTAAAAACTAAAAACTAAAAACTAATAGCTAAAATCTAAAAATTAAAATAGGTTGTCCTAAATTAAATTCAATCATTCAATTCAACTGCAGCCTTTCCATTTCGCTTAAAGCCCCATTACAACTCCTCTCTATTCTGCTAGTTAAACACTCTAATAGAACATGATTTCACATAAGTTGTACTCGATGTTCGTATCGACTTCTAATTCTCACCATTACGGCGGCGGCTACATGTACCGGCCACCGAAGGTTGCTGCAGTTCAAATCCAGCTTCTTTTAGTACGACTCCATGTGAGAAAAAATAAAATCGCGATTAGCTCGACTCCCCTCTTCCTCCTCCTTCTCACGATGGTGCGGGTGCTCTCTAATGAAGGGTGAGTTTTGTACGACACCACCCCCCTACAACACCTCCACCACAGTGATCCTCGTCATCGCGCACAAATATTAGAAGAAGAAGAAGGCAACAAAAAAATCGCGGGTTGGGTCAGGTTGGTGTGGTATCAACAGCCAATAAAAGTGGGAAAGCAAACACAATCTGAAAGGTTATTTATGTTTTCGTGATTTATATCTTTTCAATTGACGCTCTCCGCCGCGGTGTGGCCGCCCCGCGTGGATGCTGCGGAGTTGCGGAGTTCTCGGAGACCCAGTGTGGAACCTATACGGAATAGTCAGCAGCAGAGGTGGTGGTAGTGGTGGAGGGGTAGCTTCTTGTCCGTGACTGGGATGTGAGTGAGTGTGTGTCTGTGGTTTGTGAGGGTTATGATCAGGGGTGTGTGAAATTGATGCTGTTGATCGTTGTTACAGAAAATGAAAAATATGTTTTACATTTAACCTTAATTACAGCAAATTTCGTTTATGTCAAATTATTAGAAATGTTTCAAATATATTTTCAAGTTGATATCCTATGATCAAGGTCGAGGTCCATTTTCCAAATTTGGAGCTAAAACCTTAATTTAAAAAAAAACTAACATAATCCACCTATGTAGTTGGTGCCTTCCTCACTCTTTTCCAAAAATGGGTGATATGTAATATGATGGGTTTGGACAAATATTTCGTCTAATTTCGTTAAGTTCCGGAATACAAAAAACACACATATCACTCAAGGGCTCATAAGTGGCATCATAAGTGGTCATAGCTTGAGACAGGGTTGCAAGATATTCAATGTTTTGGACTCGTTGGAAAGGTCTTTCGATTACCTAACCAGCGGTGGGTCGGATGATGGATCCGGACATTGTTTACATACATTTAAGTGAGATCCGGCTACAAAAAAAAAACATAAATATCACTAAAGTGGTCAGAACTCGAGACAGGGTTGCCAGATCATCAATATTTTAGACTCGTTGGAAAGGTCTTTTGATTACCTAACCAACGATGGGTCGGATGATGGATCCGGACATTGTTAACATACATTTAAGTGAGATCCGGCTACAAAAAAGTACATAAATATCACTAAAGTGGTCAGAACTCGAGACAGGGTTGCCAGATCATCAATATTTTAGACTCGTTGGAAAGGTCTTTCGATTACCTAACCAACGATGGGTCGATTGATGGATCCGGACATTGTTTACATAAATTTAAGTGAGATCCGGCTACAAAAAAAGTACATAAATATCACTTAAGTTGTCAGAACTCGAGACAGGGTTGCCAGATCTTCAATGTTTTAGACTCGTTGGAAAGGTCTTTTGATTACCTAACCAACGATGGGTCGGATGATGGATCCGGACATTGTTTACATACATTTAAGTGAGATCTGGCTACAAAAAAGTACATAAATATCACTTAAATGGTTATAACTCGAGACAGGGTTGCCAGATTATCAATGTTTTGGACTCGTTGGAAAGGTCTTTCAATTACCTAACTAACGATGTATAACATGATGATGTTTGGTTCAGTTTACTGCCATTTATTCAACTTCCAAAAATATGTGAAAACACATTTTTATACATAACTTTTGAACTACTTATCGAAACTTCAAACAATTCAATAGCACCGTATGGGACCCTAAACCAAGTCGAATGCAACTGGTTTGGTCAAAATCGGTTTTGCCAGTGCTGAGAAAACTGCGTGACATTATTGGTCACATACACACACACATACACACAGACATTTGTTCAGTTTTCGATTCTGAGTCGATATGTATACATCAAGGTGGGTTTTCGAGCTTTAAATAAAAAGTTCAATTTTAGAGCAGGATTATAGCCTTACCTCAGTGAGGAAGGCAAAATGCATTCAACATATTTCCGTGAGCAAAAACGAAAAGCAAAATTAGGCCGTTGCAAATGTTTTTCAAAGTTTTTTAAGGCTTTTTCAAATATTTTCAAACTTTATGTAAAAAATACTAAACGAATCCCAAAAAATCGAACGATTAAAATGCATGTAACCCCTAATGGTCAAATTTGGAGCTAAGGAAAAGTATGGGCAGTAGGGTGCCCAGAATATGGGACTTTTTTTCAAAACCTCGCTCCACAAGCTGAATATTGTTCCTTGACCTACATTGATACTCGGAGGTAAAGTTTGTATGGGAAAATCGAAAAAATGTATGGAAAACCCAAGTGTCTTACGGTTTGGTCTGCACGGTGCGCTACTTCCATCCAAATATTCCCAAAAGTGAGATTCTTATTGAAAATTTAATGCTCTACAACTTTGAAGAACATCCCCAAGCTGTGAAACTCGATCCTGAAAAGTTATCAGCAATTTAAAAAAGTCATTTTTGTATGATAAACATTTTTTTCACCAACTTTAGGCTCGGGTATCTAATCTAATCTAATCTAATCTAACCCTAGCGCAGCCAGTCTTTCGAGGGCATCCTGGAAAATGCCTTAGGTTGATTAACGCCTAGCATCCTCTTGTCATTATTAACAATTGCAGTGCCCCAATGCAATAAATTGCTTTGAAACATCACAAAAGTTAAAGCGGCCAGGCCAACTGCGTAAAGTTTACCGCAAAGATGATTCGTTGAAGTGGGTTGAGTTTGAGCACGAATGTTCAAACAACAACACAATTCTGAATCTACAGGGGAGGAAAAAACGTGGGGATCCCCCGCTCACGTTCCTGTTTGTTAGAGCAATAAATCGATGGGAGCACCATGCTAAGAAGTTTTGGTGCTCCGGGACCCTCGGGGATGGGACATTGTATTTCCACAAATGCCCTGGACACTATTTGCCGTGGTTATAGCGCCACAACTCGCTACCTGTTGGTAGAGAAAATAATATTTAGTAAATAGTACTAACATGGATCACCACTTCTGATGGGTTTAAAAATTTTATGAAAATTATTATTTAATATTTTTACATGTAAAATAATCAGACTCACCTTGAAGAAAACTGAAAAAGGAAAAGCATACCTGAGGTGAAGCGAAACCCCCTTGATCCTCAACCTTCCCAATTTCTTGCTCTCCAACCCAGTCCTTGCGGGCACCAACTGTCGAGTACGCGAGCGAACAGCGAACTCTAACATCATCGCAGCATCCGCCGAATGCAGTCGGCAAGCGCAACAGAAATTTCCGTCGCTCTCCCACCTGGAAACGGTGGGGCAGCAGTCAGCCTCTGCACACGAAACTCATCCTCCCACTCCCCCTCAGCAAGCGCCACAGTTCGTCGATCAATCTCCTCGCTCTCTCTCTCATAAGCCGGGCATTGCCCGTAGCCCAGAACAAGAGAGTCATCGATGACGGCGGTGCAGTGACGATGACCGTCGTATCATCGACGTTGACTGCCTCTCACACACTCGCTCTCTTCAACACGAGCAGCTGTCACACAAACACACCAAACAAGCAAATCGTGGTTTGTTTGTCCTCTCTTTTTCCTTTTATTTTGTTTTCCTCTCTTCCTCTCCAGAAACTCTCTCACAGCGCAGTATCACTGCATTGGTATTCGTGTGATATGTCTCGCTGCGGTACCTCTGAGCCCGAAATGTGAAAAAAACATGGCGAAACATATCAATCACAAACGCAAAAACTTTCGAAAAACCTCGACATCACCGCGAAATTTTCAAAACGAACGACACATTAAAGTCTGCTGGCACTACGTGAAGACTTTCTAACTATTTTCCGAACCAGAACGCACATAAAACACTAAAAAAATGAAGCCGAATCACGCCCGCTGAACAAAACGAACCGCACAGCTCAAGACACACGCACTCACTCCCCCAACTTTAGGCTCGGGTATCAATGGGTTAATATCATCCAATTTTGCTCAGAATTTACACAGATGCTTAAAATTACCCAAAAAACCGTTTTCCGCTTGTGGAGCAGGGGGTCATTTTTTCTGGGTACCCTAATGGGCAGACACTTTTTGCTGAATTATAAATTTTTGAAAAATATCATGGGATTTCAAAAATAAAATCTAATCTAATCTAATCAGACCCTAGCACAGCCACTCTTTCGAAGGGATCCTGGAGAGTGCCTTAGGATCGAACAGTAATACTTGTTGATACAAAGGCTGAAAAATATACTTTTTGCAATTCCGTCGTGAAGCTACTTACTTTTCCTGTAATTCTTGAACGACGAAATAGCCTACTTTTCTGTACCAAAAATAACAAAATCGAATAGCAACACTTTTCAAAATAGATGCTGAAAAGTTCTACTTTTCAGCACTGAAATGGGTGCAATTCTGAAAAATACCCATTGAGTGAAATTTTTAGTCAAATTTTCATGTACATTGTCAATAAATCGTTTAAATCAAAAAAATGTTGAAAAGTGTTACTTTTCAGCATTTATTTTGAAAAGTGTTGCTATTCGATTCTGTTATTTTTGGTACAGAAAAGTAGGCTATTTCGTCGTTCAAGAATGACAGGAAAAGTAAGTAGTTTCACGACGGAATTGCAAAAACTACTATTTCAGCACTGAAATGTGTCATAACGTTTTTGGCATAGTCAACATTGGTATTGGTATTTTAAAGAAAAAAAAACTTCAAATATTTGTGAAAAACCCATCAATAAACATTGTTAACTCTCCCAATTACGGGTGTGGTTTAAGGGAAAATTCGTTGATCACGTAATGAAAAAAAATCGGAGAATTTTTGACTTTCAAAAAAAAATTCTATTTATGATAAAAGATATCCTTTGCATTTAGTATATTAATTATTTAATTATATTTTGAGTAATAACTAATTAATTCATGTTTCGAAAGTATTACTTTTTCAGAATTTTTTTAGGCCTAAATCGATGTTGGTTTCAAAATTAAAGTGAGAAAAATACCTTCATATATTTTTTTAAATGCACCGTTTTCAAGTAACAACAATTATTAAGCATTTTTTTTTTTTTTTGGAAAAAAAAATATGTTCTGAAATTTTGAAAAAGTGTCTATCTTTGTCTATCCATGAAATTGACATTATCAATTATAGAATCGATCAGAAATTTCCATCTCCAGCTAGGCCGTCGCAATTATTTTTCAAAAATTATATCGGAATAAGGACCATTTTGTAGAGGGTAACAAACTCATGTTCACAAATTTCAGTTCCCGATTTCGAGAATTGACTTATTTCCGTGGCATAAGGAATTGTTACCATTAAAAATTCAGAAAAAAATGTTTTTTTTTTAATATTCAATGCTTAGAAAAACAGCAGTTTTTCTCAATATCAATTCATTGCAATGTTATTTCTAAAGCGCTATTTACAAATTACGTAGCATTTCTTGAAGTCAGGTTAAATGTCGTTTTAACAATTAGGTGAGTTAGTTTTCAGAAAAAAAAATATATAGGCTATTGAGTTCATATAATTTGTTCTGGATTTGCCGTCACTGTCAAATGATATTTTTTCAACGATTTTTTTTTTTCAGCTGTAGCTGCTCCCGTTGCTAGCTGGTATCGCCGCGCGCGACGTCCGTACCTGTTTGCGCGGGGGGTTGATCTGCGTGGAATGTATGTTCAAACATGAGTTGGCCAACCGCGGCCTCGAGTTGCTGATGCTGCCAAGACACTGCAGCTGGCGGAGAGCAGGTCTAACGTGAGAATCACCGCCGCCACGGGGAGGAAAATGACAGAGCTGTGTCAAGGACTAGGCCGGAGACTTAGATGGATTGCGGTGCACCTTATGAGCTGATATACGCCGGAGGGATGCAAAAAGAAGTGAGTTATTATATCGTACTGACCGTATTTTAAATTCTTACTTTCAGATTGATCTGTTACCAGCACTTTAAACCAATTTCACATAAACAATCTCTTCAAAAAAAAACGTATCCGTGTCATCGTTGTCACTTTTTAGTGGATGGGATTAACTTCTTACAAACTTGGCGAAAGCTTCATCTTCTTCTGGTTCAACCCTTTACAGCCATCATCAGTCATAAACCGAAGACAGTAAGGTGTCGGATCCATCCACCGATGTTGTCCCAGGCGTGCAACATTGTTGCACCAAACAAACCTTTGCTGGCGCGAAGGAGCAACAGAGCCTCATCTGATGTATGACAGACTGATCCTGTTCGAAGAAACGCGCAAACCGGCAAATATCGAATTACAGTCCAATATTTGGCGAGTGGCGGGGCCACAACTGGCTGGCCGGGAAAATAATTTGTATTTTGCTACAAATTGAGCCATGGTGGCGGCACCGAGTTGGCGTCCAGACTGGAGCGACATGCATGAAGAATCGCATTTGTCTGATGGCGGAGATTGGGAGTTCTGGATGGAGTAGTGTGGCAGAGGTGGAGGTCACGGAAAACAAACATGACGCGTCGACGGTTGCGGAAGACAAGGAAGCAGTTCTCAGGAAATTGACATTTTAAATTTACATATTTTGCATAATTATTTGTTATGAAATTCATAGAGATTCACCCTTCTTCTTGTAATAAGATTTGTAATTTGAAGATATCGAAAAGAAGGGAAGATATTTACCAGAATTATGATAAATAATCAGAAAGTTGAATCTTACTTTTACTAAAATTGAGACAAAGAATGAGACAATTTCCGTTTTGTCATATTTTCCGCTTTTCCAGAGATTATTTCAAGGAAATAAAAAAAAAACACTCCATCCGACCGTGTGGTGACTCCAACGGGAGAAAATATGACCGAACGCCAAACCGCAAATGAAATCAAATATTTAATCATCTGTTGAGAGAGCGAGGAGACTTGTGACTTGTGACCACGTGCTCGTACCCCCGTACCGCCGCCGACAGGCCGCAAAAACATTGGTCCGAAAGTGTCGCTGCAACCCGGCGAGGACGAGAAATTATGATTTGTGGTAGAAACGTTTAGCGGTTCGCGCTGCGGTTTTTAACGTTGATGATTTAAAGACTACAAACTCTTTAACGGAGCGCACTCCAGATCGGCAGGAAACAAATGGAGTTCGATTTTTAAGTTTAATATATAAAAAAATCGACCACGTCTCGTACGACAATAAACCCCCATTTTGCGTATACTTTACGCAACACCTTTACGCCTCACGCGCAAGATAAATAATTGGACAGATACTAATGAAGATTTCCTTTCCTGGCCGGGACTTGCCACTCGAACGTCGTAGTCAGGTTCCCGGTTGCGAGCGGGCGATCGTTACCTCTAGTGTTAATGCCGACCCGTTCTCCCCGGGCGGGGGCCCCGCTCGTAGATGACACTCTGCGTGCGGCCAAGCAGGCCCTTGGCCCCGGCCAGGCGAATCGATCAATAAAGTAGTGCATTTTATTGCAGATGATGTTGTTTATGAAACGCACTCGTAAACTGGATAAGGTGTTCCTTAATTCCGCTGCAATTCTCATTTGCGCGGGCACTTTCCGTTTCTGGTGGGATTTAAGGAGAGTGGTGGTGTCGGTGAGACTGTTGAATGGGTTTGCTGTGTGGTACAACTCTGCATCAACAGCAGCACTCGCTTTCTGGAAAGAAAACTAGTTCATTTCATGGGAATTCATTTGAACCTAAAGAATCTTACTATCAGAAAACATTTTAGTATATGTAAAAAATATTCTGTCATTATCAATTATAAAAAAATGCTTTCTGTAAAGTTTTAGCAATATGATTAACAAACAGGTTATCGATTTGAAGAAGGTAGCAATTAATTCAATTGATTAAATCAGTTTCTCGAAAAAAGTCATTTAAGATCTATTATCAAAATAATCGTTAATGATTTTAGTCTTTCAAAATGAAGATTATTGTTTTTGAAGATGGACCAAAACAATATAATTGTGTTAATTCAAAAGAGATGTTTTGATATTGTAAGCTAGAGAGACAATGAGTAGATTTCAATCTATTTCAAAATGTCAATAAAGTTGTTTTCAATAGTGCTTTAAAAAATAACTGTGTTGAAAATTGATATTTTAGAATTGGAGACAGTGTTATGTTTCTTAAAAATTTCAGCTTAAAAGTTTAAGTCCATTAAATTGATTACATCAAATGGAACTTTCGTATAGTAACTTTAAATGCTCCATTAAAAAAATGTACAGTTGAATATTTGTTAAACTAAAATAATTTGGTTTTGATGAAATGTTTATTAATTTTAAGTTGTTAAAATGAAAACTTCTTAATTTGCTAAAAATTCATTTAAAAAAAATCGAACCGTGTTCTAAATTTACTAAGGAACTTGTTTTAACGAAATTACCTAAGTAGAAGAAACTAAATGTATCGTTTTTCTTGTAAAATTTACCGAAAATCCGATAGTGCAATCCGTTTTCCCACTCAAACTCGTTTTCATTATGAAAATTATGAGACTTTAAGAGCATTAAAATAATCATTATTATCAAAGCGAAATCGACTAACTTTTAACAATTTTTTAAAACTGTTATCAACTAAGACGCTCAGGAAAACCCATTTCTAAATTTATTGAAAACTTTTTCTTGGAGTACTTTAAACTTTTTCTGTTTCATTATTATTATATAAGATTCCGTTATAATTGAGTTTATAATGTTCATTTTTTTCTTATATTTTGACCATCTTGAGATACATTGAGACACTATTATCCCAAGGCCTTGGAAAAATTTCACTTGGGATAATCAAATCTTCGGATAATCGAATGACAAAAAACCCCGAAACTAAGTAAAGTAGAGAGTCAAATGAGAGCAAAATATTACTCTCTGGGTTCCAATTGCTCTGCTAAAATAGGGTTCGAATCGAGCTACAAGACCTTGTAAAATTAAGGTTGGAATCATTTTAAAATATTTTTTTTTCATAAAACATGACATTTAGAGCTGTAACATTTGTGAAACAAATGTTTACAATTATTTTAAATATAAGCGAAGCCTGTTTTGACAGCTCGATTGGAGCCCAGAGAGTAACAATCGCCTCTCCATATACACAGCTAAAAAAGTAGTAATCCAGCTGCGTGTAAAAGGCCTGGGTGTAAAATAAATATTGCATTATTTTATGCAATTTTATGTGATATTACACCCTGAAACATGTAGCCCATCAGTATGGGAAACCTACTTGACCGAAATGTCAAGCTCATATATGCGTTTATCCTTGCAGATTTTCATCGGTCTGATGGCCGAGTGGGCTAAGGCGCCAGTCCTTACTGTTGGTGCTGTGTTTGAATCCCGTCGGTTGCAACTTTTTTTTGTGTTTGCAAAAATTGTACATGCAGTGTGTAAGTGTTTATTTTGACGAAGGTGATGTGCATGCTTTTGCATGCGATTTTACCATCGGATTTTTTGCTGTGTAGGCCAGCGGTTCTCAACCTTTTTCTAATTCCCTTCAATTTCCTTTAATTATAAATTTAGTATCAAATCACAAAAATCATAATTTTGGAGTTAATTTGTGTAGAAAAATAAAATAAATTTCAGTGCAAAATATTGTTTCTACTCTTGCAATAAAAGAACAAATTCTCAGCGATTTGTTTTAACAATTTTTCAAAACCTGCTCATGTTAAATGGAATGCAAATGTCTAAAGGAAAATTTAAATAGCCAAAAATCTTAAAGAAAAATCTCTTACAAAAAAACATTAAGAACAGCTCACAACCGAAAAAACAGAACTCTAGGAAATTATAAAACAAAATTAATGCACTGCTCATGTTTGAAAGAACGTCAATGAATTCTGTATCAAAAACATTTAGTACAGCTGAAAATTCAGAAAAATCGATTTCTTCAAAAAACATTCATTAATGTTAAGTTTTTTCCCGTTATATTTTAAACATTTTCAAATATAAAACTGAAGAAAAAATGTCAAAGAAAATCAAATATTTCACAAGAAATTTAAAAATTATTATAAGTATTAAACTTTGAATTAAGTGTCCTAGATTTTTTTTAGTTTTTAGCAAAAACGTTCAAAAACAAAGAATTTTTATTGCATCCTCATTAAAAGCAAAAACAATAAAATATATAAGAACCCTAACTGAAGGTAGATTTAATTTTTCAAATTATTTTTATTCACTATTTTTGAAGAAATGTTTTTGTTAACCTTTTGACAGACAACTTAGTTTATTCTTGCACCGTTTGTAAAGACGTGAAAAACACGACTTCCAAATGGTTAAAATTAAAAAAAAATCAAAATTTAACAAAAAAATCCGAACTCGTTTAAATTATTTTTAGAGTTGACAGAGTTGTTTAAAAATATAAGGTTTTTGGCAAACATAAAAAATCTTATACTATGTTGGTTTTGCTGAATATTTTGAGTGTTCCCGTTCCAAGCATAGGAAATTCCCTAACCCCCGCGCACAAATCCCAATGGCGCGCCTTCGCCTTGGAGAATTTATTGTCCGAACAAGCTTCGGTCAGAACATTACATGACCACGGCACCACCCAGGTAGTGCATCTACGGTGGTACGGTGTGGCATCTCTATCACATAATTCGAGAGCAGTTAAAATTCCGAATCCCTTCTCTGCCGCTGCTTAGCGCAAAACGATGCTGAACATAAATTTTCCCGCAAAGCACACACACACACACATCTGGTCCGATCCAACACGGGCTGGCCGGATTGAAGAAGACGGTGGAGGTCGGTGCCGGATCGGATCGGATGAGCTTCCAGTGCGGTTTCGCGCGCGCTCGATCGAGGGATAGCTCTTGTCCAAATAACTTATAGGCACTACCGTGCTGTCTCTCGCCTTGCGGGTCATGTGTGGCAAGAAGTAGCAGCCGTAGAGATCGCTAATCTGCACCGAAAGTTGCTCTGAGCTGGGACTGGAAGGTGGGGGTCTAGACAAGCGGACAGAGCAGTCCTCCGCCTCCTCCGTGTGGAACCTAGTTTGGTGGCCTATACTTTATCCCAAACGGACCAGACCGGCCAGGGTTACCCCGGCAGAGGTAAACATTTTGTATTAATTAAATAGTGTCAGTGAGTCTATCACACCTGGAAGATTTATTTGCGGCCCGATACCGCCGCAGTCACACAGCCGGCCAAAGTACGGCGCTTTCGCGTGGTCTTGTGATCGGTTGCAGAAGAGCGGAGAAGAAATTAGTCTACGGAGCAATCAGGTAGCCAGCGCGGTAACGAGTCTTGTTTGGAGTTCTCTCCGGCATGGTGACGATTGCTGGAAAAGTCAACCGAAACCTAGTAGTAAGGCGTCGTCTTTTTACATCCTTTAGCAGAGTCTGGGATTTGACCGTTCTAAAAATCGGTTTGGCTCGTCACCATGACCTTCGAAGGCAAAGAAAAAAGCTCCAGCTGAAAAAGCACACACCGACCAACGAAACAGAATTTCAAATCTCGCACAAAAAAAAAAGTGGAACTCTTCACTGCGTTGGCCAAACGACGAGATCCTCTGCGCGGAGGAAAAACCAGGTTTTGTCCTTCGGCTGGACGCTCCAACGCTACGTACGGGGAAATACCAAAAATGAGTACGCGAAGTCATCTGTTCTCGCGGCTCGGAGGGGTTTCAAGCTGATGTCGCATCGTCTTCCAAGTCCACGGCCCGGCCGCTTGAATGTGCTTTGAAGTGTGCGGAGGTCTGCCTCCTAATGGCTCTAATGGGCAAGGGGTCCCCAACCCGGTATGGAGAAATGAGAGCACATTCGGCTGGGCTCGAGCAAACTTGCGGACTTGGGCAAGAAATTATTGATTAAGCGCGGACTCTGGTGGTGGTGCTGGTGGCGGTTGAAGGAAGAGGTCGATGCAACTGCTGGTTGGTCTCGGTCTTCAGGAGATACCTGGGATTTGTAAAACATGAGTCCAACAAACTCGGTGTGGTTATGGGCGCACCGTGGAGCAATTGGTAATTGACCGATTCTTCGGCTCCTTTTCAAAAAAATCCCAAGTTTTTTTCAGCGTTTTGGCTGTAGTGGCAAAATAAAAGAAGAAACCCCCCAATGTTATTACATATTTGGAAAGATAATTGATTTTCCTACAAAGAAATATCATGCAGAATGAATTATATAGTACCTGTGCTTCCCCTGAAATAAAAATGTAGCGTGACGGGACAACATCGTAAAACTGGACTTTTAAAAGGCACACTACAAAAATCGCCACAGTTTTGCCAGTTTGATTTAAAAAAACTTTTGCTCTTCAACACGCTATTACAAATTGAAAAATGAATCTCTAGCTCCTTGAACTGAACGAATTGGTTGAAATTTGAGTTTTTGCCAGCCATTTCTTTTCGTGACGGGACAACGAAAGGAGCAGATTTATGAAAAAACTCCTCTCCCATTCAATGGCTTGCAGACCATATTTGGTCAATATTTTTGGCTTTTGAGGTAAGAAAACGCATTTAAAGCACATTGCAATTATTGAATCATAATAAAAATGAAATCTTTCATATCAAAAATCACATTGAAAATTGAAAAATGTTACATTTTGGTGTAGCTTCGCTAAGAATCGGTCAATTGTGAGTGTACGTACATATGTGATGTTTCTTGTTTTACATGCGATGCTACACAACAGCAGCAGGAGCAGCAGCAGCAAAGGAGGGAGATTCAATCGATCTCTCTACGGATGGGAATTGCGTGAGGATTGCGAAGTGTGTAGGGTTTTGAAACAAATTTTGGATTTAAACAGTTGAAAGAGTTCAGATATCATATTTTAAGCATTACAAAGTGGTTCACAAAAATAATTAAGCGTTACTCCTCAGAAGTTCAGAATGTGAATGTGAACTAAAATTAATTATTAAATCGTTACTGTGATTATTCGGAGTTCTGAAACGTTATTTTAAACGAATTTTGAAAATTATGTAAGGCTCACATAGTCATTAGAAAAAAATGTTAAATGCTTAAATTATTGATACTTGAATGAACATAAAAAAAAAATCTGCATGAAAAAGTTGACATTCTTGACTTTGGTAATTTATTAAACAAAACGGAAGACATTTTTATTTTTTATTATTATTTTAAAGTTCAATAGTTTAAATTTGCATAGTTTAATCACATTTCCACTTTCGATCAGCTCCTTAATTCTGCATCAGAACTTACATGAAAAGCAGTTATAAACGAATACCCGCAAAAAGTTGTTTGAAAAATCGGGTTGATTTTTTTTAAATCGTCAATTTCCATCCAGGGAAATTAAAGCGGAACTATACATTTTCTCAACTCGTTACCAACTCGTTACACCAAGAATTAAAGGGGTTAAAAATAAAAAGAAGAAATAAAATATGGGTCAATAAAAATCGATTAACTATTCTCATTAAGCTGATCAGTTTAAAAAAAAATCATGTCAAGTTTATTTAAGATAATTTAGATGTAATGCTTAAAATTTTGAATTTTTAAAATTTTGAGATCTTGCTTCTTTATTGAGCAACAGAAATTACGATAACCCCATCCCGTCTAAGAGCAATTTCATGTAAAATAGGGAATCGGTTGTACCCGGTCGACACTCCGATTTCAATGAAATTTTAAAGACATGTTATCCAACGCTTATAATGATTGTATTATTTGAAAAAGGCATAAGTTATTTTTAAATATGTTTGTATTTTGTAATTTAAATAGTTTTGTATCACGAAGCCATGCATCTTATCAAAAAGTGGTCATAGACAAAGCTGTAGGGATTTTGATAGGCTTTCTTAAAAATACACTGCAAAAACACTCTACTTCCATGAGATTTTTGTTATTTTTAAGTTTAAAAGTTGTGTGCCCACGTTTTTGTTTCGTTTAAATTTTTTGTGGAAATATCCTAAGATGTTACATAAAGACTCACGTTAAATGCAGGATGGAGCAAGTCTTCTAAAAAAATGCAGAAATCATTTACTAAAATTGATTTTTTTAAGAGCACTTTTCAAAAAAAAAAAATAGTAACCAAACGTAGGAATCGGTTCTCAAGACAATTTTACATAAAAGTCAAGATACTGCCCTAAGTGCCATCCTTGCGAAGTAACAGCGGTTTTTAAATCAAAAATGTTGAAAAAACAGGGGCTCTAGCTATTTATTTGTTGTTTTTGGCCATTTCTATAAGACAGACGTGATTTTTCAATCTCGAAAATATTTTTACGAGAAAGTTCGTCCAAGTTCCCATAAGTTTGTGAGTAAAAAAGTACCTAAAAATCCTGTTGGGCTGAAATTGCTCCTAAAGCAAAATCGAGATTATTACATGTTTGTTTACCATGACCAAATTGGATGAAAATTAAATTTGAATGACTAAATATCTCAAAATTTGTGTGCAAGAAGTATAAATAAATTTCGATTGTTATAGAGAAATCACAAATTTAAAAAAAAAAGTTTGATGGTGCAATGATGTTAATTTTACATTTCATTTAAAACAACTTTTTGTGAAAACGATGTAACGTCAACCATACCAATAATACCAGTTTCGGGTTTATTATAAAACCCCTTACATCATTGAATAAAAACTACCTAACTACTTCATATGTTACATATGAAAGATGCCTACAGAATGCAAACAAAGTTTAAGTTGTGATTTCGTAAAAAAAAGTGTTTCAAGTAAAAAAAATGAATAATTTGAATTTAAAAGTAAATTTCATAAGCTCATAAGCTAAGCTAAAACTAGAAAAAATCTTGAAAATTTGGGCTTTGGCTGTTTATTTGTTGTTTTTGGCCATTTCTATAACACAGACTTAATTTTTCAATCTCGAAAATATTTTTAACAGAAATTTCGTCCAAGTTCCCATAAGTTTGAGAGTAAAAAAGTATATAAAAAAATCCTGTTGGGCTGAAATTGCTCCTAGAGCAAAATCGAGATTTTTACGTGTTTGTTAACCATGACCAAATTGGATGAAAATTAAATTTGAATGATTAAATATCTCCAGAAATTGTTAGTAAATTACGATTGTTAAAACCACAAATAAAAAAAAAGATGTTTGATGGTGCAATGATGTAAATTTTTCATTTAATTAAAAACAACTTTTTGTGAAATGTCCACCATACCAATAATAAAAGTTTAAGTTTTATAATAAAACTCCTTACATAATTGAAAATAATAAAAGGTGCCTAAAGAATGCAAACAAATTTCAATAACTTGCTACAAAAAGTTGAAAACTTTAAGTTGTGATTTCATAAAAAAGTGTCTCAAGTAAAAAATATGATAACTTTGAATTTAAAGGCAAATTTAACGCTTCACTATTTGTTCATAAGCTGAAACAAGAAAAAAGAATCTTGACAAAATTTAGTCATAAAACATAATTTCTGCATTACCTTTGGAGCATTTTTTTGTGTGTGATTCTAAGTACAGCTCATAAAATTAGACAAATTAGGTGATTTCTTGAAGTTATGTAATTTTTTGCAAGCAGACAAGCCATTTATTCACCCTCACACTTATTTAGACAATTAAAGTTGTTGGCCTGTATAATTCTGTAGCAAAATATTAATCAGAAATTTGTTGAAAAAATCCTGTTTCCCGGGATTTTTGTGACCCCGAGAAATTGGTCGCTGTAGAAAGTACCATTGTTTGAAAGGCAACAAATTTCCCTAAAATTTTCCCAAATAGCGATTTGAAACAGTCCGCATTCGGAAGTGGTTCGATTTTCCATTTTCAGTGTTGGAAATAAAAATCGCGTGGCTCAATTCAAAAAGTCGAAGTGTTTCGATTTTCAATTTTCAATATTTTAAATCAAAATCGTGACCATTTCGGAAGGTTGGATTTTAAAATTTTCAATAAAGGAACTTAAAATCGAATTTGGAATCCAGAAATTAATCGATTTTCAATATTAGAAATAAAAATGTCGATTTGAACCATTCTGGATTTCGGAAGTGGTTCGATTTTCAATTTTTAGTGCTGGAAAAAAATCTTGATTTCTATATTGAAAATATAAATCGTGATTTGAAACATTCTGATTTCCGAAAGCGGTACGTATATCAATGTTAAAAACGCATTTTTTTTATATTCTGGCTTCTAAAAGTGGTTTGATTTACAATTTTAATATTGGAAATAAAAATCGCAATTTAAAACATTCCGGTTTTCAAAAGTGGTTCGATTTTCAAAAACCGCGATTTGAAAAATTCTGGTTTCCAAAAATGGTTTGGTTTTTAATTTCCATATTGGAAATAAAAATCGCGATTTGAAACATTGCGGATTACGAAAGTTATTTGATTTTCAAGTTCAATAAATATTAGAAAGAAAAAAATGCGATTTGAACCATTCTGGATTTCAGAACGGGTTCGGTTTTTCAAAATTTAATGTTGGAAATAAAAACCGCGATTTCTAGGGTGAGTTTTCAAAAAGCCGTAAGAGCCACCGTGACCTCGGACACTAATATTCGTTTTTGCCCTAAATTGTAATAAAATTTAATTTATTTTTAGTTTGGGGCACTTGAAAGACGTGTAGATGAACAATCTTAAACATTTTTGAAATTGTTTTTTCGTAAGTAGGTCGAATACCGATGCAAAAAAGGCTCTGTTTACCATTGGCTCTTACGTCTTTTTGAAAACTAATCCGAGATTTGAACCATTTTGGAAAAATTAAAAATTAAACATTAAAATGATTTGTGATTTGCGACACTTCCTGTTCTAGGATCACCTCTGGTTCCGCGCGCGAATCCTCCCCCCGGCAAAACCAGGTCACCGGAAGTGCAGATCAAGCGTGCGACGCCACGTACGGCTGCACAGAACCCCGCGCAATGACGACACCGCGACATCGCGCGCCCGACTGACAGCTTGACCTCGATTCGCTGTCAGTTGTGGGACCGCCGAAAACAATGTCGCTTCGTCTTTCATCGTTCAATCAATCGCGCGGACCAGTGAAATCTTTCATTCAACCGGAATGATTCAATTTTGATTGCCTGCGGGGACCGTCGAATGATTAATGGTAATTAATTTCTGCGACTGCGAATGCGCCTCCTCCTCGTGCTCTTGGGTCGAGGACTCATTGATAGATTTCACCGAGATCTGGCTGCGGGCCCCCAAAAACAGACGCGGGAGAGAACTCGCCGTACGTCGATTTTTCAGCTGTCACAACAACATCACACAGTGCGTCAGAATTCGAGGGGTTTTTGCGGCGGCGACTTGGGGAAAGTGCAGTTCGATGAGAAATCAACCGTTTTTTATGTTTCGTTCAAACTGCCTTTAAGGCCTTTCCTGTGGTTTGCCGGATTGATGGTTTCTCGAAGGGACTCAATCAGCGCGACAATTTCCCCCCGAGGATAACACGTCAAGCACCCTTTTGGTTCATCAGACACGATACGTCGGAACGGCGCGCAACAGAGTCGCAGTCAGTCGCAGGAATTGCTGCAACACGATGTGCGTGAGTGCGATCTCGAAGCTTGCGGTAATCGATCAGGAACTGCCAGCAGCGCCCAGAAAGGGGGAAGCGATCCGGTGGTTCTTCCCCATCGGTGGACGGTGGAAAAAAAAACGGCCAAAAATTCAATTAAATGTTCAATTCAACCATGACAGATGGATGCAATCATTCATGAGGGAGCGTGAGGAATCCCGCGCGAGATGGCAGCAACATGAAAACATTTTGTAACATGCAGAAAAGAAAAACCCATCAAGATGGATCAAGATCGCTGACAGATTGGGAATTTTAAGAAAAATTAAATGGTTCTTAATTTTGCAGATTTTTAAGGCCTTAGCAGTAGAAGAATATTTGGAATTAATAATAAACCACATCCTAATGATGAGTCGTTGAAGAATCAATTGATATTCTACACTGAAATAAAAAAAAAGTACGAGATTCCTAAATTCTAGTAATTTTCGATCCTTTCCTTATTTAGTAATAGGGTTTTTTGGATTACTTAATAAGAAAAGGAGGCAAAATTCCTAGAATTTAGGAATTTGGTACTTTTTTTTATTTCAGTGTAAGATTTAAAATTAGCATACTTGTAATCTTTGTCTCGAAAAAGATCATTATCCATCGCTGGCACCCCCACTTGTGATGGCGCTTCACCGGCTGGCGACTATTTTCTCACTTCATTTATCTCTCACCAAGGTGATGCAATGTTGCTGCAAAATGGTAGGAGTACCCGCAAACGCTCCAAAGTGAGGTTCTCGTTGAAATCTGAGCAGATTATCGGCCGTGTACGCGACGGCTATGATTAATAATGATTGACTGAGGAGAAGTCTGCCATTTGCAATAAAAAGACGATTAATTCGATACACGATGACGATGCTGACTTGTGCTGCATGCATCGCTGCTGACATCGAGCATATGCCGATTATGTATTACCCGTGTAGAAGCTTGTCTACGCAAATGTTCAGAGCTGCGCGCCAGAATGGACGACGAACCGGGCTCTAGCGCGAACGATCGGACTGAGATTGATCATTGCTGTCCGTGCCGGAGACACATCCCGGCTTCCTCAGCAGACAATCCGCCAAGGCTGGACGACGTCAGAACTTGATCCTTCCAGTTGTTGCATATCTTATCTGGCGTCGTCCAATAAATATGATATGGAAATAATAAAACAATTATTAAAAGGGATAAATATTTAGTATTAATTCTACCCGCAGCGCGGAATCCATCATTCAAGCACCAGCAGCAGGTCTGGGTAGACTGTGTGCAGTTAAGAGGTTGCGCGAAGCTCGGTGTAAAGTTAATACCCGGCGATATTGTAAACCTGTCTAACAAATCAAACTACTGTTTATCACGCTCTCCTCGTGTTCGCTGCCCACTCCTGCTGGCGCGGGGAGTGCGCGCTCAGCTGGTCATCCGAGAATCGGCTGCGCGCGCCTGGCCATCGATGCGAATCAACAGGACGGGTCTAGGAACTGGACGCGCCCTGCCCTTGGCTACTCGCTCAGACCAGGGCCTTTTAAGAATGTGCAGGTTTGCAGAAGAGATTAAAGTTGCGACAGACAGGCCGTGCCTAGTCGCGCCGCGCGGTGGGTTGCGAGGAGCTCGGTAATTATGTCAGGTATTTCTTGTAATGCAATTCAATTATCATTTAATATATATTTTTGCGCCGCGAATTAATCTTGCATCTGGGGCGACGCGACGCGAGTTTCGCTTAGATTGGCTGACGCTGAGCTGACAGATGTACTTTGTTCCTGACGGGGTGGGTTCTGCGCATCTCTGCATCGGCTGCCGGTTTAAGGAGATCCTTTGACATCTTGTGATGCTAATTGGTGTCCATCATACGGGAATATCTTGGGGATTTCAATCTGGCGAATTTCTTATTCGATGCGTACTCGCTAATTCCTCCAGTAGTGTGACAGCTAATAACGCGTGATTTATTATGAAACTTAAAAAGTAATAAAAATATTTTTTGTCTATTTTGATTAGAAAATAATTGAAAATCAACCCCAAAGCAGGAGTTATTTCCACATTTTTCTATTTTTTCTCAACATTCTAGAAAATTAATAAAAGTTACTTCAGAGCTTTATTCTCCCGTTGCTTTTTTCCTCCTTAACAATTAAAATTATGCCGAAGACACTCAATCGGTTAGCAAATCGACGATTGTGTGCTATCTTGTGACACGTCTGTTGTAAAAAGATAGGACGTGTCACAAGATTGCACAAAAGCAAAGAGTTCTACTCCCAAGTTACAATTTTTTTTATTTACTCATTGTTTTTGTGTGGTCCTAGGTATGGGTTGTATGGAGACTTGTATGGATGAACCAATTACGAAAACTGGCTGTATTTATAAGCCGAGGGGAAGCCCTCGTCAAAGTTTTAGTCAATAAATCATTTTAAATTTTGAAAAATCTGAATCTCTTCAAAAAACAAGAAGAATTTTATAACGCAAAATGTATAGTGTAATTTTCAGTTTGTTGTGTATCAAAAACCCAACACAAAACTAAATTACTTATTCGAACAGTTATGTGCAGGCACAGAAAAGGACAGTTTCACAGTAGGACAAACATATTAATGACAAGAAACAGACCTAGTAAGTACACGAAACACACATTTGACACATAAATTGTAAAAGCTTGAAACCATAAAAGAAGAAAATAGGAAAAATACTGTTTTTATTTTTTTCGATCAGAATTCTCGCCAAACCACAAATAATTGTTTTCAACAAAGTTTGGAAATTTTGAATAGTTGGTAAAGTAGTTCTATAATTATGAAAACATTGATAAATAGGATTATTTCAATACTTTCAAGGTTTCAAAAAAAACTAAAAACAATTCAAATAAATTTCTTATTTGAAGTTTCAAATGCCCTTCAAAAAGAATTCAAAAATATCAGTAGCACAAGTTTCTTAGTAAATAAAGGGAATTTTTCAATTCATGCAATATAATTAATTCTGGTGAACAAAATCTTTTCTAATAACATTTGAGCAAATTTCGAACTTTTTATTTACTTAAACTCAAACTCATTAACATTCAATGAAAATTTAATGAACTAAGTTAAACAAACATTTTATTGTGATTTTTCAATGAATCTTTAAAAAATATCTTTTTTCAAGTATATTTGACGTAATCAATTCAATTCGCACACTTTTAAGTTGAAATTTGAACAAAACACAGTGACTATCAAAGTATACCCAGATTTGAAAATAAAAACAATTTTCATCGAAACTAATTTTCGAACCGCTTTTGAACATTTTTTAAACATTGTGTGGCCCTAGTAAATGTATCAAAAATATATTTGAAAATTGTATCAATGTCACCCCGGTGTATGGTATTTATAAAATCGTTTATTGATTAATTCCGTAACAATGCACAGTGGTCCAGATCGCAAAATTAAGTGGAAATGGATTTTCTGAAAAATTGTGTAGTTTTTTTAACTGAAAAGGGGCAAATTTTGGTTTAGTTGAAAATTAGGGTGGTTCACGAGAAGGATGATTTTGGGAATCTGACTTTTCAGGAATATTTTTGAGAATTTTTTGTCTTCTAGAAAGTTGTTGGGCTTGCAACTTTGTCGAAGACACCAAAATTTTATCTCATAATCTACGCCTTCTACGACCAAATTTATAGAAAGCGTCTGAGGAAACCTTTAAAATAAGTTTTTTGAACACGTGTGGCAATTCAGAGCTAAGTATTAGAGAAAACTGATATTCGGGGCCCTTTTAGAGCTCTAAAAAACAAACATTTTATTTTTTTACAGGTCAGGGTCAAAAGTTACAGCCATTTTAAGGTAAAAAAAGATGCAAATTTAAAACTCAAATACCTCAAAAAGGTGCAAGCCAAATTTAAGACGATTTTTGGTCATATTTTTGGTTGCAATGTAAAGTTAACATTTAATATAAAATGTAAAATAATAATCATATCACTTTACTATAAAACTTAACCTGGAATTGCCCCGTTAAAAAAATATTTTTTTAACAACTCTCCTCAAGACACCAAAGCTCCAAAACTTCAAAATTTTTCGGAAAATCCATTTAATTTTGCGATCAGAACCACTGTGCAATGTACGTAACCTACTGTAGTTATTAGCAATCTTCTTGAAAAACGTTGCTTCAAAGTCAGTGTTGTAAATTAGTGATAGAAAAAAACTATAATTTGATAATTCGTGCACCAAAATCTCAGAGGGTCTAGACCATCACTAAAGCACCGATTACGTCGCATTAAACTACCATGGGAAATTTTATTTTGTCAATATAAATGAGTTTTCACACTTGATTCAATTCTAATGTAGGAGATCTTCCAAAAAGGCTTAGTACGAAACTTACTAAATATAATTATCTAAGGCTACCAACTCTTGCTGAGCAAAAATCCGTATACTTTACCGACATGACACCATGGTATAACAAAAAATGTCAAGGAATTATTTAGATAAATTTGGAATTTGGGAATTAGAAATATTTTTGTTAAACGTTTAAAAGTTTACGAAATATCAAGTTTGCTTTTACGAATAATATCGTTGTCAGTGTTTTCACGAAAACATTTCTAGAGCTTTTATTGGAAAGGTCCTATAAATACAAGCACAACACAAGGTTTTCACAAGCTTTAGAAAGCCTTTTGATCTTTTATTTGATAAATATGTTTTGTAAGGTTTGAACTGAGGAAAACCCGGAAAATTATGCAAGTTATCTCTTTAAAATCAAACTGACAGTTAAATAAAAATGTCTAATTAGCAAAAGCTTTGACCCAATCAAAAAAGCAATGAATTTTTTAAAAAGTTGTTAAAATTCCGTACAAATCCGTATTATGCGAAAAATTCCGTACAAAAATTCCGGCCTGTTTAAAATCCGCGGAGAGGGTCGAAAATCCGTACGGTAAGGAAAAAATCCGTACAGTTGGTAGCCTTAATTATAACGATAAACTGAAGCAGAGAACTGCTACTTGCATACCTACCCATTTTAGAAGATCTGATCAAATTTAATGGATTGAAATTCTTAAGCTATTGAAAACGTTCAACTTAGGGTGAAAAGTGAGTGAATGTCCAAATATTTTTGAAATGAAGTATGATATGTTACAACTATTTCTGGATTTCCAAAGACATTACATGGTTTTGTCCGTAAGAAAAAAAAACCTTAGGTAGACCATATTTTTTTAGTATTCCTTGGTTATTATTCCTGCTGAGTTTGAATTTTCTTTTATTCTACAACGAGCCATTTCAAACCACTTACTTAAGTGTATACAGATACTGTTATTGATTTTTTGAAAGAGATTCTTTTTTTACCAAATATAAATCAAATATAAATATAATCTTCAAACTAGGATATTTGAGCTACGATTCGCTATCATGCGGCCAGTCCTTCGTGCCGACCCCGTGATTGCTACACCAAGATGTCAATGAAGACCTCACCGCGGACTCGTTTGCCCTGGCCGCCCAGAAATCGTGAGCCATCAATTCTGGCCCTACTTTCCTCTCTCTCTCTGTGGGGACAACCCTGGCCCGAGCAGCAATGTGTAAACAGTGCATCAGGCCCCGGCCATAATTACCATCGGATATATGTGCGGGAGCCGAGCTGCAGGATGTGCTTGATGCGCTGCACAGTTGATCGCAGGAGGGGGCGGGTTGGGGGAGGTAGGACATCGCGTTCTCATCAGCAGCGCCAGCTTCACCAACTTTAGCATAATTCTACATCTCTGGAGCAGCTTTTTCATGCTGCTTTTTTTCGTTTCGGCGACGTCGCACGGGATTTGGCCGCCACCGCCGCCGCAATGGGAATGAATTATGAAGCATTTTTCTGGTTAATTTCATTAGGAAACACCTTCCGGCGATCACGGCTCTGCTCTCATTCACGTCGTCGTCTTCGAAGTCGTTCAGAGTCTGATGTTGTTAGCTGCTGCAGCCCTGCACTGCTTTTATGTTTTATGATTTATTTCTGGCTAATTTCTGCTGCTCGCGCGATCGTTTCTCCGAGATGCTCGCGGTTGCACTCTATTGTTATTAGTGCAGCCTGCCACGGCAACGGCATCCACCAGAGGGCCCTGGGAGATTCCAGTCCCGTGATCTTCTCGAAGATGCCGAAATGCTGATTTGGGGGGAAAAATTATCGGTTTAGCGAAAGTTCATGCTGACCTATTAACTTCCGCTTCGCGGCGCAGACTTCGGAGGGCACTCACTCGTGGTCGTTGATGCTTGTTTTATTTTTGTTAGTATTTCTCTAGAATTTTGCAATTTTATCCGAGTTTTTCGATTCTGTATGTTTTTATGTGTGCAATTTTCTGTTTGATTTGATGTCTTAGGCAATGTTCTAGGTTATGAAAAATACTCGATTTCACCCGATTTCGGCCCGTCTATGGCGAAGACCAGTCCACTTTTTTCCATCGTTTCTCCCCGGGAAACTCTCCCCTTTCTATCCCGTCGAATCACCCTGCGTGTATATTTAACCAGACTCGTTATGAAGCCTTCAATCGAATTTACTTTCTCGCGTCTGCAATAACTTAATGATGCTCTCTCCCGCGCGCGCACGCGCGTTCCCTACAAACTTCCGCGTAATTTATTGGCAATCGTAAAACAAATGATTTCTTAATAGTTATTATTTATTGGTCAATCTCGTATTAATAACTGCCTCACGCGCTGCCGACCACAGCTCCGTGAAAATGCACATGTCGACTTGATAGTGCTATCTTGCCACACTTCGCTTTTCAACGTTTCGAGATAAATCCAAACAAAAACTAGAGCACGCAATGTAAACAATAACAAACACGTTTTGTTTGGCTGAACATTCTCAGAGCAATTCTGTACGAAATCTTTCGATTTCGACCATTTGTATTTTTGTATTTTTTGATCTCTTACGAAAGGTCGAATCTTAAAAGGCCGAAATACTCGAAAGGCAGAATTCTCATAAGGCCGCATCCCAAAGGCCGAATGCTCAAAAGGTCGAATCTCGTAAAGCAAATGAAAATCGTGATAATATGAACAAAATTCTGATTTCATAATCATTCGGCCTTTCGAGACATTCGTCCTTTTGAGACGTTCTGCCGTCTGAGCAAAAGACAAAATTCAGCCTTTTGAATTTCGGTCTCCTAGATTCTTCCTTTTGAGTTTCGGTCTTTTGAGGCAATCCCGTATTTCTTTATTTGGCTCAAACTTTGTGGGGGCCTTCCCTATGACCAAAGAAGCTATTTTGTGTCATTGGTTCACCCATACAAGTCTCCATACAATTTTGACAGCTGTTCGTACAAAAATGGTACGGAAATATTCAAAAATCTGTAACTTTAAAATTTTCTGATCAATTTGATGTCTTCGACAAAATTGTTGGTATTGTTGAGGAGTATTCAGAAAAAAATAGATACATGGAAAAAAATGGATTTTTTATAAAAACTCAATTTCCCTAAAGGGCCTAACATTCAATATTGCGCCCTTTTGAAATGTTAGTTTTTATTTAAAAATTCAAAATATTGTTTTTGAAAACATCGGAAAATGTTTCATTTTTTAACATTGAAAATCGGACCATTTGTTGCTGAGCTAACGACATTGCAAAATGCAGGTTTGTTAGGGTGATACTTAAAAACTGCAATCTTCCTGTTTTTTTTTTAAGCCTCTTTTAAATCTGTAGAGTACTTTCAATATTAATTCAATAAATCATAACTCTGCGACAGAATGTTTGACAATACTTCTCTATGGCTCAAAAGTTGCGATTTTTTGTCCCCGAAAAAATATAAAAAAATCTCGAAAATCAAAAAATATGTATTTTGGGAAATTAAGTTTTTGTAAAAAAACGTTAATTAAAAAATCGTAAAAAAAAATTACCGTGTGCTTATTTTTTTCTAAATATTCCTCAAAAATACCTAAAAATTTGCCGAAGACACCAAATTGATCAGAAAATTCCTTCAAAAGTTACAGATTTTCGAATATTTACGTACCATTTTTGTATGGACAGCTGTCAAAATTGTATCGGTGAACCAATGATAGGGGAAAGTGGGGCAAGTGTAACAAGCTAAGGAATTACTCGTTGTCATCCATTATTCAATTCAATTCAATTCGGTTTTATTAGTGAATAATCATGTTACAATTTGTTCATTCGCAGTACATAACAGAGTTTTGGAGTTCCTTTCAGCTGTGTGTTAAATCTCAATCCATTTTGGAACAATTATTGCTTATCACTGAGAGATTACCAAGAGTAAGACAAATTTAGAAAAAACTTACTGAAATTGCAAAGGAAAGGGGATAGAAATAGAAAAAGCTTAAACTAGATCACAGTTTTTTTTATCTATTGTAGATGTGATTGTCATCCATTAAAAACGTTAAAAAATCTGTCGGATTTGTTTTTAATCATCGAACAACCCATTGGGGCAAGAGGAACAATGCATGAAACAACATGTTAATTTTCTAACAACTGAACTGTTAGATACATCAGATACATCAGATAAGAATGAATTTGACACGTTTCTTTAACTTTTAGATTAAATAAAAATATTTTACTAAAAAAATGATCGTTTTAACGAAAAAAATACATTACTTAGATGATAAATAGTAAATTTTCATAATACAGTTGACTCTCTGGTTGTCAATATCCAAGGGACCGTCGAGGAAGAGAAGCATCAGATTACAGAACGATGCAAAATGAAGACTCGATTGAAATTTATTTTTTCTTGATAACCAGCTATGGGAGAGAATCATGGCAACGTCCAGCAAACAAAAACAAACAAATGTCAAACACCCTTCAAAGCTTCGTTTCTCAAAGAAAAATGTCTATGCAAGCCATGAGAAAGTGAAATTATTGACAACCGGAAGAGTTTTCTAAAGCAAAAAGAATCCAAGGGACCGTCGAGGAAGAGATCCTTCAAGCAAGAGAAAATATCGAGGAATGAAGAGAATCGAAGTATGCAGTTTGAAGGGACTGAAGCATTCATCGGTACATGGAGCAATATTGATATCGAAGAGATCGACAGCCAGAGAGTCGACTGTATCACTATATTTTGTATGGATTTTTTTTAACAATTGTTTATCAGTTTTTAAGTACTTTTATATATTTATTTCCCAATAAAATATGTTGTTGCAGCAATTCGTAATTTTTTCCATTTTCCATAAAAATCCATATGGTACACTTGCTCCACCTGAACAAGATTTTTTAGAAGCTCTCAACAAAAAAACAAAGAGTTAAATCATACCGTTAAACGGGGTGACTTTGATAGCCGGGGTGACTTTGATAAGTTTGCGATTTTTCCGCAAAATGAAGAGTACAATTAAAATACGTATGGAATGATTTAGAAACATATTGACCGTGGTAGAGAAGTGTTCAAAGTACCTCAAGAAGAACTTTTCATAAAATTTTGACAAGTTTAAAAAGTTAGTTAACTATAGTTAAGGAAATGTTGATGAAAGTCAACAGTAAAAAAGTTTGTAAATAATAAATAATTTGTGTTTTTGTAACACAATTAAAAAAAATCACCAAATTTATAGGCAATTTCAGTTGAAAAATTTCATGTAAAATGTGAAACTTGTGATTCGTGCTTCGAATTCAGTATAAAATGCAATATAAATCGATAATTTTTTAAACAAAACTAGTTTTAACAAATTTCAGGCAAAATTCCGACTTTTTAACAATTTAACCTAAAATTTATATGTATTTTGCTAAAAATTTAATACACTTAGTTAACTAAATATAAACAATGATTTTTTTCTTAAAAACTATATCAGCTACTATAGTGATGGTACATTTAGCGTACAAATAAAGTTTGAACATCTTAAACATGATTTTAACAAGAAAAACTATGACTATCAAAGTTACCCCGGAATTAAAACTTAGAATTTTTAACGTAACAATTTTTCTAAACATTATTGAAAATACTTTTTTTTCGAAATAGTGCATGGACTTTGTGTGGTCTACCCCAGTACATGTTTTAAAAATAATAATCTTGAGAAAAACCTTACCTGTTGGAAAATATTCTAGAAACAAATTGAAATCCTATCAAAGTCACCCCGGTTTACGGTACTTTATAATAGGTGCAAGTCATTGGTAGGGACACTACTGATCTAGGAAAAATAGCATTTTGATAAAATGAGCGTTAAAATAAACCCTAAGCCTTATTTTGTACTTTCCCAATATTATAAGAAAACAAAGGTTTCGAAAAAAAACTTCATTAAATCTTATGCCCCGTGGCGTTTACGTCGATTTGGCGGTTATGAGTTAGTAGAATCAGCTAATTGCATCCTCACACTAGAAATAATCAAAATTGTAAAAATTGCGGCCGTACAAACGATTGTTCCTTTTGCCCCATATGGTCGTCTTGCCCCACCTTCGCCTATATACAGTAGTCGGGCATGCACGTGTGACAAACGCCTTCTGACTAAAATCTATTTGGCCAGTTGTCGTTTCTTTTTTTTTAATATCTCAGGATTGATAATGAATTTTGGGGATCTTTGAAGGTCAAAAGATAAGCCACTGTGAGTTGCAACAAATTACGTTCTCAACTCACTCTGGTCCAAAATCAAAGTGTGACAAGACAGCACGATCGCGACGAAATCTGTGCACAATTTTATTTGCACCACCACATCAATTCCTGGCAGGGGAAGGTGGCATCTTTTTTTGTCGTTTTGTACTAATCGAGGTAAGGGAAATATACGGCACCTTTTAAAAATGATGACACTCCTGGACGGGCTGCCCCAGCTGGTCAGTTCGAAGATGATGATGAGAAATCTTCCACCGGTTTCAGTTGGGTGGGGTGGGGATGATGGAGATAAAAATTGCCTCCCTCCTTTCTTCAACCCACGTGGCGGGTGGTGCATTCCAACTCTGGACAAGGTGAGAGAAAGGATCGATCATTTATGTCGCGGTTTATGGCGCCTTCGACGATTGGAAATAGAGTGTGTGTGTGTGTGTGTGGACGGGAACCTGGTGTGGTGATGGTTTATGGAATTGGAACGGAAACGGTTTACTTTCAAAAGTGTCGTACACTTTGGTAATATATTTATCGCGACATTTAGCAAGTTGTAAAAAAATGAGCCAACAACATTTTGGAGTGATTTTTTAATCAGTTTAAAACAGAAATATTCTACCATTGCTGTTATTTTATTTGCATTAGAATAAAGAAACATAAATCATCTCTCTTTGTGTAATTTGTTTGGAGCTTCTAATAGGAAAAATTTACTTGCTAACTGACTACGCTAGAAAGCCTGCCCTCTCGCCAATGTGTGAAAGTAATATTTCCTCTAGCTCCTTCTCCCCCTTCTCCCATCGGCCTTGGCTAATTAATTAAAATGATTAATTATCCATTTGTGTAGATCATACCACAATAACAACCGTCTACCATTATGGAACATCAAACGCTTGCTTGCTCCACGTGGTGGTGGTGGAAAAGAGGGTGGTCGGCCATTCTACTGCCATCGCTGCTGCCCTGCGGTAAACTTCCATCACGTGGCCCCAACCCAGCAGCAACCCATTCAGTCTGGTATTTCCCAGCCCCCCTTCTGGTGTTGGTTTCATTTCCCATCAGCTGTGCTGGCTCGGGACCAGTGTCTCTTTCACATTCAACTAATTATGATGGAATGCGCATTAACGGAGCAATGCATCATGCAGATGCGATTCAGCCGAGCTGGCTGCTGCTGCCATATTGGCAAAAGTGGTCACCTGAAGACCGTGTTGGGCATCTTGGCCGCCACCAGGTGCGACGACCAACCGAACGGGCACTCTGATATTAGGAGAAGGGCGCTACTGAACCGTCGTTGGAATTGTTTCCAGTTTTCGAGTTTTCCGCCGGGTTCAGGTTCGGAACGACAATGTGCCATCGTCATCCACGGTGGAACTTTCTCGCGACAAAATCTCCTGCGATGTATGAGCACGAAACTAGTTCAATTTGTATGATGTGCTTTTAATTAATGTGAAAGCAATCAACGGTGATCGATCTTTTCTTTCAATTAGTGGTGCGCTTGCGTTTCTCCAAGGTGCAATTAGAAATCTATTGGGAATTAATTATCTCTTTAGATTGTTGCTACTAGATAGGCTATTTGATGACGATAGTAATTTTTAAGATTTAAAAATCTTTTTTTTTTGCCTTGGCCTATAATTTCAAAATATTTTAACAATAAGTTCCACAATTTGTTTTACACATTATTACATTTATGCTGCAGTCGAAAAAAGAGAAAGGGAAAAGATTAAAAGAGCTCTATTTGAATAAAAAAAACTCTACTATATTTACATTTATTTATCTATTTTCCCTAAAGTTTACGTATTTTTTCAAACTTTGGCCCCAAAATTCTAATTTTTTGAAAAGTTTAAATAAGTTCTATTTGATTAAAAACTCTCTATCTCACTCTCTGTCGATATTGAAGGGACCGCCTGAGTGTAAAGTATCCAATTATTGAACGAATAATCATAGCATGCTATTTGAAGGGACTAAACAAATATTTACAGACGGAGCAATATTGATATCCAGAAGATTGACAGCCAGAAGGTCGACTGTATTTTAGTAATTTTACGATTAAACCAGCTTTTATCAATTTGTTATTTTTATATGCCCACTAATTGTTAGTCCAAACTAAGAAGTAAAAACATACTTTTGATCGGATTTTTCTATACAAACGTAATCAGAACTAATTTAAAACTAAAAAAGTTCCTAAAATTCGAATACTACAGTGAATAAACAAAATGAGTTCACAGAAGTAGTTGATTTGAATTGGACAAACGATACTGCAAGGTTCATTAATACTAAATCGTTTTTTTTTTCGATTTGGCTGAAAACCGTTAAAAAATAAAATAACAATTTCATAGAAATATGTTTATTCGCAGCTCACAAATATTCCATTGAAACAAACCCAAGAGAAATTACAAATTTTCTGTTTGTTATGTATTTCCTTGATTTTCCCTTTGACAGATACTTCTAGATGTTGGTAGGCTCATGCAAATTTTGGAATGTTTGAAACATGCTCACAAAAAAGTCGTCATTTTAACTCTTTTTAAGGTGTTACATACATGTGAATCGCCAAAAATGTCAAGGGTTGGTATGAGCACACAGCTAAAACAACACCGTGTTTCAAGAAAAATGTTCTGAAAGTTAGGAGTTGTTGTTTTCTTATTCCAAAATTGTCAAACTTACGGACCCAATCCTGCAACAATCTGCAACAAAATAGTCAATCTTTGTTGAAAATTATTTTGTAGACAGTACTTTAGGGGATGGATAAAATATCATATCGAAAGTACCCGTAGTTTTGAAGATACCAAAATGTCTGTAACAAAAGTCCTGGTGCAAAAGCTCTGGTTGATGTGCTCCGTTAAATCGTCTGTTATGTACTCACTTCAATAATGAGACTATCAGGAGTGATTGGAATTTTTTTTTGTGGATTTAATAATTTTTATGAGAAATGAAAAATTTAAGGTTATAATTTTTAGAGGCACAAAAATGGCATTAACATAACTTTTGTGAGAAAAATCATTTATTGTTACATAACATTATTAAGCGTACAGTTTTTCTACACTCTATACGAATACAGCAATTCCATTTGAAAAGAGCCCATAAACCCAAAAAAAAGTTCACCGATCGGGCTCAAAATTATTAATTAGACCCGTTTTATTTTGTTTGGCTATTAGGGTGACCTACGCTGTGTTAGGGTAGTCCGAAAAATTGCCATTTTCGTCAATTTTCGCAAAAAAAAAACACATTTATCAAAAAATCATAACTAAGCGCCATTTAAACCGATTTCAGCTGTCTTAGACGCAAATGAAAGGTGATTGGTTGCGTTTTTGAATCACAAAAATTTTAAAGTTATCGCAATTTCAGTAAACAAGTAGATTTTTCCCGTTTTTGTAATTTTCCAGTTTTTGCGTGTGGCGTGTCGAAAAACCCACTTTTTATTTTCATTCAATCATATCTTGCTATCCTATCAATGAATACCTCCCATTTTTGAGTATTTTACGTAAAATTGTCCGAGGGATTCGATGAAAATATTTTCAGATATAGACTATTTGGATTAGACACGGTCAAAGCGCCATTTAAAGTTTTCATACGACTTTTTCAAATGTTTGGCTGGTTTATTCGGTCCTCAAATTATTTTTCCTCAGTTTAAATAGCGCGAAGTTAAGATTTTTTTTAAACGTGGTTTTGTGAAAATCAACGAAAATTGCCATTTTTTACCACCCTAACTCGGCGTAGGTCACCCTAATGGCCGAACAAAAAAAATACAGGCCTAATTTTTTGGCCAAGGAACCCTCAGAAAAATGTTGAGCCCGATAGAAGAACTTTTTTTTTTATTTAAAACCTGTTGAAGAATGGAAAGGATTGCAGCCAATATGAGCATTTCGGTTGAATTCTCTCAAGAATGGAATTTTTTTATGAAAATTTAATTATTCTATTTTTTTTTTTTGTTTTGGATGAAATTTTGGGTGTATTTTTTTCTATGAGCAAACAAAATATTTTTCATCATGCTTCGTCCAAACAAGTCTTCGTCCAAAAATCAAGAATAAAAATATTGGCAGCGTCCAAAAACGTACCTCAACTTTAGACAGCTGCCAAAATAACAGGATTTGTTGTAGGAACGAGATTTTTTCAGCGCAGTCATCTTAAGATGTCCCCTACACCACCTTTTTAACAGAATTTAGATTCATTGAGAATCCTGAGAAATGGTAATCTTTCAAAGATGTGTTTATTTGATTTATTTTTATTTTGTTTTGGAAACGTAATTTGGAATCAAATCTTCTTTGCGAAAAACTATTTTTGCTTTGCTTTTTGCACCTTTATTTAAATATTTTACAAAACATATTAAAATGATTTTAAAAACACGAAATTAAAAAAAAATGTGGAAAAATATATATCTGATAGTTTTTAATTAGTCATTCTTCAAATTTCTTGGAATTATTGAAGCTTACGAAAAAAAATGCTATCTTATTTCTTGACTCAATTTAAACATTTTTTAATATTTTAAAAATATTCGCAGCGATCTTTATTTTCAATATGATTAATATGCTTTTTAAAAGCTTTTTTCCAGCAAAACATTATCATTGAAAAGCACTTCTGATAAAAAAATGTTTGCTTACTCATTTATAAAAAATCTATTTTAATAAAAATCCTCAAAAAAGAAACAATTCAATTAGAAGTGAAAACAGCCAACAAATTAATAAATTTAAATTGAGTGTCTTTTTGCACATTTTTCAAGTTAAATAATTGATTCTGAAAATATCAATATAGAAATAATATGAATTAAATTCAAACATAAAATTGTTTAAATGTGAAATTAAATCATTTTTTTTTTAAATATAAAGGCAAAATCCAAACAAAACGTTAAATTAGCTACATTTTATGTCAAAAGCAAATAAATGTTTTGTTATAATATCTGAATCAAATATTCAAGATTATTTTTAAGTTCTAATCAACAACTTTGCTGAATACACCAAATTGATCAGACAATCCGTTCTCGAGATACATATTTTTGTACAGTACTTGTTCGGTCCTTTACACTCAGCTGGATTTTTGAATTATCTCAAGAAATGCCACGTTTATATTTTTTTTGTATTTTTGTAATGCAAATCAGATTTTTCTAATTACAACAATAATTGTTCCCATCACCCTGCGACTCTCCTCTAATATGTGAGCTTGTTTCAGTTCATGTTCAATTACAACAACCCCCCTCGTTGTGATGGCGTGAAATCAAAGACGTTAGCTCCCAGCTGATCTTCACAGGAGATAAAACCACTCCACTTTAGCTACAGATTTATTAAAAGGGAAAATTAATTACCTGCTGAATTCACCGAGCATGTACTTGTTATGCGCTTCCTGTGGTATTTTTTTTTTCTCTTTCCAAACCCCTCTCGTCAGTGTTCTGTTTGCGATTCGCGCTGCACGTTAAGTTCACCTTGCGCGGTGCTAATTTTAATTTCGATTCGATCAATTTGCTGCTTAATACACTCTGACAGGCGAGTAAACTGCCGGGTATTATTGTTTGCTCACCGAGAGGGCCCCCCTCCTTAAGTGGCACGAAAATAAGTGAATGTGACCAAACAGTTGAAACATTGAGGCGTTTTTTGTGGCTGGATTGTTTGTTGTTCGATTGCTGCGAGTTCAATCCCCCTCTGAACCGCGGTGAGCTTAGATGGCAATTAGTAATGCCTTAATATGATTGGCGAATTGGTTTTGCGCCAAGTGTTACATAATAAAAGGTTGCAGCGGCCTCGGAAACGGTGACTTTGACACGCGTTGATGTCGATAGGTGGTAGTTGGGGCTTGTTTCACGGCTCAACGGATTATCTTGTTGCGCAACGATGGAGGGGGAAGGGGGATTTATTTTGACGAACGTTGTGACACCGGTGACAACCGATTTGCTGGAACAAATTGGCTGCAAATAATGTTGTTAAAAAGTTAAGACTATTTAGTTATGACTCATGAACCAATCATTCCATGCACAAAGTTGCATTACTAATTGTGAAATTCTGCAATTCAACGGACCACTAAATTGTCTATCGAATGATTGCATGTTCAAAACTAAAATTGAAAAAAAAAACAAGCAACAACCCTCAAATACCAGCGAACCAATAACAATTATTCGACTCACGATTCGCTAAACGATTGCCGCGCAGTAAATTCTTGGGAAGGGCAGAACAAGACCCAGCCACCAGTAGTGGTGAACCGAAAAGGTTAGAAGCTCAGCTGCGAGACCGCTCCTCCGGAACATCGGGAGGTTGGGCGGAGAGTTGCAACGGCGCGCACGTACAATTTATCGCCCGTTCTGTTTACATTTCATAACGATTCAATAGCGAATTTATTTATTGGTAATTGTTTCTTCCATTAATAGACATGGTTGAGGGTTACCCCATAGCCCGCAGCAACAGCAGATGTTCATAAATCATTACGGAATTACTTTAATAACTTCATTAGCAGTGCCTTCACTTTTTGAGCAGTACGAGAGCGCACCTGCGCTGGGTACTTCGTAGATCATCTGTTCTGTGAGGCGTTAGCGATAGAACTTGGAGGTATACTGAGACAGAAGGCTTATCTGGGTATATACGGTAGGTTGTACCTAGATTGCAATTTGGCGGTCGTTTCGTGATATGAAAAAATACCCTTTATCAAATCGTCGTGATGATGTCAGACGTGCCTTTTGGATTAAATAGAGTTAACAACGCCTTTATGGACCGCAATTGCAATGGCAATGGCGACATTCATCTATTAGCTTTTATCTTAAAATAACATTTGCACTTGAACAGTTTAACTCAAAAGTAATATTTGCAAGTTAGATCCAAGAGAAATTCTATGCGAAATCAACCAATCTGATTAGTAATATGTACTTGTTCAAAACCTTTTCTAGGACCAAAAACACAAATTTGCATCCTTCCTTATTTCATTATATTTTGACGGCTGTTTAGTCCGTACAAAAATGTTTTGTAAATTTTCGTACTTTTGTATCTCGGGAAGGGATTTTTTGATCATTTTCGTCTCCAGAGCAAATCTAGAACATAATTTTTAAGTACTTCTTTGAAGATTTTTTTGCTGTGCTGTGACGAGCGGGAATTCCCGGGAAATTGGTAATTTATGGAACTCCCGATTCCCGGGAAAATTTGTCGAGTTTCCCGAGAATTTTAATACTTATAAATATTGAAGCAAATAAAAGAAGCCAATCAGAAACAACATATGACTTATATTCTATACAGATTTTTGTTGTTGTTAATCTTGTTGATGTTCGATTGTGTAAATGCTTAAGTAATTTGGTGATTCAGAAAAAGTTAAATAAAAATCGTTGAAAATGCCAGTAACTGTAGATGATGACACGACTACTAAGTTGAGGACCCAAAAGTTTTTCATGCAAAATAATGTTCACTTCCAGTCCAGTTTGAAAAATCTAAAGTAGATAAAGTATGCAAGTAAGGTCATAAATCATTTTATACTTTACATTGGCACCCAAATTTAATACGATAAAAAAATTATATGCATTCTGTGTAAAGTTAATATAATTTGTGTAAGGGTCATTCCATGTCAACTGGGTACACTTTTGGACTCGACCTTCACCGATTTGGACCAAACTTCAAGAGAACGTTCATCTATCGAGAGTTAACTGAAATCCTAAATTTGGTGCTGATTGGACCATCCTTCTATTTTTGGCAACACCCTCTTTTTTGACGATTTTCTGAAAAACTTTTTTTTCTTTTAATCATAACTTTGCAGCTATTTGAGCAAAAGATTTTCTATAGATTGCATTTTATAGAAAATGTACAAGGAGTCGATAAAAATAAAATTTTAACCCTTAAATGACCCCTTATATTATATTTTATCGCTCTAAGTATTAAAATTCAGTTTTGACCAATTTCTTATATTTATATTTGTTTTATTTTATCAGCATCGTGTTCCCCGAACAATTTTACATAATTATCAATGTAAACCTCAAACTAAAATGAACTATTGGCGAGAAACAGCGATTTTACTGAAAAAAGTTTGATTTTGCGCAGCACTCTGTCCTATGAATTCAAATCCGAAATAAGTTTCTCACATATAAAAACCGAACTATGCGGAATTCATCCCTTTTTGTTGAAAAGTACACCGTGTACTTCCGAGTGCTGCGCAAAATCAAACTTAATAGAGGGTTGGTTCAATCAAATGATTTTCTCTCATGGCATAAATAGAAGATAGAATTATTACACACGTTTTTTGAGCTTCCTTCATGAATATCCAATCAAGTGCATTCTTTGTTCTGCTGCTCTTAAAATTGCTGCAACTTCGCCATTAACAGTACGGTACCTGATACTGTTCCTTAAGATTTGCAACGGTCAAGTTTTATGAACGCGTTATTAACGTCACTCGAACAATGCACCAAAGACCATCATATAAACATCACATAGAGAGTGGTATATATGGCTCGAATCACGTAAACGTGATTATTGCCAGCTTTCCGTTGTCGTCTGGCTCTTTTTTGCTTTATGATTGCAGAACTTTAATAACGTGCATTTTCAAATATAAAATCTTTCGCCACGGTCACACAATTCTCTCTCCGGCGATTCTTACCGCGCAGAACTGGCAGAACTTTAAATGTTGGTTTACTCATCATCGCTCCATCAGACCGACTTCAACCTCAACAACAAAAGCGTACTTTTCTGGCGACAAAGTGTGCCCAAAGGGCATCGCTGCACTCTTAAAATCTTATGTAGTGAAGAGTTTTATGGTACTGCAGCAGCGAGTACTTCTGGAAGAGAAAAAAATAATATAAAATAAAACGCAACGTTTCATAAGCCCATAAAGCCAGCAGATATTCGCGCAAAAGTCTCGCGTGTTTCCAGACAAAGATGCATGACCGAGTTTGAGCGGTCCATTAGCGAAATAGTCTCGGAGTGCACTCCACACACACACGCCGACGGTGAAGAGTCCATCTCGTGAGTCACTTGACTGCAGAGGCTACCTTGCCTGGGCCGACGACCCGGAGAGCAACTTTCGAAGTCGCAGTTCAAGTCCCTGCCTCGGAGTGGCCATTTTTCTTCGCGGCCCAATTTGGCATCCAAATGAATCAACTTAACGCTTATTTATTGAGCTTCCTGCTAGTTTCAAATCAACGGATTAAGTACTACTTTACACCTTTATCCGCGAGAGAGAGACAGAGAGCCTAGACGCGACTCAGCTGATGCTCATTACGAATATTTGCAACGACATCTTCCCTCCTTCTTCTGCTCGTGGGTAGGATGCACCAAAGTGCGAATAAAAGTGCGAATTGAATGCGCCGTTATCGGGGGTTTGCTTGTTGATTCGACGACTTTTGCTAAAGTGTGTTTAATAGGTCTCACTATTTTCTTCCCGCTGGCTCAGATCGACCCTCCCTGGGTCTGGGATTGTGAGAAAACGGCAGTGGCGGTGTTAAGAATGATTTTAAATAAAAATCGACTCAAAATTATTTAAAAAAGATAAAAGTTATTAAATTTTATTACTTTGTGTTTTATAATTTTTTTCCAAAAATCACCATTTATTCAAAAATTCTTAACTCGGCGGCAGATTTTTTTACCATACTTCTCTATGGCTGAAAAGTTGCGGGCTTTTGTCTCCTAAAACATATCATAAAATTTCAAAAATCAAAAAATACGTATTTTGGGAAAATGAGTTTATTGTGAAAAAAGGTATTTTTTTTCCTTGTACGAATATATTTACGTACCATTTTTACATGGACAGTTGCCAAAAGTGTATGGAAACTTGTATGTAGGGCGTCCGATTTTCCCGGGTTTTGAAATTCCCGGGAAACGGGAAAAATATTTTTCGAATCCCGGGAAATCCCGGGATCCCGGGAATTTTTCGAAACATTCATAAAATCTATGTTTTCATTATATTTGTAATGTTTTTCAAGCTTAAAATCATAGAATTATCTCAATACTTTGGTGATAATCTATTCATCAATCTAATCATAATCAGCAGTTTAATAGCTTAAAATACATTAAAATTTGTTTTTGTTCAATTTTTAATCCAATGTGATTTTAAAATATTAAAAAATAATAATAGTATTATTTTTCTTTTATTATTTGATATGAAGTGACCACAAAAGCTTAAAAATGTATTTGAAACTGTGTTTATAAAACAACAAACGAAAACAAATAAAATGATACCAGCCAATGTATTTTTTTATGTTTAGGATTTAGGATCTTACAAATTATCTTTGAGTCGCTAACGCTTACTGGGAAATCGGGACTACAGGCTGAATAGGTACAAGAGATTTTAGAGCAATAAATTTGGAAATCGGTGAGATAATTATTTTGTTCTGTTCTTGTTCAGCTGTCTTTATTCGTTAATTTTGTCCTGGCTCCAAATGCCAGAGGTGATAAAAAATAATTAAATATGATATTTTTTTAAGGTTGAAAAACATGAATATACGTAGGTATAATACCAAGTCCTTCTCAAAATAAATAAAATTAAATAGAAAATATTTAAAGCGCTAGGCATTTTGCGGATCTGTATACTTATTTTAAACAATTTTCCCTAATAAACCAAATTAATGCTGATATATGCCGAATACAATTTTGAATGCTTTTAAATTCGTATCGATTCCTTTCCAGACCAAAATTTGATTTCTCAATTTCGGGAATTCCCGGGACAAAATAAAAAAAATCTCGGGATTCGGGAATTCCCAGTTTTGGAAAAAAAAATACTGGGAATTTAGTCCCAGGAATTCCCGAGATGGACGCACTACTTGTATGGGTGAACTAGTGACACAAAATTGCTTCTTTTAACCCCACAAAGCTTGAGCCAAATAAAAAAAAATACAAAAAATAAATAAAAATTGTCGATATCTGCCGATTTCGTAAAGAATTGATACCATGCATCATTGACTTGATTTTGCATAATAATAATTCTGAAGGAAATGGGCCGATTCTGTGCATTTGCATATTTTTTTTGCATTTTATATATTCAATCATTTTCAATTCGTTATTCTTCGAAATTCAAATTTTATGAACAAATATATTTTTGCTCCTTAATTTCTTGACTCATTTTGAGACATTTTTATATGTTTTTAAAATATTTGCAGCGATCAGTACGAATAATTTGCTTTTTTTAAGCTCTTTTAAAAAAAAATATCGCAGAAAAGTTGTTCTGGAAAAATACATTAGTTTTTGCTTAGTTATTTATCTAAATAAAAATTGAAAATAGAAAAAAAAACTTCAATATTTACACAGTTAAAACTGAAGAAATTTAAATTTAGTTTCATTTTGTACATTTTTAGACAACAATCCAAGTTTTTTCATAAATTTCACAATTTTACGAAATGGATAATTTTGTTTTCTTGCACCATTTTTCAGTTTAAAAATATCAGTATAGAAATTATAAGAATTAAATTCAAACATGAAGAATGTTGTTATAATATGTTAAAATTTGATCTCAAGCTTACTTTTTTTAATTCAGACAATCAATTTATTTATTCAATATTTCATGAACAGCCTTAAGGGCCGATCATAGAAATATTTTGAAAGCCGCCGCAGGCCGGATGAAATAGCTTCACGGGCCGGACGTTGGGCAGGCCTGTTCTAAATCTACAAATTACCCGAATACACCATAACGATCATAAAATTCCTTCAGAAGATACAGAAGATACATTTAATAATAGGTTTAACTTTCTGTAAGTTTTTTGAAAACTTTTTCTTACTCTTGTCTATTCCATAGTTATAAGTAATAATTTTTCGATTGAATTACGATTTAAACACAGCTGAAAGGAACACCAAAACTCTGTTGTGCACCTAAATGAGCTCATTGTAACTTGATCATTCACAAATAAAATTGAAAAAAAACAAGCCTCAACATGTGGATGAAAAAAGTGTTTCAAACTGCATTTTACACTAGTTGAGTTGTTTTGCAATCATTAGTTTTCAAAAAATGATTTTGGAGTGATTCCAAACATGTTAAAAATGATTTCAAACGCAGAGGAATGCATTTTAAACTGATTTCAGTTTATTGCACTTGAATTTACATTGAAATTTTGAAGTTTCTTTTTTTTGCGTCCTGATTTTTCGGGCCTATTTTGATGGGGGGAGTTGTCAAAAACATTAAAAAATAATTGTTCCAACTCAAATTATTTAAGAAAATTTCCACGCAAAAGTTCTTTGGTATCATTTAAATTGTTTTTGTTATTTAAAAATTACGAGAGGTTTATCGGGGTTTGACCCATAGTCACCCTCACTGACGGCTACAAAAAAAAATCTTTTTATTTTTTAAATCAGAACTTCTTCCAACGCCCCTGTACTGGATTGATCAACTGCTCTCCCACCACCCTCCTCGTCCGACGGTGTTGGTTATTGGCACATCGCGACGCGGACAGTACTAGCCAGAGCCGAGAGCAGGTAAGCTCAAGTTATGCGCTTACATGCATTCCTTTGTTTTGTCTAGGGGAAAGATTTACTGCTTTTCGATAACGAAATGCGCTTCTTTCTCTTCTCAAAACGGACGCGTCCGCTAATGGTGACGAGACTGTTGCACTCAAAAATCTAGTACAAAACCCATTAACAAGTTGACAACGTCTGTGAAGGAATTTGATTAAATTTACGATTTAAAATCCACGCAGTCAAATGAGTGAAGATTTCGAGCTTTTTCTCACCCTGTTTGAAGATTCAGCTCAGAAGCCACTTATCATCCTCGTGTCTTCGGGGACGCGTCTTTTCTCTTTTCTTTGCTGAATTTCGCTCTTTAGCAAACATCCGCAGCAGTGTGCTCATATCTTGATTTGATTGTTTTGTGCGCGTTCCTGTCATTAGACCCTTTATGGTGGTGTCTGTCTTCTGCGGCTTGGCCGCGGTCATGTCCCAAGGCCCAGTGGCCAGCAAAGTGGCCATGCAGCAAGAGATGATTGCCGCAGTGCGATACCGCGGCCTAATGAGACAATTTTGAAGTCGTTTGTTCACACCATGTTAGTAGCCGCGCGCTTTTCCGGTGGATCTTCTTCCCTTTTTTAGAAAAACGGTTTGTTGTGGAGGCAACCAAATTGTACCTGCAAGTGTGGATTACGTTGTGGGTTATTTCCGGTTGATGACTCCTCCAACTGTGGCTTTCGTTTGCAAGAATTGGAATTATTAAATAACATTCCGCTTTCTTCAGATATTACCGTAACCATCCATGAAGATTTTCAGTTTGATAGATGCATTTCCTTAAGTTAGAACATAAAAAAAAGTTCGTTTACGATGTAAGCCTTAACTTCATACCAACATTTAAACGCCTAAAAGTTTAAACTTTTATTACCGCAACCAGCCAGCGCATCTCCATTCTACTGATGGCACAAGGCAACGACGTCAAAGCTGACTTCTAGCCAGTGTTAAAAAAAGCAACAATACGGTGATTCCTCTCGCGAGCGAGCCCCTTAATCCGATAACGATTTTCCGATAGATTAATCTTAATGGCTTCATTAACATATCGTTAATGATAACTATTTGTCATACACATATTAGTCGGAGGGTTTGTGCATGTTTGTGCTATTTTTGTATGGACTTTTGAGAATGTCGCTAGAGTTGACCGAAAGTATTGTAGCACGACTCTATCACACTTGCAACGTGGATTTACACAGTAAAAAAAAGTGTAAATTTGAAAGGTTGAATATCACCTCTTTTATGTTGTAATTTTACCACAATTTGACTAAATAGTTACATTACACCTGAAAAGAGGTAAAATTACATCTTTTCTGACTCTAAAGATGTACCCAATCCCAGATGTAATATTACCATGATTTTGTTACTGCGTAGAGAACTTTTTTTTACAAAAACTCGTTGTGATCCTTGATTTAAAATTGAATTTAATAGCTAAAAAATAAGGGTCAATTAGAGCGACCGATTTCCCGTCCCGGGAAAAAATTTCATTTATTTAAAAATTTCCCGAGAATTCCCGAAATTTAAGCGGGATTATACATTTTCCCAACTTTTTGGCACCAATGTTTTGAAAACATCCATAAAATAATTAATGAGAGCACCTCATTTGATTTTATTTATTTTAATCTACATTTCATATTGAACTAATCAGCTCATCATGTCCAGGTTTTATTGAGATAATATATATTTCTGAAGAAGATACTGCTTATTTGTTGGGCATCAAAAATCACGCTACTATGGAATAAAAAAAAAGTTATTTTAGTTTTGATAACCTTTTTAACGAAAATTGTTGTTAAATCATTTGAAAATAAGATATTAATTCCTTCAAAATTGAGATTTGTTTACATTTTTGATAACCGTGACTAAATTGAATGAAAATTGAAATGATTTCATTATTTTTTTAAGAGGAATTCAAGAAGAATTTCTTCAATTATATTCGAAAAATTACAGTTTGATGTTTAAAATTGATCAAGCACTGGAGCTACCAAGAGTGGAAGAGGGTAAAATATGAAAAAAACATGTTTCGTTTAATTTGAAACACTTTTTGCACAATTCTTTAAACCTAAGTCATTAATAAGGCTAAATACCATGTAACAAAACCCATACCATATTCCATAAACTTGCTTCAAATATTCCCAAAAATGTCCCTTTTCCCGGCAAATTTGACGCTGAAAAATTTAGCCGGTTTAATAAAAAAGCAAAATAACCATAGCTCACAAAAAAAGAGCCGCGGTTCTTTTTGAAACTTCGGTATTTTGAAAGAATCGTTTCAAGAACCGTTTAATGTGTGTTTTTCAAAATTTATAAATATAATTAAATTTCCAATAAATTTGAGTATTAAATTTGATTTTGAGAGCTGAAAATGAAAATTCAAATATTTCAATGCTTATAATTAATAGACCGATTCTTAGCGAAGCTACACCAAAATGTCACATTTTTCAATTTTCAATGTGATTTTTAATATGAAAGATTTAATTTTTATTATGATTCAATAATTGCAATGCGCTTTAAATGCGTTTTCTTACCTCAAAAGCCGAAAATATTGACCAAATATGGTCTGCAAGCCATTGAATGGGAGAGGAGTTTTTTCATAAATCTGCTCCATTAGTTGTCCCGTCACGAAAAGAAATGGCTGGCAAAAACTCAAATTTCAACCAACTCGTGCAGTTCAAGGAGCAAAAGATTCGTTTTTTAATTTGTGATAATGTGTAGAAGAGCAAAAGTTTTCAAAAATCAAACTGGCAAAACTGTAGCGATTTTTGTAGTGTGCCTTTTAAAAGTCCAGTTTTACGATGCTGTCCCGTTACGCTACATTTTCATTTCAAGGGAAGCCCAGGTACAAAATGGTTCATTCTGCATGATATTTCTTTGTAGGAAAATCAATTATCTTTCCAAATATGTAATGACATTGAGGGGTTTCTTCTTTTATTTTGCCACTACAGCCAAAACGCTGAAAAAAAAACTTGGGATTTTTTTGAAAAGGAGCCGAAGAATCGGTCAATAATACTTAAGGATAGAAAACGGCACGTAAAGAGGTGCTATTTCGTGACATATTGAGAGCTGTATTGACATAATTTGTTGAGGGTCTATTGCAACTTTCTCATCAATATGCATTGAAAAACTCTAAATAGCATTTATGCCAATATTTGAACACAAAAGTTTTCCACGTTTTCAAACCCATATTTCAAGTTACTTTTTTTTCAAATTACTCAAAAAGTAATGCTGAATGATTTTCTAAGCAAAATAAAAAAAAAACTCTGGAGTTTTTTTTTTTGTCCAATAAACCAAAGGAGAATGGGCACATTTCTTCGGGAGCTGGTCCAAGGATGTAAAACATATCAGAACTTATAGTTTTTGCTGATACGCGTCGAATGAAGTCAAGATGATCGAAATCCATAATAAAATAAGGATTTTATGAGTGATTTAGAAATAGCAAAAATACGATTTTTTGTACATTTTAACCCAAAATACTCAAACTTCAACAACTTGTAACTTTTGAACCCCGGGGTTTAGAAAGTTCGTCCAGAAGACTATTTTCATGTCTCGGCGAGATCTTTCGAATAAAGTTTCTCCCGTTCGTGTACATCCTTGGACCAGCTCCCAAAGAAATTTGCCCATTCTCCTTTTCAGTTTTTGCTTTTTGTGTGTTTTTTAATACCCCAGACTCAAGGCTGTTTCAAAACATCCAAAAAGCAAAAACTGTAAATTTGGTTTATTGGACCTTTTCACAAAAAAAACTCCAGAACTTTTCTTTGCACAACTGATCGTAAACATACATAACAATTTTGAAATTTTGATTGAACTATTTTATAGCCTTTATCGATTGAATTAGAATGTGGGTAATTCTCCGCCAACTCACACAGCAGTTGCCCCGACCCCTCTTCGATTTGCGTGAAACTTTGTCCTAAGGGGTAACTTTTGTCCCTAATCACGAATCCGGGGTCCGTTTTTTGATATCTCGTGACGGAGAGGCGGTACGACCCCTTCCATTTTTGAACATGCGAAAAAAGAGGTGTTTTTCAATAATTTGCAGTCTGAAATGGTGATGAAATAGAAATTTGGTGTCAAAGGGACTTTTATGTAAAATTAGACGCCCGATTTGATGGCGTACTCAGAATTCCGAAAAGATGTATTTTTCATCGAAAAAAACACTAAAAAAGTTTTAAAAATTCTCCCATTTTCCGTTACTCGACTGTAAAAATTTTTGGAACATGTCATTTTATAGGAAATTTAATGTACTTTTCGAATCTACATTGACCCAGAAGGGTCATTTCTCATAAAGAACAAAATTTTTCATTTTAAAATTTCGTGTTTTTTCTAACTTTGCAGGGTAATTTTTTAGAGTGTAATAATGTTCTACAAAGTTGTAGAGCAGACAATTACAAAAATTTTGATATATAAACATAAGGGGTTTGCTTATAAACATCACGAGTTATCGCGATTTTACGAAAAAAAGTTTTGAAAAAGTTGGTCGATCATGGCCGTTCATGGTCACCCGCGGCAGACACGGACGACGAAACAAAGATAAACGCAATAAGTAACTTTTTCAAAACTTTTTTTCGTAAAATCGCGATAACTCGTGATGTTTATAAGCAAACCCCTTATGTGAATATATCAATTTATTTGTAATTGTCTGCTCTACAACTTTGTAGAACATTGTTACACTCTAAAAAATAACCCTGCAAAGTTAGAAAAAATACGAAATTTTAAAATGAAAAATTTTGTTCTAAATGAAAAAATTACCCTTCTGGGTCAATGTAGATTCGAAAAGTACATTAAATTTCCCATAAAATGTCATGTTCCAATTTTTTTTACAGTCGAGTAACGGAAAATGGGAGAAATTTTAAAACTTTTTTAGTGTTTTTTTTCGATGAAAAATACGTTTTTTTCGGAATTGTGAGTACACCATCAAATCGGGCGTCTAATTTTACATAAAAGTCCCTTTGACACCAAATTTCTATCTCATTACCGTTTCAAGCTGCAAATTATTGAAAAACACCTCTTTTTTCACATGTTCAAAAATGGAAGGGGTCGTACCGCCCCTTCGTCACGAGATATCAAAAAACGGACCTCGGATTCGTAATCAGGGACAAAAGTTACCTCTTAGGACAAAGTTTCACGCAAATCGAAGAGGGGTCGGGGCAACTTTTCCCGATTTCGTGTGAGTTGGTAGAGAATTACCCATGTAGAAACGAGTTCACAGGATTTTGTTTTTTTTTCAAAACCAAATATCAGAATTTGTTAAATTTTAGCAAAAAAAAACGCAATTTAGTAAAATTCATCGAAATTTTCTCCAAAATACAGTTTGGGTGCTTTCCCCAATCAATTATTCGAATATTCAAGTAAAAAAAATAAATAAAAAGGCATACAATATCGTAACATTCTTTAAATAGCCATTTCTTCCAAATTTTGAAAAAGAGTGAAAGAGCCGTTCTATAAAGCCACTCATTTGAATGAGTGAGCAAAAAGGAGCGGCTCCTCAAAAAGAGTGGTTTTGCTCACCCCTAGTAAAATTACACATTTTCAGAAATTCATTACCATGATATTTTTTAATGTGGAAATTGTTGTCTTCGTTATCCGAAATTTTTGTAGTAACTACTTGTTTTTGCTGATGCAGGTTACATAGCTGCTGCCTCTGCATCATCCCCAGCTCGACTCAGAGATTTTGCGTCAAACGAAAATTTGTTTTCTCACCCTTTGAAATAACTTTTGCTTTATTACAAACAACTTCTATTGGAATTTAAAACGGTGGTCCCACGTCCTCTCTGGTATCCGTTAGAAGACCCATTCTGGCGGGGTATCAAATTTCTCGAGAAGAATTTGCTAACGCGGATATGACTTGGGGAGATTCGCTAGGATCTTGAATGGAGTCATCGCCAGCGTTTGTATAGATTTGGCCAGCTCGAAATGAAGTCGTCAGCCCGAAATTCCGGTTGCGTGACGAAAACACTGTATAATTCCTGCGCTCTCTCTCTCTCTCACACAGCAACTACCGCGACTGGTTTCCAGCTCCGCTCGTCGGACTAATTAATTTCATGTCAACCGTATTAGTGCCTTCCCGTGACAGATATCAATCATAGAACTGCAAACGATACAGCGGAGAGGTGACTTCATCACACTGCCCGGTTGACTAACTGACTGGCGAGGTGAAAAGAGAACAAACCTTCAACAATATATGTTGGAACCGTTGTTATACGAAGGGGAGTAGTACGGACAGAAGAGGGAGGGTGAGGTTGTTCCGACGAGCCCGGGAAGCTGTAAACCAAACAGTCAAACAACATTCAATCACGTGGTGGACGTGGAAAGCTCCACCGCCGCTGCTGCTGCTGCTGGTTCAGAGGATCCGACCGACAGGAACACATCGACGCAACAAATCGGAGCAAAAACAAACACCGACGACGACCGGGGTCCCGAGCGCTCTTACCCCGGCATCTTCCCATATTTTCTCGAACTTGTCCGTCTTCATTGGCTATGCTTTCTCGGGGATCGAGCGCGATTGACACGCGGCACGGTCTCCGCGCGGGGGGGAGAAGTGGGGATGGTCACGGGACGATCGATCCGGGCGGGTGTGGAACCTGTTATTGGAAGTGATTGCCTGTCGTGTCGGGTCGTCGGGAGATCTCGTCGCGATCCTAAACAACAAACATCTCCGAGGTGATCTGCGACGGGCAATAAATGCATGTATACGAGAGAAGCTGGATCTGGAGATCTACGGTCAGTTTACAGCTGGGATGGGAGGGGGACTCGCGGAAGATTGCGGGCAACTTTAAGAAGGAAGTCGTTACATCATGGGACATTCTTTTCGGACATCACCGATCTTGGTAGAATTACTGCTAGAGGCAAGCTGGTGCGTTTCACAATAGGGTGTCTGCAATCAAGCTAGATTTTAAGACCAAAATGAATGACGGATATTAATTATTCTATTTTCTTACTTTTTTTATCGGTACGTTTTTTGAGACATCGACATTTTTAGATTTTGGAATTTTGAAGTGTTTTAAGTGAAAGTAATTTTACCCTGAAACATTTTACAATCTCAATTGAATCCCAAATTACCCAAGCCAACAAAGCTGGTGGAAACCCTACGTTACACATTGACAGTGACTAGTGCAGCCTAGTTGGAGATAAACTACCTGATAAACGGTTCAAATTGGTTCCGTAGATCCCCCTGACCACTGCTACCGGGACCGAGACCTTAGTTTGTTGTAGAAACCGGAGAAATTGCAAGTTCATTGAGCTTTGCCGGTTAAGCATGCGATGTCCGATATTGACACTACCATTACGGGGTTCTTCGGCTGTTTGTAAAGCAAGATCTTCTGTCCATCTAACCTTTTTTTGTTTTGTTTACTCTCTGAAAACCATGATCAGCGCGCGCCCTAGCCCGCGTGACAATCTAATAAAATGCATCCTATAATCTCGAAACCATCAATCAACGAATAGAGAGCCTCAAGAGAGCCCACGGCCTGAAAGCTCGCACCAGCACGCGGACGTGTGTTCCTCTGGGGGTTTGCGTGGGCTTGGCGTACAGTTCGTGAGTGAGGTGCTTTGAGCCACTTTTTCGAGTTCAAACCGGAGGAACACGAACTCGGTGGGCAAAAAAACAGATCAGATGGCGACAGATTAATCACTGCTTTATTCCACTCAATATACCCTACAATTATGACAACAGGTGTTTGATCTGTCTGATGATCATCAGGCCATCATTTAGTGCTCGAAGCGCAGCGTACGGCGCACGAAACAAATGGATCGGACAGAAACCAGCCTCGCACACGCGGCTTATCTAGATCGTATGGGGGAGATCGTTCCGTACCCAACCATCATCGTCACAAACTGCAAGGAGGAGGTCGTCTCTCGATCGATGATCGACGAACTCAATATCTGCAGTCATGGTAACCTAGCCACGGCCAGGCTGTGTGTGTGTGAACAAGAAGTCGCCAGTGCAGTCAATTAAGTTTAATAAACGAAGAAAACTGTCAAAATCTGCGCGCGAACGAAAGAGCGGAACGCGGAGCGCGTTCTGCGAAAATCTTGATCTCCTTCGGGTTGAAGGTTTTCCCTCGTTGATTGTGGTGGATGGTGGAGGCAATAACCCTTTTGTTGCCATTTTTTTTTCTTTTTTCATGGAATATTTTTAAGTATTTTGCATTTAAAAACATGAATTATATTCAAAAAGTGTCATGATGATTTGAAGAAAAAAAATGAAAATTCAGGTAATTTAATCTAATCTAGCACAAACGCAGCCAGTACGATGAAAGCATTTCGAAAATTATTGTAATTAGATTACGCCCCAAGAACTTTTCTTGTCAATATTAATAATTATAGTACATCCGAGAAAATGTTCAAAAAAATAAAAGTGACCAGCCCTACTGCGTTGTGTTTACCGTAGAGAGGAATCTGAGAACGGATCACATTTCACATTTCAAGGAAGGAGGGATGCGTGGACATACCGTGAAGTGTGTTGGGGCTCGTGCATAGACCACGTGGAATTAAAAATTTTGGTTGTTTTTGATTTGATTATTTTTGCCATTTTTGTAATTTTTGATTATTTTTGCCATTTTTGTAATTTTTGTATTTTTTGTAATTTTTGTAATTTTTGTAATTTTTGTAATTTTTGTATTTTTTGTAATTTTTGTAATTTTTGTATTTTTTGTATTTTTTGTAATTTTTGTATTTTTTGTATTTTTTGTAATTTTTGTAATTTTTGTATTTTTTGTAATTTTTGTAATTTTTGTATTTTTTGTAATTTTTGTAATTTTTGTAATTTTTGTAATTTTTGTAATTTTTGTAATTTTTGTAATTTTTGTAATTTTTGTATTTTTTGTAATTTTTGTAATTTTTGTAATTTTGTATTTTTTTGTAATTTTTGTAATTTTTGTAATTTTTGTAATTTTTGTAATTTTTATTTTTTTTAATTTTTGTAATTTTTGTTATTTTTGTAATTTTTGTAATTTTTTTAATTTTTGTAATTTTTGTAATTTTTGTAATTTTTGTAATTTTTGTAATTTTTGTAATTTTTGTAATTTTTGTAATTTTTGTAATTTTTGTAATTTTTGTAATTTTTGTAATTTTTGTAATTTTTGTAATTTTTGTAATTTTTGTAATTTTTGTAATTTTTGTAATTTTTGTAATTTTTGTAATTTTTGTAATTTTTGTAATTTTTGTAATTTTTGTAATTTTTGTAATTTTTGTAATTTTTGTAATTTTTGTAATTTTTGTAATTTTTGTAATTTTTGTAATTTTTGTAATTTTTGTAATTTTTGTAATTTTTGTAATTTTTGTAATTTTTGTAATTTTTGTAATTTTTGTAATTTTTGTAATTTTTGTAAATTTTGTAATTTTTGTAATTTTTGTAATTTTTGTAATTTTTGTAATTTTTGTAATTTTTGTAATTTTTGTAATTTTTGTAATTTTTGTAATTTTTGTAATTTTTGTAATTTTTGTAATTTTTGTAATTTTTGTAATTTTTGTAATTTTTGTAATTTTTGTAATTTTTGTAATTTTTGTAATTTTTGTAATTTTTGTAATTTTTGTAATTTTTGTAATTTTTGTAATTTTAGTTATTTTTTTAATTTTTGTAATTTTTGTAATTTTTGTAATTTTTGTAATTTTTGTAATTTTTGTAATTTTAGTAATTTTTGTAATTTTTGTAATTTTTGTAATTTTTGTAATTTTTGTAATTTTTGTAATTTTTGTAATTTTTGTAATTTTTGTAATTTTTGTAATTTTTGTAATTTTTGTAATTTTTGTAATTTTTGTAATTTTTGTAATTTTTGTAATTTTTGTAATTTTTGTAATTTTTGTAATTTTTGTAATTTTTGTAATTTTTGTAATTTTTGTAATTTTTGTAATTTTTGTAATTTTTGTAATTTTTGTAATTTTTGTAATTTTTGTAATTTTTGTAATTTTTGTAATTTTTGTAATTTTTGTAAATTTTGTAAATTTTGTAATTTTTGTAATTTTTGTAATTTTTGTAATTTTTGTAATTTTTGTAATTTTTGTAATTTTTGTAATTTTTGTAATTTTTGTAATTTTTGTAATTTTTGTAATTTTTGTAATTTTTGTAATTTTTGTAATTTTTGTAATTTTTGTAATTTTTGTAATTTTTGTAATTTTTGTAATTTTTGTAATTTTTGTAATTTTTGTAATTTTTGTAATTTTTGTAATTTTTGTAATTTTTGTAATTTTTGTAATTTTTGTAATTTTTGTAATTTTTGTAATTTTTGTAATTTTTGTAATTTTTGTAATTTTTGTAATTTTTGTAATTTTTGTAATTTTTGTAATTTTTGTAATTTTTGTAATTTTTGTAATTTTTGTAATTTTTGTAATTTTTGTAATTTTTGTAATTTTTGTAATTTTTGTAATTTTTGTAATTTTTGTAATTTTTGTAATTTTTGTAATTTTTGTAATTTTTGTAATTTTTGTAATTTTTGTAATTTTTGTAATTTTTGTAATTTTTGTAATTTTTGTAATTTTTGTAATTTTTGTAATTTTTGTAATTTTTGTAATTTTTGTAATTTTTGTAATTTTTGTAATTTTTGTTATTTTTGTAATTTTTGTAATTTTTGTAATTTTTGTAATTTTTGTAAATTTTGTAAATTTTGTAATTTTTGTAATTTTTGTAAATTTTGTTATTTTTGTAATTTTTGTAATTTTTGTAATTTTTGTAATTTTTGTAATTTTTGTAATTTTTGTAATTTTTGTAATTTTTGTAATTTTTGTAATTTTTGTAATTTTTGTAATTTTTGTAATTTTTGTAATTTTTGTAATTTTTGTAATTTTTGTAATTTTTGTAATTTTTGTAATTTTTGTAATTTTTGTAATTTTTGTAATTTTTGTAATTTTTGTAATTTTTGTAATTTTTGTAATTTTTGTAATTTTTGTAATTTTTGTAATTTTTGTAATTTTTGTAATTTTTGTAATTTTTGTAATTTTTGTAATTTTTGTAATTTTTGTAATTTTTGTAATTTTTGTATTTTTTGTAATTTTTGTAATTTTTGTCATTTTGATCATTTTGATCATTTTGATCATTTTGATCATTTTGATCATTTTGATCATTTTGATCATTTTGATCATTTTGATCATTTTGATCATTTTGATCATTTTGATCATTTTGATCATTTTGATCATTTTGATCATTTTGATCATTTTGATCATTTTGATCATTTTGATCATTTTGATCATTTTGATCATTTTGATCATTTTGATCATTTTGATCATTTTGATCATTTTGATCATTTTGATCATTTTGATCATTTTGATCATTTTGATCATTTTGATCATTTTGATCATTTTGATCATTTTGATCATTTTGATCATTTTTGTGGTCACTGGGTTATTTTAGCCATTTTGATAATTTGTATCATCTTGATTATTTTCGTAATTTTAAAATTGCTTATAAACTTTAAACACTGCATTATCAAAATCTTAGCGATTAGTCCTTGACAGGGTAACATCTCAAGCCGCGCGTATCCTGCGCGAGTTGCCCAGGTCGTGTGAATCGACACCATCATCGTATCGTGCTGATCCTGGCCCCAGGTTCGTCGCCGCCGATGTCGTTTGGGTCGTTTTGCCACGGTCATCATCAGCATCGCACCCCGGATAAGTATAAATCCCGACCGAAACGAGCCCGGCCACATCAACACCTTGCAAAGGTTCATACAAACGAAAAACCCTCTGCAAAGATATGCGAGGGTCCGAGGAGGCAGTCTCCGGGGCGCGTTGGCGGATCAATAAAAGTGTTTTCTCATAAATTTCCGCACGCGGGTAATAATAATGTTTTCGAAGGCCTCCCCGACTCCGGGACAAGTACGGCTGAGAATTGAAATAAAAATTCGCAGTCAGGGTATACCAAAAATAAAGCAAACCAAGAACTGACGCGGAAAGAACAAAACTCGCGCGAGAAAACAACAAAATACTGGAACGTGATTTAGTTCAACGAATTCGCATCATCTGGGGAGACTTGGAGGAAACGAGGCAACGAACCCGCGCAGTCGTGCTTTTATTAATCTTCGTCAAGGCACCGGAACACACAGGTTTGAAGTGTAAACGGTGCAATCGATGCAACAGGCCAGATAGGCAACCGCGGGAACGTGCGCCGAATGCTTAAACGGTCCAGAGGATACATAAATATATGTGTACCCGAAGCCCAACCAGTCATCATCGCATCGGCTTGATGAGGAGGACACAGCATTTTGGTGGGATGAGAGGCACCGGACTTGCTTTCTGATGTGATCGGATTTCGATTCCGTATCGCTCTGGTGAGATGGAATATTGGGATGACCTTTGCCGTTGACCGGGGTAGAATGTTTGAGTGCCGATCGATGGACTCTCGTATGAGTTGGTTTGAAGTTGTGCTTGAAGTTCGGTTTGATTGACTTGATGAAATGATCTGTTTTATAAATGCGGTTATGTTCTAGAAAAGTCGATACAAACAAAAAAAAAGAATTTATATTAAAAAATTAAATATTGAAATAAGAAAACATCAACCCATTTTAAAACAATTTTAGACAATCTAACATCTAAAGTAAACTGTTGCGGGTCAAAACTCTGAACGTTATGAACCACTTGTCCAACATATCGCGCCGATTTTCGCGTCGTCAACCTTTAAGACACCAAAGCTTGAAGTACTTCAACGCGAGTACCACCACTCGAGGAGACAAGGCCATCGGCATTCCGTCCGTCCGACGAGAGGTGACCACTCCAGCCCTGCCCCACCGTCCCCAGCTAACCCGTGCGAAGACAAAACGATTGATGTCACCATCAACGGCGTGTTTTATTAGATTTGCGATAGCGATCTATTGAATCTGATTTTCGGGGCCTAAGTAGATTATGGGAATGTGGCTTTTGAGGTTCCCTCCACCTTTTTTTTATAGAGACATATTCGAGAGAGAGCCGGACCGGCAAGCCAACTCTTGGGCCGATTGGAAGAGATAATAATTTAAACTAAATGCTTTATGGCCAGCTGAAGGGGGGGGGTGCCTGCCCGATGTCTAATAGGTACAAACGGCCACTGGCTGCCGCTGAGTTGCCGCCATGGCCCTGGCCACGGTAATCAGTCACTCGCTCGGTTGGCAAGTGACCACAGAGCGGTGGCGGCGACGGCCAGCAGCAGCCAGCACCGTGTGGCTAACCAATCCATCTTCTCACGTCGTTTGATGGGTTTATGCAAATTTGGGCTTGGGAGAGGCTGTTTTTAGTGTGGTGGTGCCCACGGTGCGTGGGCACTGGGTTGATTGAAAGTATTGAAACATTAATCGCTTACTTTTTTCAAAGGTCCATTATACATAGGAAACTCGATGAAGATCAACCGATTTCAACAATTTAAAACGCATTGGTGAATGTTTATATTTGATTTCATGCACTTAAACTCTTTTTATGAAATTTGAATTTAAGGACAACAGGTAGGACAATACATAAAATAATACGCCCTTTTGAAATGTTGGTCTTGATTTAAATAAAAAAATATTGTTTTCGAAAAGATCGGAAAATTTCACAAATGTTTCATATTTTAACATTGTAAATCGGACCATTAGTTGCTGAGATATCGACGTTACAAAAAGGTGGGTTGTTTGGGTAAGACTTAAAAAACATCAATATTCCTGTTTTTAAACCTTTGCATGGTAATATCTCAGCAACTAAAGGTCGTATCAACAAAGTTCAAAAAAGCAAAAATAGATAATTTTCTCAGCTCTTAAAAAATATTTTTTTCAAAAGTGGGCGAACATGTGCACTCATTTAAAAAATTTAAAAACTGCGACTATTTTCAAAAAAGTTACCTTAAAATGGGATTAATTTGAAATTTTTTCACTAAAGTTCTTTTTGATTGCAAATTAGATTTTACATCGAAAAATGAAGCTGAAAAATTTTCACGACCAATATTTGGATTTTTTGAAAAAAATAGTATTGATTCAAAAATTCATAACTCGGTCAAAGATTTTTTGCACAACCTGGAAATTCCTGAAAAGTCCCCTAAAACTTATCAAAAAATAAAAATAGTTTTTTTGCAAATCATGTTTGAAAGACAAAACGTTAAATTAAAAATCACCAATTTTTTTTATCGTGTATCATTTTTTTTCAGTGTAGTCCTTATCCTTACATACAACTTTGGGACCATCCATAAACCACGTGGACACTTTAGGGGGGGGGGGGGGGGGGGTTATGGCGATTGTCCACGCTCCATACAAAAAAGTTTTTTTTTTGTGTGGACAATTGTCCACGAAGGGGCGGGGAGGTTGAGATTTCCAAAAAAGTGTCCACGTGGTTTGTGGATGGTCCCTTTGCCGAAGACACCAATTCGATCAAAAAATTCCTACAGAGATACAGATTTTTGAATTTCCATACATCATTTTTGTATGGACTGCTGCCAAATTTGTATGAAACATTACATGGACAAACTAATGATGCAAAATGGCTTCTTTGGGCATACCGAAAGCACCATAAAAATTTCAGCCGGATTAAAAAATACAAAAAAAAATCGAATATCCGAAATCTGAGAGAATTTCTCAAGAGCAAAATGTGGTATGATACCAATTTACGGTATTGTTTTCATATTGCAATATTGGACCCACAATTTCGTATTATTTTGGTATTAAAGTGCACAGAAAAAAAAAGTTGAATTTTGGAATGTTGAAAATTTGGTAGGTTGAATATTACCTCTTTTTTTGAGTAATATTACATAAAAAATGTGTAAAAATGTGAACCTGATGAATATTCATCAAAAACTGATGAAAATTCATCATTTTCTAAGGTAAAATTCATCATTTTTTTAGCCACAAAATCTGTCACCATTTCCTGATGAATATTACCATAATTTTTTTTTCTGTGTGTTTCAAAGGCCTTTGAAACTATGGGAAAATTTTGACCAATTTTGACAAGATAATTAATTTTGCGCTAAAATGACTTGAAAACCAAAAATGTTGAAGCTGATTTTTAATTTTTTTTATGAAATTTATCTGAGTCGGAATAACCAAATACTTTGATTTACGAGTCAATCGACATATTATTTTGGTTAATTTCAATCCAGTTTCGTTTTAATAACATTCAATCTTGTTATTTTTCAGAATCTAGATGTATTTTACTGGGATGTATATTTCTGGGCAACCAAGGGCACATTTTGGTCTCTGTTATTTGCCCAAGTAATACCAAAATTTTGTATTCCCTTGTTATTTAGCCCTGCTCGGGGTTGATCCGACCGATTTTAAAAACAAATTGGCTCTCAATTTTCAATCGATAATATCTTGGAAATCATTGATCAGATTTTCAACGTTAAAAGTGAAATCTGATAAAATTTTATCACCTTCTTGAAAATAAAACATTCATATTCAGAGACGACTTTCAAAATGGCTTAGATAATATTATTTGCCCCTATTGAAATGTAAGTCTTAATTTTAATTTTGAAATTTAAATAATTTAACCTAAAAATAGCTAAAACTCAAAAACGATGCCCTTTATCAAAATTTTGCAAAAAAATCAATTTTACATTTGAAAATTATTTTTTTAAGTTATTTTTTTTGTGCAGTATCAAATACTTTCCAAAAAACACTATTTTCAAAAAAATCAAAACTTGCCCAACAACATCCATCATAATCTACAGCAATTCCCCACGAAAACAGCATGATTCGAAAAAAGAAGTTCTCCGATCGGGCTCAAAAATTTTCTGGGGGTTCCTTGGCCAAAATAATTAGACCCGTATTTTTTTGTTTGGCCATTAGGGTGACCTACATCGTGCTATGGTGGTTCGAAAAATGGCAATTTTCGTCATTTTTCGCAAAAACCACTTTTTTTCAAAAAATCATATCTCCGCGTCATTTCATCCGATTTTAGCAGTATTTAGCGCAAACAAAGGGTATTAGACGGGCTTTTGAGGAAAAATAGTTAAAAGTTCCAAATATCTAGCCTAACATTTGAAAAGGTCAAATAAAAACTTAAAATGCTCTTTTGAAGGTCTCAGGACCTAAGAGCCTATGTCTGAAAATATATTTATCATATTCCTCGGAAAATTTTACATAACATATCAAAGAATGGTGAAGTTATGTTTTCAATATTCCGAGACACGATTTTTCACTAAAACTGCGATAACATAAAAATTTCAGTGATGACCTATACATGTTAGGGTACCAAAATTTTCGTAATTGAAATACCTGTTTTTATTTTCAAAAAATCGTATCTCGGAATATTGAAAACATAACTTCAACATTTTTTGATAAGTTATGTAAAATTTTCCGAGGAATCTGATAAAATTATCCCGAGACCTTCAAAAGAGCATTTTAAGTTTTCATTTGACTTTTTCAAATGTTAGGCTAGATATTTGAAAAGTTAAAAGTCTATCTAAAACCCTTTCGTTTGCGCTCAAGACTGCTAAAATCGGTTGAAATGGTGCGGAGATATGATTTTTTGAAAAATGTAATTTTTGCAAAAATCGACGAAAATTGCCATTTTTCGGACCACCCTAACACGGCAATGGCCAAACAAAAAAATAAGGGTCTAATTGTTTCGGCCAAGGAAACCCAGAAAAATTTTGAGCCCGATCCGAGAACTTTTTCTTCGAATCATGCTGTTTTGACAGCCCCCAAATTTGTAAGGAGACTTGTATGAAGAAACTAATGATGCAAAATGGCTTATTTAGACATACGGAATCGATGGACAAAGTTTTATACAAATATAAAAAATACAAATCGTTTTGCGAAATTCAAGATAAATGCTCATTACCAAAACTTTCATCCTGCACTATTTGTAACCGCACCAACACAACCGATCCCTCAAACCCCACTCGTATCAGAAGCCATAATCTCAGATCAATGAATTTTTAATCGTACAAACAAAACTGTCCAAACGAGCCCCACCATGGCCAAACCGGGGTGGAGGATGGATCGATCGGGGCCCATGCATGGTTCGGAAAATGGACCCCTCTCCTGCTGCGTACGAGATGAATCGTGCGTTGATTTGTTCGTTAGAGGGAACGAAAACAAAGGTCTCTACAGCTTGGTTCAAGCAACTCCCTTCCCATCCCAGCGGGAAGGATGACTTCCGGTTTAATGGCGCGGATTGATGAATTGAAACATAACAAATGTCATGTCGTGAGTAAAAGCCGATAATTTTGTTTTGTTTGATTGTGATAAGCTGGAGCTTTCTAATCAGGATGAGCGTTATTTGGTATTGAGACAAATAGGGAATAAAATAAAAACGAACAATGCAATACAAGACTTTTGAAAAGAGACAAAATCTGTACCGAGAAAATTCCAACAACCAAAAATTACTCAAAGCCGCACGAATCCATTTCCACTGGTACTGTGCAGTTTCCAGCTCTCGTGAAATTCCTTTCGCTGATCGCAGCTAATCGGTTGCTTGTAAATGGGCATAAGCTTTGCTGAACGTTCTTTGCCAAAAATCTCCCCCGAAAAAAATCCTTTCATTCTCGTCATTCCCGCGTGCCCGTCTTGGGTCGATTCTCGAACCAAGAACACATTTCGCGAAACACACACACACACAAAGTACTTTGGCGCACTCTCGCGAGCATACAAAACTTCTCCCCCTTTTCCCACCCCCTCTGACAACTCTGGCAATGCAATTTTAACCGAACTTGGACAAATTCCCGAACATAGTAGAGGCATTTTAATCACCCTGGAGGTTGATGCTGAAAAGTACCACCACGACAATGATCGAGAGCTGGCCAGGAAATGAGGCATAAAAATTGCGTGCCAAATCGATCCAACTAGTGGGGTTGAGGGATTTGAATACCAAGTTGATTTGTTCTACAAATCGAAAATTTATTATTGAAAGAATGTTTAATTAAAAAATGATTTTTTAACAGAGCATAAATTTCCTTAAAACAAAACAACAATCACAGCCTCGCGAAAGGTAACCGTTCCGATCCGCTCCGGTTGCCTGTGTCCACACCTTTCCACACTCAGGTGAGAGAGACTAATGACTAACACGGAAAATGTCTGGTGGTCAGGGTGGAATGATTCTGTGGGTAAGGCCTGCGACGGACACTGCGACAACATTGTTGCAATTTAATTGCAGCCGCCGCAGACTGCGGCCTCGACTGCCGGGCCAAGGCATAGTGACCACACCTGAGGGCATTAATTTCATGAGTTGGTGCTGAAAATAAATCGAATCAATTTTATTGCGGCCCAAAGTGGCATCGTTTAACGCGTTTATTGTTTAGGCGAAACGTGATAATTACCGGTTTAGGGGAAGGGGTTTGCTTCGCTTTTTTGCGTAATCCTATTAGGTGTTGTTACTCGTGAAACACGTTTGAAGAACTGTTGATAAAATTATCGCTTCAGAAAAAAGATTTAAAAATATATTTTTTGCATGCATGTATCACTAGAAGATTTACAATTGCGTACAATCCCAGGTTAATTTTAATAACTTTTTTGCAACAAAAAAAATCTTTTTGCGATAATTGAATATCTTGAAATGAAATCTAATATTCTAGGGCGTCCAATTTTCCCGGGTTTTGAATTTCCCGGGAAACGGGAAAAATATTTTTTGAATCCCGGGAATTCCCGGGATCCCGGGAATTTTTGAAACAGTCATAAAATCTTTGTTTTTGTAATATTTGTTATGTTTCTCCAGCTTTAAATCATAGAATGACCTCAATGCTAGTAATTATTTATAATCTACACTTAAATCTAAACATGGGCAGCAAAATAAGATTGCTTAAAATACAATCAAATTTTTATTGTTGTTTATTTTTGTGCTATGTATTTTAAATGAACCACAATTTTTAATCCAATGTGATTGAAATTAAATAAGTTTCTTATTTATATATTAATATATTTCTCTTATTTATTTATTTATTTTAATGCCATGACTACAAAAGCTTAAAAAAACTTTTAAACTGTCAGTGAAAAACAAGAAACGAAAATAAATAAAATGACAACAGCCAATGTCATTTTGTTAATAAGTTTAGATTTTTTTTTTAATTATCTTTAAGTCACTGCCGCCAATTGTGAAAAAACAACGGGACTAAAGTCTGAATAGGTACAGGAGAATTTAGAGCAATAAATTTGGAAATCGGTGTACTAATTGTTTTGTTCTGTTTCTGTTCACCCGAAATCAATGAAAAAATCGAAACATTTGGCCTAAACAGCTGCCTCAATTCGTCTTAATTTGCTCCAGATGCCGATTTTTGATGAAAAATAATAAAGTATGATATTTTTTATGTTTAAAATCATAAATATTCGTGAATATTATAACAAATCTTTTAAAAAATAAATAAAATTAATTAGAAAATATTTCGAGGGGATCTGTAAACTAAAATTTTAGCAATTTTCCCTAATAAGCCAAATTAATATAGGCAGAACACAAATTTTAATGCTTTGAAATTCTTATCGATTACTAAGTATTGAACTGTTTTGAACTGAAATTTTTCTCAACCAAATCTGAATTTCCAGACCAGAATTTGTTTTTTTTTTCAATTTCGGGAATTCCCGGGACAGAATATGAAAAATCCCGGGATTCGGAAATTCCCGGTTTTGGAAAAATCCCGGGAATTTTGTCCCGGGAATTCCCGGGATGGACGCACTATAATATTCTAACAAAAAACAACGCACCAACATTAATTTTGAATTATTTACAGTTTTCTGAACTTTGATTCAGAGGGAGTCTGGATTGGCTACATTAGAAGTAATTAGAAATGACCTTTAATTGTAGGCGTTAACTCAATAACACCGACCAACAAAATTTTTGCGCAGGCTCAACTCGATGGGAAGCATGAAGTTTGGAGTCTCAGAAACACGTGCATTTTGAAATTTCAAAAATATTTAGACTGGGCCGAATGGTTTTTCTCCAAAGATTGTATGGCGAATAAGTGCTGTTCGCTACTCCCACATATTGCATGCAATTTTTAAATTGTATGCACCAGCGAAGAACCGCCCTAATTCTCCATACAAACTTTGGAGAAAAACCAATCGACCCACACAGATAAAAAAAGTTGAATTTTGGAATGTTGAAAATTTGGTAGGTTGAATATTACCTCTTTTTTTGAGTAATATTACATAAAAAATGTGCAAAAATGTGAACCTGATGAATATTCATCAAAAACTGATGAAAATTCATCATTTTCTGGGGTAAAATTAATCTTTTTTTTTTTTGACACAAAATCTGTCACCATTTCCTGATTCCTGATTTACCATCATTTTTTTTTCTGTGCAGTTTAAATATTTTTGAAATTCAAAATGCACGTGTTTCTGGGGACCTTCATGCTTCCCCTCGAGTTGAGCCTGCTTAGTAATTTTTGTCAATTTTTGTAGGTCAGTGTAATTTATTAATTTTCAGTAATTAATTAGTTTTCCGTGTTTAAAATGTGATATCTTCAATTGAACACTTTTATTAACACAGAAAAAAATGATGGTTATATTCATCAGGAAATGATGACAGATTTTGTGTAAAAAAATTATTAATTTTACCTCTGAAAATGAATTTTCATCAGTTGTTGATGTTCACATTGTTTACACATTTTTAAGTAATATTACACAAAAAAGAGGTAATATTCAACCAACCAAATTTTCAACCTTCCAAAATTCAACTTTTTTTTTCTGTGTACATACTACCAAAATGTAAAAAAATAACAGCAAATAAATTAGTATTATAAATTAATTATAATAAATTAGTAGTTTATGCACTAAGTTGCAAAAAGTAGATTTTTTCAGCACGAGTCGTACATTTATCCAACTCGGTCAACCTCACCGAGTTGGATAAATGCGATGAGTGCTGAAAAATCAAGTTTTGCAACGAGTTACTTACAATTTTTTTGCTATTTTTAAAAACGCTTTTCCAATGGCACCCTAAAGTGCTGAAAAGTAGAAAGGTATTAATTTTCCATTCTGATATTTTTAGGTAGAGAAAAGTTGGCCGTTTGGTCGCTCGAGAATGACAGGAAAAGTAAGCTGTTTCAAGACGGAATTGCAAAAAAATATAGTTCGGATGAAATTTGTGACCAATTGAGCAAGTTGGGACTTACCATGTTTATACACAATTTTCTGGAATTTTTGATTCGGTTCTTTTTTGCAAATTTTCATGTGCTGAGAAATGCTTAATTTTTTATTTCAATTTCTAATTTGTTTTTTTTTTTTCATTGGAATTTAATTGAATTTAATTGACAACAATTCTCGCCAAAAACTTTCATTCAAAAGAAGTTGTTAAAAATTATGCCATTTTATGTTACTTAAGGGGTTACATACATGTAAATCGGCAAAAATGTCAAGGGGCACACAATCAAACTTTTTTTTTAATTTGTTTTCAGGACATAAACATAAACATTTTTAACTCTAATCAACATAAATTTTAAGACATTTGGTTGCATCATTGCCGAGATATAGCTATTTGAAGTTAGCAGTTTCAAAAAATGGGTGCCACGATATCTCAACACTGATTCGACCAAATCGGCTCAAAATTTTGGTGAAGACTCATTAAACCGGTCCCGTGTGCATGACAAAGGCCGTTTATTTAAAAAAAGATAAAAATATTTTTGTGTTTTTCATACTAAAAATCATCAGTTTTTGATTTTTGTATTTTTTTGAAAAGCAAAATTTCAAAATCGGGCTTCGTCATGCACACGGGATATGTCTTGAGAGTCTTCACCCCAGCCAATTTGGTCCATCCAATCTCGAGATATCGTGGCACCCGTAAATCAACTCGTTGTTCCGAGAAAAACGCTCACAAAGTTTGACAGTCCACTTTGCGCATGGCAAAACTTTAAACTTAAATCGTCTTATATTCGCTTATATTATGACATATCTTCATGCAACTTTCAGGAGTGATTTGAATTCATCTTTTTAAAGGATTTAATAAATATTCGGAAATATTAAATATTGAGGTTTTTTACATTCCAGAATCGATTACCCGAAGACCTCGATTTTTTTTTCGAAAATTCGAATCACGAAAAATAAAATTCGTTGTCTTTTTTGTGATTGTCGTTGAAAATAAAAAGAATTTCTGCAAAAAATTTAAAATATTTGCATCCAAGCATTAACATGCTTTCAGATATAAGGCTTTCTAGTCAGAAATTTACCAACACATTCAAAGTATGTTTACATTACAGCTGGAGGTTTGTTTGCATCAGGTTTCCTATCTCTTTCTAGCAAAAGTTTTTTGTCAGGCGATTTTAGCTGGGTTTTTTTATTTGACTGGTCGCCCGATATGTCAGCCAACATATTTCGCAGAGCTGTGACAGCTCGAGCTCGATCATTATTTGCTGTGACGAGAAGTTCGTCATTTTAAGGTTAAATTATATTTTTTCACTGGGCCTAGAAACCCTTATATTTATATCTTCTAACAATAGTTACATTTTTCACAAGAAAATCAATCGAAAATATTGAATAGGGGACTCCTAAAATGAAAACGAAAAGTTTAACAATTAGTCAACTGTTAGTGTTTTTTTTTTTTAATTTTATTTAAAATCAGCACAAAATATCAAAGTATGGTCCATCAAAATTCGAATTATTCGCCCTTGGCAGTCTCTATTGCAAAATTCCTACTCATAACTAGGTGTCCAAAAGCTTAAAAAGGTGAGCCACCCAATCATTTAAACATAATATCGCTTGTTTCTATCACATATTTACTTTGTGCTTAATTTTTCATCAAAACGGTAGATAATAATGTACATAATTTTACCCACAACGTAAAATGTAGTTGTGAACATGAATATAAACAAAAAAACAACCATAAACATTCACAAACATTCCATAAATCGCTTCCAAATTGCTGCTACAACCTAAATCCACCCCGAAAACAAATCTCATCCCCGAATTATCGCGCCACAAATCAGCCCCTGCTCAACACACTTCCACCATAAAACGGATGTCATCACGGCCATAATCGTTAAAACAAACACCCCGAAAACACTTGTTTTCGCATACAGGCGCGCACGCCCGGCTCCACCCCCGTGGGCACTTTTGGCCGCAAATAAAAAAACCGCCAAAACAAACAACCCTCATATATTTTTCCCCTCAACATTGCAACATTGTAGTTTTCTGTCCTGAATGCCGCCGCGAAGCATTCCCGTTAAGCAGTCAGCAGTTGTATTTACTTCCATGCGGCACCGAAGACGCGACTCGCGCTCATAAAACTCGAACGTAACTACCCCGCAGGCACACTGACTCCGTGGTTCAAATGCCGCCAGAACGGAACAGGAGACCGGCTGACCGACATTCTGGTTAAAGCTCATGATGCTACCCTCCACTATCTTGGGATCATCTTTGGATTTTTCACTTTTCCGACTGACAGCGGCGGCGGCATGAACTAGCCCTGCTCGCTTAGCTGGGTTTATGGCAGAAGCAGCCAAAGTAGCCGAAAGTTATGCTAAATATGCTGGTGAGCAAGCTCGCGGAACATGCACATTCCGGCTCCTCACCTGAGGAAGGATAGTTAAGGGGAAACGATATGATATAGGAACTTGGGGAACCTCCGATCGTTTGGACCAGGATACAACGGACGAAAATCACGAATCTGTGTCGGTAACGCGCGTGGCCAATGCTTGCCCATTTTTGTATGAAATAGACGTGAAGCTAGGGAACTCCCAAAATATGATTTTGGTAATTTTTATTATTATGAAAATTTATAAGAGAATTATGAATTCAAAAACAGATCTATTTGAGTGCCACTTGAAAATATCATCTAAATTCATAATGTTGATATCAACAGAAATTTTATGTAAATTATAAAAAAATGGGCAAAGTTTTTGTTTGTCCCTCTTTCCATAAATTCTAAAAATCATGGGACGAAAAGTTCAGTAAAAGAAAATTCACGAATAAAATATATGATAAGTAAAGATAATTACATAAACCTAAAGTTACTGTGATAGTTAACTCAGATAAAAACTCTGAAAATTTAAAATTTCTTGAATCAAATCAACGACTTCATGAAACAAACTAATAATGAAAAACGGATATCATCATTTCTAATCTAATCTAATCTAACCCTAGTGCAGCCAGTCTTTCGAGGGCATCCTGGAAAATGCCTTAGGTTGATTAACGCCTAGCATCCTCTTGTCATTAACATTTGCAGTGCCCCAATGCAATAAATTGCTTTGAAACATCACAAAACGTTAAAGCGGCCAGGCCAACTGCGTAATGTTTACCGCAAAGATGATTCGTTTAATGGGTATCATCATTTTTTTTATTTAAAAAACTGGAGGTGGACAAAATAAAGCGAACCGCTCAATGACCCGGTCCACTAAAAAGAGCGAACGAACCTTGGCTCACAAAAAAAACGCGATTCTTTTTGAAACTCTGGTCTTTTGAAAGAACCGTTCCAAGACATAATGATTTTATAAACTTGTGTCTTTTTTAAGTTTTTAAACAAAATTAATTGAATTTCCAACAAAATGTGGTACTAAAATTGTGATTGAAGGTTGAAAATGTAACTTCTAATTCTTATGCTTATAAATTAATTCCAAATTTGTTAAAATTGTCATACGGTGTGCTTTTTTGGGTAAAAAAGGAAGGTTAAAGAGGGGCTATTTCCCGCCCGTTTGGTTAAAGAGGGGCTATTTCCCGCCCGTGCGGACCGCGCACTGGCTCACAATCCAGAGGTTGCTGGTTCGAATCCCGCGGCGGGCGCTCTGAAATTCTTTGTGTAAATATGGGTATTCGGCGCCGTCGCTCCGTGCCATACTCCTTGTCCTTGTAGTTAAAAAGGAAGACACTAGTGGTTGGTACTAGCAATGGTGGCCGACAGTTATAAAGTCAACTTCGTTTTTTTTTATTTCCCGGGATTTTGAGAGCTGGATCGACATATTACATTGGAACTTTCCCACCAATATTCGTTGAAATACCTTTTATAGCATTTATGCTAATATTTGAATACTACTTAAAAGTTAAAAGTCAAATCCAAAATATGGTTTCCTAGTTTTCTTTGAAATTACTCCTAAAGTAATGCTTAATGATTTTCAATACAAAATTGCAAAACTGGCCGTAAAGATACATTAAAATTTTAACATTTCAAAATGTTTAACTTTGAGAATTTTACTGAAAAGCTATTAAAAGTTTAATCAAGCTAGAGGATTTTTTTTAAATCTCATGTACTTTTTTCTACAAAATCCTATATTTAGGTTTGGGTACTCTTCCCATCCTATTCTATAGGCATTTAGGTTCGAGTAGAAATCTTGACAAAAAGACCGCCAAGACCTATGGTTTTCAAGCAAATCTTCTCTTTTTTTTGTTTTTTTTTTTCAAATAGTTTATAAAATTCTAATGAAAAAAAAACATAAATTAGAATTTTAATTAAAAAAAGCGAAAGAGCGAAAGAGCGAGCGAGCGAAAATAAGCGGCTCCTAAAAAAGAGCGTTTGTGCCCACCTCTATTAAAAACTAAACACATAAAATACAGTTGCATGTGTTGAGACCACAGATAAAAAAAAGACTTCAAAACAAAAAAAAAAGTGGAATTCATTGACATTTTGAAAATGTTTGACAGAAGAGTACTGCCCCTGATCGCATAAATGTCCTATATGTATTTTCATCACTTTTGAGTTATTGATGCAGTTTGGTTCAAAATCGTGTACTCTTTCAGAAAAGCCTATAACATCCAGTACTTTGTTCTAGGAATCTGGAGGAAATCCAGTTTTTTCGCAAAAACTTAACACGTAGCCTTAAGTGTGGGACATATATGTTTTGCATTTTTCTCAGCTTGCTGTTTTTGCATATGGGACATTAATGCGAACAGGGGCAGAGTAGTTCTGTATAATTTCCTCAATCGATTTTTCTTTGTATATTTTTATTTGGATGATACTTCCTCCATATATTCCTTATGTCAAAAGAAGCAATTTTCCATCATTAGTTTTTCCATACAAGTCTCCATGCAATTTTGGCAACCGTTCATACAAAAAGGCTATTAAATTATTCAAAACTCTGTATCTTGTGAACGGATTTTCTGATCGATTTGATATCTTCGGCAAAGTTGTAGGTATGCTTAGAATTTTTCAGAACAAAATAATAACACTCTGAAAAAACCTACCCATTTTTAAATTGGACTTTTCTTTAAAAAAAAAGCGTATAACCATTTTTGAAAATTTTCATTTTTATATCTGTTCTAGAATTCCGATTTTCAATGTCAAAAAAGAAAGTAGGTATTGTGAAACTTTCCGATCTTCTGAATTGTGTGTTTGATAGTTTTGGTCACCGAGAATTTTTTTTTTGGCTTTAGTTGATGTTTTTCGGTGAGAAATGAAACAAAATTCTTCTTCGTTACGTTTCGGCCTACTTCTTGGTGTCGGCCATCTTCAGACTATTTTTGTGTTTAAATATATTCTGAAGATGGCCGAAACCAAGAAGTAGGTCGAAACGTAACGAAGAAGAATTTTGTTTAATTTCTCACCGAAAAACATCAACTAAAGCCAAAAAACATATTCTGAATTAAAAATATTTTCAAAATGTTCAAACCAACCTCAACATTTCAAGGCTCACGGCCCAAACACACTTATTTTTGACCATATCAAATGTTAGAATAAGAACACACAATGTTTCATGAAAATTTTAAAAAAATACAAAAAAATAATTTTAAAATAAAATATTCCTTGAATGAATTGCTAAGTTTAAAAAATGTACACAAAAAAAAAGTATAATATTGGTGTTTTTGATCAACATTTTACAAAATATAAATACCACCCTAATGTCACAGAAAAATATATCATGTCCACTACAAAGTCCAAAAAGGCAACCCTTCCACCGCAGAAAAAAATGCAAAAAAAAATCTCCAGAGGATGACGTGACTGCGACGAGGTGGTGGCAGACGAACGCGCGCAAGAGGCACGAGAATTGAAGCAATAAAATCATAAACGCTCTGGGAAAAACACTGAGCCTTTTCCGTGCCTGCTCCCCAGCGCCAGAACCGCATCCCTCCAGGGCCATCGAGACTGTCCCCGGCTCCCCCCGCCTGTGTCTGTATATTTACATTTATATTTCAATTGCATTTATGACTTCGATTAACAATTGCCGATAGGTCTGTGGCGGAAAATGCTCGGCCCTACAATGTATTGGTTCGCTGCACACAATTTATTATGCCTCACGGTGTTACCCTAATGCCCTCCCTCTTCCCCCCTCACTTTCAGATGACTTTCTCAAAGTTAGTTTCGCGCTGCAGTTGCACACAGAACTTCTGATGAAGACCGCCGCCACTGCCACCGCAATGGGTTTGTTTTCTCATCTCCGAGTCTCTAGCTAGGCGAGAGAAGCACCATTTCTGGGCCAACGAAACAATCAGTGGCCAGGGACGCGGTCTAGGAACGACGGGACCAGCCAGCAGCATAACCCAGTGCTGGGCACAGACACGAGTGTGAGCTGATGGTTTGAATAACATATTATGCTAATAAAATGATAAATATCGCTGCATAATTATGTGCTTTTTCTCTTCATCGATTTTTGAGGATTGGGATGGCCTGGGAATATGATTCAGATTCGGAAAAGTATTGTGATCGATTTAGGCGGAACAGTGGGAATTTCACAAATAGTAGGATAAGGTATTGGTTTTTCGATGCCTCCCGAGCTTCGATGCTATGGGGAGGTGTTTAATAATATAAACCCGTCGCCGAGCCTTCTGAGCTACGACAATGACTACTTTTTTCTATTTTTTTAATAATATTCCCAAAATTCAAAATTATTTAAGGTTCTGTCTTTGAATTCAAATTGTTATATTATATTTTCTATTACCAATTCCAACATATCTGCTAGTGGCATTACTCTCAGCTTCCTCCTAGCTTTCCACTCAATTTATCTCAACCGCTGGTCCTCCTAGAGGACTGGCTGGAGGTTTGTTGTGTCGTGCGCCCGAGTACCACAGTGATCATGCACGACAGATCATTGCTATGTATACACTTGTACCAATCCCGAGACTCCGGTTCCCAGTGTAAAGCTACGCTGTTGATCAATCCAACCAACTCCACGAACAGCCGGCAGAAGTTGCTGACTGTCATACATATTATTATGGCACCGGGGATGACGGTATATTCCGAGTGGTGGATTGAGGTGAGAGAAAATTAACGCCAGGCGTGCGCGCGCAGTTGGCAATACGACGGATAAATCATAAATTATTCCCGCGTATGCAAATTTAGAACAAATTCGAACATAATTATTCACGACTTTGGTAATTGACAATCGTAGATCGAAGTGTTGTTTGGAGACGGAACAGGGCTTAATTTACCTGGTAGACCCCCCGCGCAGAGTCCGGAATCAACTGTAGTGTGACTTCAGCCTTGTTTGTTTTAAGCATTTCCTTATTTCATGTTTTCGGCTAGATTTACGACCCCGCGATCTAATCGGGCCGAACTACCGACGGAGGCCACCGATTGGTCGCCAATTTTTGATGAGGGCGGAGCGTTCGATTCCTAATTTATTGATGAAGAAGTTAAATCGTGCCTGGTCGATAAGCAATTAACGCCTGGCTCCTATTTTTGTGCGGAGTGTGTCCACACCCCAAGCAGTGCTGTGCGTACAGGGTTTCAACTTTTAATATGTGGTAATAAATGCGACCCAGCCACTATGGGGGAACAAATGGCAATAGACCACAGTCGAAATTTATTTAATTACAAATTTACATAAAAATATTCCAACAAATAGAATTTCCTAAATGGAATGTGTATGTGGACAACAACTCGTCGTGATCGTGCTAAATTGTCGCACGTCGATTTTGGGCCAAATTGAGTGAAGGACGCCATTTTATGAAGCTTTCAGAGCCTCACCTTTTGACTTTCACAGATCTCCAAAATTCGATTCCAATCCTGAGATATTCAACAAAAACTCGAAATACTTCGTGCATTTATTTCACTTCTCATTAAAAGTCGTTTCGATCTTGTCGTGCTATCTTGACACACCCTGAAAATTGATGTAAGTGTGACAACTGGCCAAAGGGATTTTATACAGAACACGTTTGACACACGTACATGCCCGGCTACTGTAAACATTTGAAATGAACCAAACTTTGGGACAATGCACAGAACGAACAGCCAAACAAAACGTGTTTATGATTGATTACATTGCGTGCTCTAATTTTTGTTTATTCAAGGTCAAACGTGGCGTGTATTTTTCTTTCAGTGCGTCCAATTTCCCACTATCGTCGATTCCCACTATCGGTTTTTTTGAAAAAGTTGACGTTAAGACCACTTTAAAAAACTGTTTTAAAAAATGTTTTTCTATTTAGGAGGGACATAAAATCCTGCATTTTTCGTGAGTCTTTTGTTATATCTAAGGCTATTTTCCCAAAAATTTTGAACGAAACAAATGGTTTCTTAAAAGCCGAAAAATCTTATAGCAGTGGCGTGTATTTTTCTTTCAGTGCGTCCAATATCCCACAAGTTTGTCTCTGACCACTTTTGAACTGATGCAACGGCCTTGAGTAACAGCAATATTGAAATTACGCGATACAAAAATATAGAAATAAATTATGCCCTTCTCAAATGTCATTTCGAGTGCAACTGGATCCATATAATGGCTTATTTAAGCCTAAAATAACGTGTCTACAAAGTTTCATTGAAATCAAGGAGGTTCGAGAACAAAAGTATCATTAAATTCCTGATTTGAGCTGGAATTGTTAAAAGTACTTTTCGATTGCAAATTTGATTTTAAATTAAAAACTGAATTAAAAAATTGATGAAGTCAAATTTCTATTTTAACAAAGGCACAATTTTCAATAAAATCATTACTTGGCAATAACATTTTTGTCCATACTTTTCCATGGCTCAAAAGTTGGGGTTTTTTGTCCCCTAAAACCCTAAAACGTAACAAAAAAAATCAAAAAATAAACAATATGGATTTTGGGAATTTTATTTTTTATGAAAAAAAGTTAAACTTTATTTGGCTTCATCCATTAAGTACGTCACGCTAAAATCAGCCAAAATTTACCCCCTCCCCCCCTTTGTCACGCTTTTCCTATACTTATAGCATGCAATGCCTCACTTGCTCAGCTCCCAAACCCCCCCCCCCCCCTTAGAACATGGATTTCGGTATATGTACGTAACGTCATGACAGTCTGTTTTGAGAGAATTCATTCCAAATATGTCTTTTCTAACAATTTTTCATCAAAATTTTTAAATTAAAATGACTTGTTGTGCTTCGAATCCCGGACACTGGTAAAAGCTAATTCGAAATCCGGCCACTTTTGCTTCGATTCCGGACACTCGATTTTGCTTATGAACCGCACAAATTTGGACGAAAATGTTAGTGAATGGCATTCTTTAGGTCTCAAATAAGCTGTTAACATTAAAACAATCGATATTTATATAAAAAATTGCTAGAATTTAAGGAAATCAAAACCATAAATTTCTGCCTTGTCTTTCCGGTGCATCGGACGCCTATGAAATATGTCAGTGAAATGTTTCACATTTTTGGTAAACTTATAATTTTATTTTATATAATTGTTTTGGCATTAACTACAGCGTTCAAACAAACTCTAAATGAAAGTTGATGCTAGAATTCATCAAAGAAAACAGTTTTGACATTTATAATGCGAACTTACATCAAAATCAATGATACAACAAGATGAGGTGTCCGGATTTCGAAGCGTCCGGGAATTCGAATCATGACGTTATCAACCGAACGCAAAGTTCCCTGCTCCTCCATCGAAATTAGTTTCAAGTACATTTGCTGGAGACGCATGGTACTTTTTGTTAAATTAATTTGCCGAAATCCAATATTAATCCCATAGGGACGTGGCGTTACATCGTGCTGCCATCTGGTTTTTTTAAGTGCAAGAGTGGAAAAGTGCTGAATCATCGTCTAAAAATAGACGGCGTCCTATCTCGCCCAGCAAAATGAAGTCGGTAAAGTAGTCGGTTTCGATGTGAAAAAGTGGAAAATGCGGTCTAAAAATAGCGACGCCATCTCCCTATTTTCAGATATTTACGTAAAACATCTAGAATAATCAAAGAAAAATATTTTCAGGTGTGACCTCATCGGTCCAGAGACCTTTAAAGCACCAAATAAAGTTTTCATTTGATGTGGAAGTGTATTCAGCTATGCTGTTAAATTCTCTAATATTTTTCATTAGAAGCCCAACGTTCTTCTGTAACGTGGCGAACCAACATTGGTTCAGCCGTTTCGAAGATACGTTTTTAAATGTTGTTTTTACGAATATCAGAATGGAGACTCTGGGAATCAATTATAATCAAATTTCGGCTCAGTAACAAGCGAGATAGCAAGATCACATTTTGCGGCTTACTGCATCCAAGAGAATTTAAAAAAATTGGAATCAACGGACGCTTAATAGGAAGAGCGCAAACAAGGTCAATCAAAAGTTTGAATGTAGACGAATGGAAAACCTTTTTTTTGTAAATTGCTGACATTTTTCTGCAACATTATTTACTAATTTTGTCGATGTTCTAAAATATTGCATCGAAATCAAGAGTTTGATTCTAAAGAATAATGTTTTTGAGTGTTTCTAGAATTTTTAAACGTTTAAAATTATCGGCGATAATGGACTGTCCCAGTAAATCACCATATTTTGAAATAAAAAATGTTGGTTTATGACATAGACAAATTTTAACAAAATAATTTCATGGATACTGCTTGAATTGTTTTTGTTATGTGTAAATCTAAAGTGTAATTTTAAAGCTAAGATTTCAAATAATTACATTAAAAGCATCATCAAATCCCAGTCTCAAAAGAGTTCCTAGACATCTCCAAACAGCGACAACGCACTAGAGTCTACACATCTAAGCTGTACGCACCACGCCGGGCCACGCCACGTTAACGGTAAAACGGCTCAATGGTTCATTATCGTTTGGAAATTTTTAATGCCCATACGAAATGTTATAAATCAAACAAACTACCTGGCTTCTTATCAAAATGGAAATGATCGGTGGAGACGAGGGGTGGGGGGAATGGGTTCAGTATTGGACACAGATTTTTTTTTTAACTAGAAAGTATGAATGTGTTTGGCTGATGACTAAAGCAAAATTTCCGAATTTAGTAGATTTGTGCTGCAAATTGAGTTAAGTGTGATTTAAAATCTCAAATTCACAGTTGGCCACTCAGGTTTCAGGCTAGTTGATCGCGCTTTCCATTGGAGAGGGGGTGAGCGGGGGTTACGAAGATCAGCCGCGAGCGAGAGTAAGATATATTATTATGATTATTGTTATGATCATTGGCCGTGGCCGTTCGGTGATGGAAAGTGACAATCATGAAGGGGGACACAGAACTGCCACTTTCGGAACCGATTTTTGGAGAGCCGAGACGGGGACATTTAGTAAAACGATACTCGCAAGCCGTTTGTCTAATGGCCCCAAACATAGTTCGGCTAGGTCTGTTTGATTTCTGATAGGATCCAAATCGATGATGGCCTCGCCGGATTGGTGGTGGGGCAGCACGTAAATCGTAGTGATTCATATTTATTAATTCGATTTTTGTAGCCGTTTACGGCGGCATCAGAATCAAACGGTTCACCATCGACTGATCTGTTCGAGCTTTTTTTTCGTGATCCGTCCAAGTTGTGTATCTAGCAAATGGGAAAGAAAGATGAAGAAAAAATAGTCGTTTATAGAACCATCAAACGCACCCAGCCCGACTTTTGTGCGAGAACAACAAATTCCTGATGTGAGTCTAGTTGTAACTTTTTTTCCGCTCGTTGAAAAAAATATAAATAAAAAGGTGTGGCCTCACCAGCAATCCTATCCGCGGGTCATTGATTAGTTTTTTTTCTGGTGAGTTTATGGATAAAAAGAATAAAACCAGGTGCGAAAGGTAAGCGAAGAAAAAAAAAAATCTTCCAACCTGCAAAACGATTTTGATGTCATCATTATGGTCCGCATTCATAAAGCCGCGCGCGCACGCGGTTGATGAGTTTTTGGCCGCCCCGCGACTGGTATAAAACACACATTTTTTATGGGTTTTGCGCCATCGGATACTGTGCGGGAAGGTGATCTAATGCCGTTTGATTGCGCGCCCGGCTTGTGGGCCACCATTTTCGGAGGATTCGAAATATATGTGAAATTGCTGGACTTTTTGTTCGACAATAGCTTTGATCGAGCCGATAGCGACTTTAAGCAAAGTAAGTGTATAAAACCGATTCTTGAAGATTAGTTGTTAAAGTATTTTTTTTATTTTTTTACCCGGATGTATTCTATTTAATCAATAATGTAAAACAATTTGAAGAAAATAAAATAAATGTGTTCAGTCAAAAATACAACAAAGATGAAGAGCATTAAGCCATACCACTAAGCATGTAAAAGAAATGTAATTTTTATAAAGAAGTTCAATCAAGACATATTTAATTTCAAAAAAATTCAAACCTTTAAAAAAATCCCAATTTAAACAGCGTTTTGGCTGTATTGGCACAGTAAAAGTAGAAACCACCCAATGTTTTTGCATATTTGGAAAGGTAAATTTTCCTGCATAAAAATTTTATGGCTATTCAGACTCTATCAGAAATTCGATTATCCGATGATTTGTATGGGACTTCAAATTATCAAATCATAAACAAAAATTTTTTTTTTACCTTTAACATAAAAATAGAGTTCGGAAACCCCATTAAGTCAAATTTGAATAGTTGTTAAATTACTAAATGCATTTTTTTCCATATTTCGTTGCCGTCATTTTGGCCGCCATCTTAGACTCAGACATTTTGAATCAGCAAAGTTCTAGCAAAGTTAAGAGGCAGTTTTTGTAAATATTGCTCGGTTTGTTCTAGAGGTCGTATCGAGGTGCTCCGATTTGGATGAAACTTTCAGCGTTTGTTTGTCTCTACATGAGATGAACTCATGCCAAATATGAGCCCTCTACGACAAAGGGAAGTGGGGTAAAACGGGCTTCGAAGTTTGAGGTCGAAAAAACATGAAAAATCTTAAAATTGCTCGCATTTCCGTTAAATTTCATCAATTCCAACTCTCTTAGGTGCATTCGAAAGGTCTTTTGAAGCACTTCAAAATGTGCTATAGAAATCCAGGATTGGTTTGACTTTTTCTCATAGCTTTTGCAAATTACTGTTAAAAATGGATTTTTTTAAAACCTTAATATCTTTTTCCAACAGCCTCCAACACCCATACTCCCATAGGTCAAAAGATAGGTAATTTCATGCTCTATAAGCCTACGGTAATAACTTTTTGGCCAATCGCAGTTTTTCTCAAAGTTTTTCAATTTTTCTAGAACAAACATTTCACAACGTTAGTTTTTGCCCTGTAGGCCGCCATAGCGGCACTTTTTGGTCTCAATTTTGTCATATTGGGAATCCTCGGACAATTTCACGTAAGTTAGAAGTATTGGAGTTGTAATTTAGATTGGAAAAATTGCCATTTAGAATGAATTAAAATATTTTTTAACAATTTGTTGGATGTTGGTAAAACAGGTTTTCGCCTACTTGATACAGCATTTGACGTATTGATCATAGGATAAATAAGATCTATTTCTTTTTTCAAAAATATTTTATTTAAATATTTTTTAAATCTAAATTACAACTCCAATACTTCTAACTTACGTGAAATTGTCCGAGGATTCCGAATATGACAAAATTGAGACCAAAAAGTGCCGCTATGGACGCCTACAGGGCAAAAACTAACGTTGTGAAATGTTTGTTCTAGAAAAATTGAAAAACTATGAGAAAAACTGCGATTGGCCAAAAAGTTATTACCGTAGGCTTATAGTGCATGAGATTACCTATCTTTTGACCTATGGGAGTATGGGTGTTGGAGGCTGTTGGAAAAAGATATTAAGGTTTAAAGAAAAACCATTTTTAACAGTAATTTGCAAAATCTATGAGAAAAAGTCAAACCAATCCTGGATGTCTATGGCACATTTTGAAGTGCTTCAAAAGACCTTTCGAATGCACTTAAGAGAGTTGGAATTAATGAAATTTAACGGAAATGCGAGCAATTTTAAGATTATTCATGTTTTTTCGACCTCAAACTTCGAAGCCCGTTTTACCCCACTTCCCTTTGTCGTAGAGGGCTCATATTTGGCATGAGTTCATCTCATGTATAGACAAACAAACGCTGAAAGTTTCATCCAAATCGGAGCACCTCGATACGACCTGTTACACATTGGTGAAAAACTCGCTCTTAAGGTGTCATACTCTAGCTCGACAATCAAAATATGACCACAAAATTATTGATTTGTTAAATAAAAACAGGTCAAACTGAAAAAAATATTAAAGCATCGATGAGTTATGTTTGAGACAAAACCATTTGTATTGGAGTTACTCTTTTATACAAGTTTATATTTAAAACTGGCGACTCTTTTATAATTATTCAATTTATTGCAACTTTGGTCTTAAATTCACCAAGAAAAAATGTCGAAGCTATCATTAAATCCGAATTATTCTTAAATTTTCAGAATACCAGGCGTTTATTTTTTTTACTTCTTTCATGTGTCGATGTCAACATTATGAAAAATGCATTTTTTACTACACGTATATTAAAAATAGCAAAAAAGTGAAAAAACATGCAAAATATCGGTGAAACAACAGTTAAAAATATAAAAATTTTAATTGCGTGCCAAAGTATTAAAATTTGAATGAAAAAGTGTTAAAAATACACACCTGCCCAGTTGATTTGCAATCTTTAGTTTTCAAAAAATATAAGAAAAAAAACCATGTGCAGTACATACTGTACAACGGAATTTCACAAAAAAAAAAAAAACAAATTATTTTTGATCAATCCCAGACATGCTAAAGATAGCTTTAAACGCAAGAAAATGCATTTCTAATTGTTTTCAGTTGATTAGAATTTTGAAATTTTCTGAAATAAATATTTTTTCGACCCCTGATATTTCGGACCGATTTTGAAAAAGGGGCCTTAACCCCACCAATCTCACCTCCCAGACCCAATGTCACCCCTGAACAAATCCATGTTTCTTGAAGATTTAAATTTCCATACACAATATTATTTTAGAGTGGTCATTAACAAAAACCAGCTCGAGAATAAAAGCATTTTTTGCCTTTCTACGGCTGAGTAATTTTCCTACGATTTTCTATTTTGTTCTATGTTTTCTAAGGCTTTATTAGAACTTGTTTTTCAACTTATATTTAATTTTGTATTTTTCTGTTATTTTGTAAATAAAACCCTAAAAAATAATATACAAAAACTGGAAACATTTTTTCTACAAGCAAATCAAAATCCAACACAACAACTTTTATGTATTTTCATTAGGCCGATGCAAATATTTAAAAAAGTTTTTGTCCCTCGGCCCTGGCCGAGGTCAAGGGGGGGGGGAGCAAAAAAATAAAAAAATATAAAAATTTAAATAACAAGCCATTGTCTTCACATTTAAATGAAAAAAGTGTTTTAAAATGCATTTTACACTAGTTCAGTTGTTTTGCAATCATTAGTTTTCAAAAAATCTAAGATCTGACAAAAACAAAAATTATATCGAAAAAAAGGTGCAGGTGGTTATGTTACACATGACCAGTATGACAAAGAACTTTGCAAGATGGTTGTTGAAATTTTCGATTACATTGTCTGGTCCAAATTTCCCAAGATTCACTAGATTCATAATTACCATAAAGTTTGATACCCATATTGCCCCTACTCTTATGGTTCGGCAAATGTCCCCCCATCGGAACATCCCCGGGGCCTCCGGCCACTTCGGATTGTGGCCACTTCTGCTGAAATGTCAAATTTCATATCTAGTATCAAAAATCATAAAGTATGATACCCATATTTCCCCAACTCTTATGGTTCGGCAAATGTCCTCCCATCGGAACATCCCCGGGGCCTCCGGCCACTTCGGATTGTGGCCACTTCTGCTGAAATGTCAAATTTCATATCTAGTATCAAAAACCATAAAGTTTGGTACCCATATTGCCCCAACTCTTACGGTCCAGCAAATGTCCCCCCATCGGAACATCCGCGGGGCCTCCGGTCACTCCGGATTGTGGCCACTACTGTCGAAATGTCAAATTTCATATCCAGTATCAAAAACCATAAAGTTTGATACCCATATTCCCCTACTCTTATGGTTCGGCAAATGTCTCCCCATCGGAACATCCGCGGGGCCTCCGGCCACTCCGGATTGTGGCCACTACTGCCGAAATGTCAAATTTCATATCCAGTATCAAAAACCATAAAGTTTGATACCCATATTGCCCCAACTCTTACGGTCCAGCAAATGTCCCCCCATCGGAACATCCGCGGGGCCTCCGGTCACTCCGGATTGTGGCCACTACTGTCGAAATGTCAAATTTCATATCCAGTATCAAAAACCATAAAGTTTGATACCCATATTGCCCCTACTCTTATGGTTCGGCAAATGTCCCCCCATCGGAACATCCCCGGGGCCTCCGGCCACTCCGGATTGTGGCCACTACTGCCGAAATGTCAAATTTCATGTCCAGTATCAAAAACCATAAGGTTTGATACCCATATTGCCCTAACTCTTACGGTCCAGCAAATGTCCCCCCATCGGAACATCCCCGGGGCCTCCGGCCACTCCGGATTGTGGCCACTACTGCCGAAATGTCAAATTTCATGTCCAGTATCAAAAACCATAAAGTTTGATACCCATATTGCCCTAACTCTTACGGTCCAGCAAATGTCCCCCCATCGGAACATCCGCGGGGCCTCCGGCCACTCCGGATTGTGGCCACTACTGCCGAAATGTCAAATGTCATGTCCGGTATCAAAAACCATAAAGTTTGATACCCATATTGCCCCAACTCTTACGGTCCAGCAAATGTCCCCCCATCGGAACATCCGCGGGGCCTCCGGCCACTCCGGATTGTGGCCACTACTGCCGAAATGTCAAATTTCATATCCAGTATCAAAAACCATAAAGTTTGATACCCATATTGCCCCTACTCTTACGATCCGGCAAATGTCCCCCATCGGAACATCCGCGGGGCCTCCGGCCACTCCGGATTGTGGCCACTACTGCCGAAATGTCAAATTTCATATCCAGTATCAAAAACCATAAAGTTTGATACCCATATTGCCCCTACTCTTACGATCCGGCAAATGTCCCCCATCGGAACATCCGCGGGGCCTCCGGCCACTCCGGATTGTGGCCACTACTGCCGAAATGTCAAATTTCATGTCCAGTATCAAAAACCATAAAGTTTGATACCCATATTGCCCCTACTCTTATGGTTCGGCAAATGTCCCCCCATCGGAACATCCCCGGGGCCTCCGGCCACTCCGGATTGTGGCCACTACTGCCGAAATGTCAAATTTCATGTCCAGTATCAAAAACCATAAAGTTTGATACCCATATTGCCCCAACTCTTACGGTCCAGCAAATGTCCCCCCATCGGAACATCCGCGGGGCCTCCGGCCACTCCGGATTGTGGCCACTACTGCCGGAATGTCAAATTTCATGTCCAGTATCAAAAACCATAAAGTTTGATACCCATATTGCCCCAACTCTTACGGTCCGGAAAATGTCCCCCCATCGGAACATCCCTGGGGCCTCCGGCCACTCCAGTCCAGGTGGTGGCCAGTTCCAATGATCGACTCCCGCGACTGCCATGTCTTAGCTGGTCCTTGCCTCCAAGCCATCTGCTCCCAGACCTCCAGGCCGTCTGCTACCGGGCCACCAGGCCATCTGCTTCTGATGTGTTCTCGTCGACGTCCAGCAATAGAATGAATTTTCGGGACCGACCGAGCCGAGTTTTGTTGGCTCGTCGACGATCCGAAAATTATGAGGTGGAGTGGGGGTGATTTTAGATACATCAATCTCACGTCTCTCGATTGACTGATTGGGAAACGTTCGTTCATCCAACCAGCGTGCACCAAAAAGAGGGGAAATTTGCCGAGAGGGGAATTCGTCACGTAACGTTTTCGCTTCGCGAAAATTTTGGATTGACACCACGTATAGAAACCTTAGGACAAAGTTCTTTGTCAAAAAAGATTTTGCATTGAAAATTTTCAAAAAATCTTTAGATTTTTTAATAAACCCAAACATGCTAAAAATTATTTTAAACGCAGAAGAATGCATTTTAATTTGATTTCAGCTGGTTGCACATGAATTTTCATTGAAATTTTGAAGTTTATTGTAATAATATTTTTTTTGCCCCCTGATTTTTCGGGCCAATTTTGAAGGGGGGGGTGACAAAAACTTTTAAAAATATTTGTACCAGCCTTAAGCAACGCTAAAGTTTGGTTTAGTTTTGAATTGCTGACCTTTGTCAAAGATTTTAGATTTCGAATTGATTGATCAAAACAACTATCCGGATATCCGAACCAGCATCTCTAACCCCTGAATGCACCCCAAGTGCATTGTATAACAATTATGTTTTATCATTATTTAACGGGACAATTTGAAGCTTTTTCATAAATCGAATTTATGGACCAAAGATCGGAGAAAGATAGCTTTACATTACTGAAATTTATTTTTGATAAATCCTTGGAAATCAATGATATTTTTAATTGTGGTGTCATTCTACCATGAGTATTTGAGTAAGACTGAGTTTTAAAATTTAATTTTATTACTGTTGTTTATTTTATTAAGGTAACTTTAACCTTTATATTTTCATTCGTCGACGTAACTCTGTTGAGCACGCGATTATCTGTGTGATACATTAAATCATTTTATTGCTTTCTAAAGTACAAATAAAAAAAACCTAGGATTCAATAACATAGATTGCGCTTATGTGTCTGTTTGTTTTTTTTTTATATTTTATTTAAATCATGAAAATAAAATTTCATTTCAACACTTCCGGAGCCCACTTCATAATGAATGTCCTGACATACGGCCCAATGCCACTTGTGTGAAAATCCGATACCTTTTATGTCCACAGCAAACTTAAACTCTGACAAAGCGCACATTTTATTGCGGTTAAACTTCTCGAGCAGATTTGCGTTTGGACAGAAATCGTACGGCTGTGGTCAAAATCTTTCCAAATCTGAATTTTTATCCACCGACTGATCCACCGCCCATTCTGTCGCAAGCAATCAAACGGCTACATGCGCGGTTTGCGAAAGGTCACCTCGAATTCTGATGCGCTCCTGATTCCGGTCGTAAATTTGCACCTTTATGTGGGTTCGCGTATTATTTCGGAATAAGTACAGTTGGCTCACACAATGCTCTTGATCCTTTTTTGCTCTTCAAAAATCCGCGATGCATGTAGGGTGCGCACGCTGAGAAAGAAATCTTAATCCTTTTGAATGTGATTTCTTTTCGGGAACTTTATCTGCATCTCAAAAGTCAAAGTCATCGAAACAACAGCCTGTCCAAAGAGCGCGGCCGCGTGGCTGATGTCAGAGCAAAGGGGGACCATATTGTCGGCATTCACCAGAGCACACACATGTGCGCGAGAATGAACCAGCTTGGCCTTTGCTGCGACAAATAAAAGACTGAATCGCGCCAGCACAGAATGAGGAACTGGGAGAAAAAAGGTTTTGACCATTCAAAATCCTACGCGCAAAGTCGCGGAATCGCGCGAAGTCAACGGGCTAAGTTAAGCGATTGGCAAAAGGAGGGTAAACGGTACAATTTTGAAGGAAGATCGTGCTTTTGAACATGGCTGGAATTTCAATACCAAAAATTGCCGCTTTCACCCTACACATTTGATCTGGTATTTGTGCAGTGTCCGGATCATCATTGTCCTTTTCCTGTGCGGCTCAACTCGGAACGGGCTAAATGAGCCGAATTGGTGATGCTCCAAAGGTGTCTGCAGTCACGTTCCCTCTCCGGTTAATATTAATATTTCAATAACGATTATGTATCTGTTCTGTCCCCACGGTTTTTCTCTCCTTGCATAACCAGCAAATCGGAAGAACTCTTTGAAAAGGATCAACAACATTTCTTTTTACTTGTTTAGAAAGCAATTCGAACATTTTTTTAAATATTTTTTTTTTTTGCTTGTTCAAATGCAACAACCATCGATTGTTTTGTGAAACAATTTTTAATGTGATTGTAACACAATCTATTTATTTTATAACTTGCCTTTCATCATGTCAGCATGAATCATTTATAAAGTTTCTGTTGAAAAATTCAAAATTACGCCCTTTTTAAATGATAGTCTAGGTTTAAAAATTTTGAAATTATTTTTTTTTCGAAAAGATCGGAAAATTTGAAAATCAGATCAATAGTTGCTGAGATATTGACATTAGAAAATGGTAGGTTGTTTGGGCGAGACTTGGAAAACATCAATTTTCATGTTTTTAAACCTTTGCATGGCAATATCTCAGCAGCTAAGGCTCGTATCAACAAAATTCAGAAAAAGCATAATATAGAGAAAATTTTCTTAGCCTTTCAAAAATATTTTTTACAAAAGCGGGCAAACATGTGCACTAATTTAAAAAAATAAAAACTGCCACTTTTTTCAAAAAAATCACTCGAAAATGGATTTAACTTTAAAACGGTGCACTTTATCAAAATTTCACTAAAGTACTTTTTGATTGAAAATTTGATTTTACATCGAAAAATGAAGTTGAAATTTTTTTGCGACCAATATTTAGATTTTTTTTTTAATCAGTATTGATTCAAAAATGCATAACTAGGTCAATGATTTTTTGCACAACCTGGAAATTTCAGAAAAGTTGTCATTTAATGCCCTCTAAAACTAACTAAAAATAAAAAAATAGTGTTTTTTTGCATATCAAGTTATAGTAACAAAAAGTTAAAAAAAATATCACCAATTTTTTTTTACCCTGTATCATTTTTTTCCAGTGTAGTCCATATCCATACCTAAAACTTTGCCGAAGACACCTAATCGATCAAAAAATTCCTTCAAAAGATACAGATTTTTGAATTTTCATACATCATTTTTGTATGGACAGCTGCCAAATTTGTATGGAAAATTATATGGACAAACTAATGATGCAAAATGGCTTCTTTGGGCATACCGAAGGCACCAAAATAGTTTCAGTCGGATTAAAAAATACAAAAAAAAATCGAGTGACCGAAATCTTTTTTTTTTTTCAATTTTTCAACTTCATATTTCTATTCTGGTTTTCTAGTAAATTTGATTTTAATTTTTTTTATATAATTTACTGTTTCGATTTTTTAAGAGTGACATCTTCAGGATTTTCATGACAACTGTATCAAAGTTCAAAATAACATTCAAAGATGTCGCTTCAGCCATTTTAGTACAATATACGAAGCGTTACATGTGCACACCTCTTCTGTATCTCAAATACGTTATGAGTCGTTACACTTTCTACCTCAATACAAAACAGTGACAATCGCTGGTAGGTAAGCAAACTGCCTTGTTTACGTTTTCCATTCCGTCATCGGAATCACAATTTCTCCAAAGAATCTTAACTTTAACAACCTTTCCTGTTTTTTTAATAACGCAAAACTCGATAGCTTCAGCTTTTGACAATGGATCTGGCACGAGTTCCCAACGAGCGCAAGTTGTACCTCTGCAAATGGTACTTCAAAGGTAATTCTTTTGTAAATTGTGACACAAACTCTCCCACTATGAGTAACAATGAGTCAACTTTTTCCTCACTTCCTAGTCGGATTTGCGCTGCTTCCGTTCGTGTGGGCCATCAACACCTGCTGGTTCTTTAGTGAAGCCTTCCGAAAGCCGGCGTACGATGAGCAGAAGGAGATTAAAAAGTGTAGGTTTTGTTACTGTAAAATATTTTGATAGTTTTTAATAGATTCGGATAGAGCAGACACAGATTAACAAAAATAGTGCATCGATTTCCAAATGTCAAGCTTTTAAGTGCTCTAAAACCTGCTGTCCCTATTCAGACTGTAGTCCCGATTCGCCCCAGATGACGGTATACCAACATGCAATTCTTACTTTTTTTTGTTGAATTTCCTGAATTAAAATCCAACGAAGTTAGGAGGCCAAACGTCACCAACATTTAATTTGTTTAACCTTCCAGATGTGATATTTTCCGGCATTGGTTCCCTCATTTGGCTGGTGGCCATCCTATCCTGGGTGACGACGTTCCAGCTGAAGCGTACCGACTGGGGAGATTTCGCGGACAGCATCAGCTTCATCATTCCACTTGGGCGAGCTTGAGATCAAAGATCAAGCACTGATTAGTTTTTAAGATTTCAACATGTCTCACAAAGAATTTATTTTCTTTTATTTATAAAATCTATTGCCAACCCACGACTCTCAATAAAGTTCACCATCGGAAACTAGGTGACTATCGATTGCTATTTTCAAGTTCACAACCACCTAGTTCTAATGAGTCACGCGCCGACACTGCCGGTGTCAATCGATCAACTCTACTTTCACGAGGAGCCCGCGAACCTGTTGCACGTGACTTCCGCTCCAGCTGTTGTTTGGCATATCGGAACGCAGCAGTCGCATTTCCACCGTTGCTAAGATGCCTCCCGCCCCCAATTGTCAGGTTGCACAATAGTTGTTTATTTTCCTGGCCTCATTTCCTGGGTTCAGTTTTCCAACGGAAGTCGGATCGATAAGACGTGCCTTTTGTTCGCTTGTTCCGTGGAGGAATTTTCTTTTTCAACATGGAAAAAGAGTCCCGTTCCAAACCGATTTCGATCGAACCTAAGAACGTGTTCGGTCTCCGAACGGACATCCTTGGGAATGTGCACTTTACGGTGAAGCAGGAGATCATCTATCCGGTGGCGGGCGTGCTGGCCATCCACAACTTTAGCACCAACAAGCAGAAGTTTCTTAGGTTTGAGGCGTTTTTCTTAATTTTTGAATGAAACTCAACCCTAAAACAAATTTAATTCTTTCAGATTCCCGGAAAACTACCACCCGGAGCGGATAGTAATAAGTCCGGATCGGAAGTTCATTGCAGTTTCGGAGAAAAGTGCCGACAAGTGAGTGTTGCTCTCACGGGCTTAAATCGATAAAGGCCAACCGGATTCTATGGCAATATTTGGGGGCAATGGCTGCAACCAGTGTGTATTCGGTCGTTGTGGTGTGAGAACACGTTTCGATGCATTTTTGAGGAATGGAATTTTGCGGAATTCTCCAGCACAGAGTGTTGGCGTGAAATAAGTTGCCTCGCTGGTACTGGGGTGATTTAATCTTTTCTAACATTTATATTACATTTTTTATACAAAAATATCTCATGGCATGGTGTCCTGTCCAATGTTGTTAAGGATGGTCTCGTAAGTTATTACACATCTTCCAAATTTACAGAAGACGGCAAAAAAAATGAGATTTCGAAAAAAGTGTCCACGTGGTTTATGGATGGATACAGAAAAAACTGATCTTTACAAAATTACAAAATTCACATTATAATCAAGGCGACCCGGTTTCAATTTTAAAATTTCCAGTTTTCTTTAAATTAGCAATTTTTTTTAATACCATTAATACTTTTTAGATGCATACATTTGCTACGGATATTTTTTCAATACTTTGATTTCTCAGCCCAGCTTTCAAAATTCGCAAGCACAAGTTGTAAACGAATCAGTTTTGATCGGTTAGGGAGCGTTCTTTTGTTACGTAACGCAAAAAATCGAATTTTCAAAACCCCCCGTAACAAAATTTCCATACAAATTTTAACAATTTTGTATGGAGCGTAACACGGCCTTCGATCCCCCTCCCATTTCTTCACTATTGCGTTACATAATAAAAGAACGCTCCCTTATCAATCACAAACCCTAATATCCATGAAGCTTGAAAAGTTTCTTCATGCCCGGGCAGACGGCAACAACAAAATTCATGCCATTTCAATAACAAATACCTACTGTTAAAATAACAGAAAATGTTAGGGAATCTTCTTGAAAAAAACACTTTTGTTTAAAAGATTAATAACAGTTTATGATATCATAACAAAATTTATAATTGGTACTAAGCCTATTAATAAGTAATCAATTCAAATGTCGTATTCTTTATAACATTATAGAGTTTTGGAGTTCCATTCAACCGTGATTTGTACTATATGCGTCTCATTTGGGATCTTATTGAATATTTAAAAAATAAATTTGGCAAGAGAAGGACAAAATAGAATAATTTTAAAAAGAATCAATTATGCATAATTGTGAAGCACTCTTGACAAATAAAAAAACGGGCTAAAAAAATAAATATGTTTTTACCATCCACATATTACTGAACGCAAATCTTTTGTTGTGTTTATGATAACCAGTGTTGTGATCCTCACGCGCTCTTGAGCGCTCATTTTTCGCCCATTCGTGAGGAGCGCGGCGCGAACTAGCACACGTTTGTTCCGTTTTTTTTTTCAGCTCGCGTTTGCTCCACGCTCGCGCTCATATTTCGCTCGCTCATTTTGGAAGTATCGCTTATCGGTTTACGGTTTTGAGAAAGTTTTTTTTTCAACTCTGATTGATTTTTTTGCTTAAGGCGCAGCAGGGCAGTGGGAACATTCCACTATTTTTTTGTTATAGTAATTGGAAAAGCTCTTTTTCATTAACTATGTTTTTGAATAATAGAGTGGATACGCAAAGGTCAAATCATTTTGAAGATCTGCAGCTGCATAGATATTATCTTAATAAAAATAAAGGTAAGCAGAGACACCTTTGAAAAAAAAAAATAATTCAAGAAGATTTATGCTCTGGTAAGTTCGATTCAGTGTTAAGAGCTTGGTTGATTAAAATATAATTTTAAGCTGTTTTATGTACCTTAACAGTTTAATTACCTTTCCAGAGTGAGGGTCAGAATGAGCTACCATTAAAATAAATCATTTCGTTTAATAAATCGTTAAGTGATTGGAAACGGCTGAACATTTTAAATAAAGCTAGTCCACTTGGAATACGATATTCGAAGATAAAGGACAACTGGTAGTATCAAGTGGTTAAGAAGCGAAAAAAAAAATCACCAGATCACAGACGGGATTCGAACCCGTACCACCCACGTCTCTAGCGGGGTACTCTACCCTTAAGCCACCGTGATCCTTGGGATTCTAGTTGTCCCAAGACACCAAAGTAGTGTTCAGCTGTAGATTTGATCGCACAACCACGCCTCTAATCTAGTTCTTCTTTTCGCTCTCTTAACCTTCTTGCTACCGTCGTTATTGTCGCTCTCTTCTTGGTGAACATCGCTGAGAACCACTTGATACTACCAGTTGTCGTTTTTCTTCGAATATCGTCTTCCAAGTAAAAAGAGTCATGGCCTAACTCAGGGTCAATAATAAAAAAGTAACAAACAATTCTGTATACCAAGATACAAGCCTGTACTGAGCAGGAACAGGAGTCCACGCTTTGAGAGGGCTCATGAGTAGCAATCCTTACTACCAACTACCCTCGATAAAGCAAATGGCCTATCAAACACTGCTCAGCGATGTTCACCAAGAAGAGAGCGACAATAACGACGGTAGCAAGAAGGTTAAGAGAGCGAAAAGAAGAACTAGATTAGAGGCGTGGTTGTGCGATCAAATCTACAGCTGAACACTACTTTGGTGTCTTGGGACAACTAGAATCCCAAGGATCACGGTGGCTTAAGGGTAGAGTACCCCGCTAGAGACGTGGGTGGTACGGGTTCGAATCCCGTCTGTGATCTGGTGATTTTTTTCGCTTCTTAACCACTTGATACTACCAGTTGTCGTTTTTCTTCGAATATCGTCTTCCAAGTAAAAAGAGTCATGGCCTAACTCAGGGTCAATAATAAAAAAGTAAAGCTAGTCCTTCTCTTTCTTATTCTAGAAAATAGGGTAGAATGTTCCGAATATTAGGGAAGATTGTAACTTTTTTAAAGCTTATTTTTGGGTTTATTAAAGGAACAATAAACCAAAACTGAATATTTTGCTTTTTTTGTGTTTTTAAGAATCGCCTATTCAGGGTATACAAAAACACCCAAAAAGCAAAAATTAATTGGGGTTTTGGACATTTAAAAAAAATAAATATCCAGATTCTAAAACATGAAATAAACATAATTTCTCAATAAATTAAATTGTTTGTACATATCAAGCAATACAATGTAATTGGTCAAATGTTAATTTAAAAAAAAAACAGTGCATTTCTTCACGTGAATGTTTTTTTCCAAATCCATTTGATTGCTTACTTTTGTTTGTTTGACCACTGGCTTATTTGTTTTTGCTGCCTGTGCTGAGAAAGCAGCTGCTTCAACAGGAAAAAACAACTACCTACTTTGTCTCACCAGCTCACTTGAGCGCAAAGCGCTCCAGTGAGCGCGAGCGAGCACGAGCTATCTGATAAAAACTCACGTTCCAGCTGGAGCGAGCACGCCTTTTGTGAGCGCTCGCTCATTCGCAAGCCTGAACAACTGAAATTTTCATCGATTCAAATAAAATAAGAGATGGCTTTTTTGAGGATTTATCATTACTTTAAAATGATTTGTAAAAAAAATAATAACAATTTGTCCAAAATGAAATTAATAACAAAAAAAACTTTTTTAAATAATGACACCAAATGTTTTACTGAAAAAACTGTATAATATTATAAAAATACCAGTCAATTTATATAGAAATTCATTTTTAAAATGCAAAGGATAAATTCATTCGGTTGTTCAATGTGCTTATTGAAATCAAAAAGGTTTGAATTAAAATTTTAATCCGGGGAAACTGGCAGCTTATTAGAAACTTATTTTGAAATTTTAAAAACAATTTCGCAAGAGCTAAAATTATCATGCGATCCTCAACAATACAAATCAAAGCCAGGAAGCTTGACTCTATTATACAATGTTGAACATAGTTTTTCGGAAATATTGACAATGAATTACCAGTAGAATAATATTCTTGTAGAGAACAAACATACTGCTGAATTAATTTCTTTGTGGAATTTGTATTGTTTTTTTTTTATAAAATCCCGATTTGTAAGCCGAATTCACGAGTTTTTTTCCGGTTTGCTTCCGGTGTGTGTGTGTGTGTGTGTGTGTGCAACCAATCAAACGGGACCACGCGGCCGCTTCTTACAAATTAAGTTGTTTTCATGTATTTTAGATTTTTTTCTATACATGCAAATAACTCGCATAGGCATTTGGAAGGTGTTAGCTCTGCCGAGCTTCGATGACCCATTTCTACGCTGACTAGCCAAGCGCGAGGTACCTCCGCTGAACCGACAAGCCCCGCCCTAAAGAACGGTTGCATCAATTTGATCCAAACGTTATTCAGAACTTCCGGACCCTCGTCAAATGGACAAAGATCCAGCGCGTATATAATTGTTAGCAGTAACAGTATTCCTAATTCCAGTCATAGCTCATAACGCCGCGAATCTGGACGGGGGATCGAACCTCGCCTTGAGCAATTTTGATTTTTTGTTCATGTTCAGGAATTTCAAGAATTTATATTTCCTTAACTTTCTCGATGGGAATCGAACCCAGAACTATTCGCTTATAAAGCGAACACCGTAACCAGTCAGCCACGGCCGCTCTTGCAACACTTGAAAATTCAATAAAGATGCAAAAAGGAAATTCCTCACCGGGTTTGAACAACACGATCTCAAACAGCTGGTCTATGCCGCGGAAAGCACAAATCCAAATTCCTCAGCTCCACCTAGTCTTCTTCAGACCAAAATTTGATAGCAATCGCCACCCAGCGCCGTCCGGTACAAAACTGTCCGTAAGGCGAATTTAGTAATTCACTTGGTTGATGGCCGGCGCGGACAAAACAGTTTCCTTCTTCACCAGGTGCACAAGTATTAAAACATTCACAAACCGTTCGAATAATTTTGAAGACATTTAAATTTTGTCTCAAACATTAAAAAATGAAAACTCCATGAAAATGACAGGAGCACAAAAATTTGCGTCCGACCCGCAGCGCAACCTACTTCGATCGTTTTTTTCCGGTTTGCTTCCGGTGGCATTAAATTACCAACTTTTTCCCGGTTTTACCTTTTCCCACTGGTCACTTTGCATTAAAATTCATGTTTTGAAATCTTCTGACAGTCTATTTTTTCTAAACTGCCTCATCCTTCAGCAAATCCCTCATCAACATCTACGAGATTGCAACGCTGCGTAAGCGCAAAACCCTCCAGCTGCCCCCGGACTGCCCAAACACCCAGATCGGCAACATCTGCTTCACGTTTGACTCGCGCGGAATAGCCGTCCTATCGGTCGAACCGGATGCCTTCCTATCGATCTTTTCGTTCGACAAGAACGAATCTCTCATCATCGGACGGGCTTCAAACTCGAGCCAACAGGGTCAGGCCACGATCCTGTCGTGCAACCCGAGCGATGCCACGATCGTGGCCGTCGGTGGATACTGCATGCTGAAGATCATGAACAAGACGGACAAGGGCTTTGGCCAGATTGGAACGATCAAGGGCGACAACCTGCAGGTGACCTCGATCACGTGGCTGACGTCGGAAGCACTGGCTGCTGGAACGGCTGAGACGGAGCTGATCATCGTTGAATCTGGAGAGCTGAAGTTCAAGTTGCGAGGAGACGAGATCGAGCGCATCGACCTGTCGGCGGAAACGGAAAGTGAGCTGTCGTCTACACCGAGTGGATCGGAACTGAACAAGGATAACCGCGACGTGCTCTGCTTGACGCAGTTCGACAAGGGATTTCTGTACTCGATCCACAATGCCGTGCACGTGTTTGAGAAGACCTCGAACTACACCTTCATCAAGAAGTCGGTCATTCGGATTCCCGTTACGCTGTACGACGAACAGTCGTACAAAATCATGAACGTCGCCGTGAACGCCGAACAGGACACGATCGTGGTGGCGACCAAGCACTCGCAGATCTACATCGGAATGCTGTTCGTGCCGGAGACGCTTAAGATTAGCGAACTGGTCTTTCGACACCTCGGAGAGTCGCTGCACGTCAGCGGGATTGTCGGGCTGTCGGTTTGCTCGTGGAAGCCGATCATCATGACTGCTTGTAAGATTCGTTTGAACTACTTGAATGTGATCATTGGTAACTAATATTTTCTTTACAGCCAAAGATCTAACGATTCGTTTGTGGAACTACCAAAGCATGAAGGTAGAGCTGGTCAAGAAGTTCCAGATTGAGATCGGGGTGATCGCGCTCCATCCGTCAGGCTTCTTCGCTGCCGTTGGTTTCATCGACCTGCTCCGCCTGATGCAGATACAGCTGGACGACTTGAAGGTTACCAAGGCGTTCAACTTTCCCAACTGCACCCAGCTAAAGTTCTCGAACCTCGGCCACCTTCTGGCAGCCGCTCACGGCAAGATCATCAGCCTGATATGCATCTTCACTTTTGAGGTCGTTCAAACGCTTAAAGGTCACAACGGTACGATCCTGAGCTTGTCGTGGTCCACGGACGACGCAATACTCGCTTCGGGTGGTAACGACGGAGCGATCTACAAGTGGAACGTCGTCACCGGTGAGCGCATGGAGGAGATCGTCCAGAAGGGAATTCACTACCGATCGCTTGCGTTGACGAGTGATGCGCACTCGGTGTTCGCGATCACCAATACGGGGTTGATTCGGGAGATGTGCAAGTCGGATATTGTAAGTTGTTTTATGTTATAGAACCAGAGTTTCGTTAACAAGACATTACTTTCCAGCTTCGCGAGTTCAAAATCCCAGACTTGACGCCCCTAACGGACATTGGACTGTCGCGATCGGACGCGATCATGTTTGTGGGCACCGAGAAGGGTCACCTGTACAATGTGGACGGTAGCAACGGCAACTGTAGCAACATTCGGTTCTTCAACACCAAGATAACCAAGATCTGCATTACGTACAACGATTGCACGCTGGTAACGGCGGCTGACGATGGGACGCTGATTGTGTGGAAGATTTTGAACAATGAGGGTAGAACGGCACCGCAAGCGCCGGAGCTGGGTGCTTGTACGGATATTCTGATTGCGCGCCAGGAGCTGGTGGACAAGAACGATTCCGTGCGCACGCTGGAGACCCGCATCCAGCAGCAGATCATGGAGTTTCAATACAAGATGAAGCAGGGCGATGCGTTCCACTCGGAGCAAATGCGGGACATTCATCGGGACTATTGTGCAGCGATCGAGGACTTGAAGGTGAGTTGATTGGGGACCTTGTAGAAGGAGTTTTGACGACTTTGTTTTGGGTTACAGAAAAAGAACGAGGAAATGGAGATGGCTCACCTGGAGGAGTTCAACCTGATGACGGCCAACATTGCTCAAGCCAAGGAGGAGCACCAGAAGGAGCTGATGGATGTGGAGGCGCAGTTCCACGAGAAGATCATTATGGAGTACGACAAATTGACCAACATGAAGCAGCGCATGGACCAGATGCGTGAAGACTACGAGATTCGGCTTCGCCGTTCTGCGGGTTGCTTACAGGACACGATCGAATCGCTCGATGCCGACCACAAGAAACAGCTGAACGACAAGCAGGAAATCATCAACGGACTGCTGAAGGAGATGGAACGCAAGCGGATGGAGTTTGACGAGTACTGCAAACAGGTCGACGTGGACAACGATCGGATCAAGGTAGAACTGCAGCTCAGTTACGAGAAGAAGCTACAGGAAGAGGAGGAAAACTGCATGAAGTGGCGAGGAGAAGCCGGCGTGCTCAAGAAGAAGTTTTCAACGCTCAGTAGGGAAGCGGAAAGCTATCGCAAGGAAATCGAAACACTGCAGTATCAGCATGGAAAGTTCCAGCAAGCGATCCGTCAACATCAGAAGGATATCGAGGATCTCAAGCGGGAGCTGAGTGATCGAGAAGCGGTCATCAAAGACAAGGAGAGGAAGCTGCACGAGATGAGCAAGAAGAACGGAGAGCTGGAGAAGTACAAGCAAGTTCAGACGCACAAGATCAACGAGCTGAAGAGTCAGATCGAGCCGAAAGAGCGGGAAATCAAGGAAAAGAAGGAAGTTATTTGCGAGATGGAGAAGAAACTGGAAGAACTCCAGCAGAACAACAAGCAGCTGGCACTGCAGCTGCAGGAACTACGAGACAAGTACTACGGCGCCGACTTGGAACTGCGTAAGGAGCGGAACAAGTTCCGCAGCTCGCGCCACCAATACCAGCAAGTTTGTCGAGAAATTTACAACGTTGCCGGATTGATCCAGAAGCCGGACGAGCTGAAGCGTGGCATCAAGGAGCTCTGCCGCCGATACTCGGACGACAAGGAGCTGCAGAAGACCCTCGCGCTGGACGAAGACGTCCAGAACGAGTTCCTCCGCCAGCGGGAACACCTCGAGAAGCTCACAAAGAACGCCAAACTCAAGGGCAACCAGAAGAAGGACACCGGCGAGACGATGAAGCTGATGAAGGAGAACATGGAGCTGCTTGGGGAGCTGAACAAGCTGCGCGAACTGCTGAACGAGAAGCAGCGCGCGTGTACGCGCATGGAAGCCCTGCTCGGGCTGTCCAGCAAGGCGATCTCGCCGCGCGAGGCCAAGCTGAAGCTGGAAAAGGCCGTTGCGGTGCGTTTGGGTGAATTTTGGGATTGTGGTTTTATTTTTAGAGTTTTTTTAATTGCAGGACAAGGACGAACTTGAGGCTAGACATCGTGAGCAGGTCGCCAAACTGCAAGAGGTCGTCAAATCACTGTCGAACGAGAATCAGAATCTGCGCTCGGAGATTGTGGCTATGAACAGGAAAAATAACGGCAGATGAGCGGATTGTGTTCAACCTAAATTGTATGATTTTAGTTTTTGAAGCATTTTAAACTCTTTATGGATGTAAATGTACTCTTATGTAAATGGGCAAATGTGAGTTTGTAAACAAACATTATATCCTGTTCACTCCTAATGTAAACAATGACGTGAGCAGGATACACTCTTTCGCTTAGAGATTGTGGTTTTAGCGGATTGCATACTGGATTTCGTCATGTTCATGCAAGGATTATCCAAGTTCAAGTTTGAATTTTTGAAGAGGGTAAGGGGACCATCCATAAACCACGTGGACACATTAGGGGGGGGGGGGGGGGGGTAAGCGATTGTCCACGCTCCATACAAACAAGATTTTTTTTTTGTATGGACAATTGTCCACGAAGGGGGGGGGGTTGAGATTCCCAAAAAAGTGTCCACGTGGTTTATGGATGGTCCCAAGGGAAAATTTCGCTTGAAGTTTCGCTTGAAGTTAAACGGTTTTTGGGAAGCTGAATGGTCTAAGGAGCAGTAAATTCCCAACAATGCCGATTGAAAGATTTTGTGTGATCAAGATCAAAACAACATTCAATGTAATGACAGACCCCAAAGCAAAAATATGACATTGTGTACGCATTTTATGTCAACTAATGTTTTGTTTGGGTAGTAGCATTGGATGTCAGGTGGTTTTCGTTTGGGTGTAGTTCATCTAGAAATTTTATACAAAGTAAGCAATGTGAAGTACAAAACCAGTAGAATAAAGGAGTTTTCTTTCCAGAAATCGAACCATTTCTTCATATGAACAATCGTCTATTTAGATCTAAACGCTAAACCCGGCCACATACGCCCCAATATCGTCACAAAGCTCTCTGAGTTCCTCGTTTGATTTGAACTCCACCGCCAGAATCGCATTCCCCACGGCAATAGTCTCCTTTACCGTTTTCCCCTTAACCCAAATCCTCCCATTCATTCCGGCGGCCATCTCGAAGGCCAGCTCCTTCGCCAGCAGGTCCAAAAACGGACACTTGGGGTTCAAAATCTTCCTTACCAGATTGATGCTGCAGTTGAACACGAACCCGTCCTGCAGCGCTCCCAGCTTGCCCTTCTTGCCGTGCGAGTCCACGCAGATCAGCTCAGGTTCCAGGTCCTTGTTGGCAATCAACAGTCGCGCGCAGATGACCTCACCCACGTTGACGTCCGGCCGGTTCTTCTTAGTTGCACCTTCAAACGCCATGTAGGACAGCGAGGCCGGTTCACTTGCGCCAATGTCCACCCGGAATATGTCCCCGGCTTTCTGCGTCACGATTCCGATCACGATTTCACCCCGGTTCGGCACGTACCGCTTCTGGTGGCAGTCGACCCAGAACGTGTTTGGGGGCTTCTTGCGCAGGACACCGCTTTTACACACCAGCACCAGGTCGTCCCGGTCTTGCCGGAGCCCTGGTCCGAGAACCACCTTTTTGTTGTTTTTGGCCAGCTCGATCGCTTCCTGGACGTGGAAGCCCGGCAGGACGGTTCCGTTTACCTCCGCTAGCATGGTCACTATTGGTTCTCGACAAGTTATTCCGTAAAATTAATCCGATTTGGAACCGTTTTTGGTAGCGTGTTTTTGTTTTTGTCGAACCGCGCCGCAACTGTTTTGACGTTTCTCGCCGAAACGTCTGATGGCGTCTTGTTTATAAAAACATCAACAGATGATTTTCTATGTTTACTGTTGTCAAACAAAAATACGACTCGGCATCAGTTCAGTTCAGTTTTCCAACAGATTCACTATCTTTTTTAATGGGAAAAAAGTACTTTTGCGATTACTGCGAGAAGCACATCCAGCGGGATCCCAGCATTGTGCGAAAACACAACGAAGGGATCCCGCACTGTCGTGCCCGCGCGGAGTATTACGAGAGGTTCAAAGGTTCGACTCGGGGGGGAAAACACTCAAATTTCATTCATTGTTGGGCATGGAGTCGCTAACTGTGAAGAGTAGGGAAATGTTGAGCATAGTAATCCTTGATCAATGTAGGCTGCAGCAAACAAAATAAAGTGTCATTCCAATTCTGTAATTCGGACTAAACGGACGTCTTTGCTTCCAAAAGGTTATGGGCTGAGGCCAACGCCATATCGGTGAACCAGAAGCAGTTTTAGAATCAAAATTGGTTAGGGGACGTCTTTTCTTTCAAGAGGTTATGGGCCCAGGCCAACGCCACATCGGTTAACCGGAAGCAGTTCTAGAATCAAAAAAGGCCAGGTTACGGGCCCAGGCCAACGCCAGATTGGTTAACCGCAAGCAATTTTGGAATCAACTGAGGTCAACCAAGACTCCATTTAAAGAAAAGTGGAATTTGTGCCCATGTGAATTTCGAGCTAGATGCAAGAGGACCATTTCTGGAGCAACATTTGAAAGGGGCGGTACGACATTGCTCTTACGGCCTTTTATAACACGCGTTTAAATGGGACGAAAGGCCGTAAGAGCAATGTCGTATTGCCCCTTTCAAGTGTTGCTCCAGATTTTGTCATAGACACGGTTCGACTCCACGCTTCATCTACTGGTTAAAATAGATTTAAAGTGTCCAGAAGTTAATTTTCCCATTTCTTCAAACAGACCCGAGCGTCATCTTGAGCGAGGCAAGTGGAAAGAAACAATGTCGCACGCTAATGACCGGAGCCGAGTGCCAGTTTGGGCCAAACTGTCGCTTTAATCACTATACGACCGCGGAAATGGATAGACTGGGTCAGCAAGGTTGGTAACGCTTGCAAGTTCTTATTGTCACCAGATATTGAGGCAATGACCAATTTTAGTTGACTGGACGGCTCGTCAGAAGGCAAAACGCACCGAGGAAACGCTCCAGAAGCTCACGAATGCCCCGAACATCGTGCAGCAGTTTCTGGAACGTCGTGAAGCCAGGCTGGCCAAGGAGCAAACCGAGTACAAACCATTCTGGAGTTATTCGGAGGAGCTTCGGGACGGTGATCTTCCGCCGTCGCTGCGCGAGATTGACCCCGGTCGGATCGATTCGAGCGGAGGGTTTGCCCGGTGGGGATAGTCATCGAAAATGAAAAAATAAACTTATGTTTGTATTAAAATATATATTAGACATCTAATAGATTTATTTATTATCAGTTCCATCAGTATACTATCTCTCAAACTTTCAGATATATATCATGTATGTGTCAGCTATCTGCAGCCGAGTGCTTTTGAGTAAATCACAATCAGTTTATGATATTTGTTATAGATTTTTCTTTAATACTTATTTTGCCAATCAACGACAATGGACAACAGCACATAATTGCACCATCGATTCAAAACGGGAGTGTGTTTTGTGAGGTCAGCTAAATGGTTCCCACCAGGAATTGAGACGTTGCACAGTACGCTTAGAGAAGAGTTAAATAAAAGTGACAATCATTGTGTGTACTTAACATGTAATAAATAATAAAAATGCTTGCTACATACGTAAAACGTATTCATTAAACGCGCCGTAATGTGCCTACGGCGAAGCTCTAGAGGTTAATGGAAGAGAATTTCGCTAGGTGGGCGGGAACAGTTCTAGTAACTACTATTCTAGCGGAAAGTGTCACACCTAACTCATCACTGGAGGAGGTTTGGAGAAGCTTTTCTACAGCGTGGTCGAGGTGACCGCGTTGATGCCGTGCACCAGTATCGTCGGCGGCAGGTCGTACGTCAGCTCCGTCAGCAGGTCCAGATAGTGGTGGCAGCGCTCCTTGTAGTCGATCGTGCCCACCTTGGGCGGCGCCGGCAGGTACATGAACGTCACGGCCGTCGCGTTCGACTTGTCCCGGATGATTTGGTTGACCCTGTGGGAAAAAAGAGGTTTTTCACAAAAGAAAGCATGAACAAACATGGTTGACCGCCACCAAACGGCGTGCCTTCCAATCAGCGATGCTAAGAGAGAAATTGTGAGCAGTCGCAACGCTGACATGGGAAGGACTTCTGTTGTGTTACTTATTTCGACTGACTAGACAGAAATTTGACGACATGCCATCCGAGCTAGGATACTATGGGAACGAAGTTTAAACAAAATCTTACCTCTGCATGTACAACTTGGACCGGTTGATGTTCTCCTCCGTCATGAGCTGGTTACTGTCACTCTTGCTGGTGAACTGCTTTAGGATGTTGCGGTGCCGCGGGAAGTCCATATCCTTGTTCCATTCCGGGATCTGCACAAATTACGATTTGATAAATTTGATCGAATTTCGGCTTTCGAAGAACGTTACCTGATGAATTGAGGCGGAAATGCGCAAGGACTTCAGCAGCTGATTCAACCGGTACTCCGCTGGGCGCTCAAAGGGAGTACTATTCATTTGGAAATGACTGTTATTAAACGACGCGGACAGAACGGGAGTGATTTGTGCGAGAGAAAGAGAGATGCAGAGAGAGAGGGAGAAGCATTGCAGAAAAGGTGAAGTTGTGAATGTTAGTTGAAAGCAATTGGACCACACGATCTTACCTCGCATCCGCCTGCGTTTCCGACTCGCAGAGGAACACCCGCAGCTCGAGACGCTTCCAAACCGGAAGCATGTTAATAATACAAGCCAGCTGCATCATGAACAGTGACACCACGTCGAACGGATCCTCGTTCTTGGGCTCGAAGATGTTCACCGGCCACACGTCAATGTAGTGGATGTGGTTGCTCTTGGCGATCATCTGCTTGTCCAGCCGGTGGAAGTGCCGACACAGACAGATATTCTTCTTCATGCGCAGCACGTCGTCGATGATCTGGACGTAGTCTACGGTCAGCAGAGACTTTTGCTCGTCGTTACGCCGGTACGGGAACAGCTTGATGCCGTTGTCGTCAAACTCGCCGGTCCGGTAGGGGGAGTTTTCACTGAAAAAAGGACGATCAGCATCTATAAGAAAAGTGTAGATCACCTCAACTTACTGCTCGAAGAAGTCCTTGGACATCTCCTCGTCGTAGAATCCCAAAATGATCGTGTTGGGCTTCATGGCGCCCATACCAGAAATCCGGATCAAGTGCTGAATACCTTCCCGCACGCTCTTCGCCAGCGTCAGCTCCACGAACGCCTTCACCTTCATATGGTCGATCAGCGACAGCCACTGCGTGTACTCCTCGATCGTGGGATCGTTCGACGAGTCATTCTCCGAGAACTCGCCCTGCTTGACGTGCCCAATCACGTACAACCCACCCTTTTTCATATCGTTCACGAAGTGAATCAACGGGCAGCACGATCGCGGACTCGACACGAGCAGCAACATCTGTGGACGCCAGAACTTTACGTGATCCTTGCGCGAGTCCAACATCAGCAGATACTTCCGGACCTGGTGAAACATCAACGCCTGCGAGATCGATCCCCACTGGACGCCTTGCGAGGCCGGTGAAAACAGATGCAACGCGATCACCAACAGCAGACACAAGATCACGCTGGACGAGGCGTAGATCGGGTTGATGACGAACATCATCACGGCTGTGCCGACCAACCCAATGAAGGCCGTGTGCCACGTAAAGTACTTGTATGTTGGTCGGAAGTTCGGCGCGCCCGTGATCTCGATCCCCAAACAGGCCAAATTAGTCGCCAAGTAGGACAGCATGAACAACACCGAGTTGATCTGGGCAATCGTGTTCAGCGAACCAATCAGTAAAATCGCCTCAACCAGCACCCAACTCCCGATGACCGCCGCGATCGGATTGCTCTTGTACGTCCCTCTCACCACAAAGTTCAGCAGCGATCCAAACACCTTATCCTTGGCCAGCGCTTCCAACACGCGACTCGATCCGATCAAATTGCTCAACCCCGTAGAAAACGTCGCCGTCAAAATGCCGATCGTCACGAACGTCGGCCACAAATTCACCGGCCCAAGAAACAAGAAATTGTTCTGCAGCAAAAACGTCGAAGTCGTCGCCGCCATCAGCACCGACAGCCCAATATAGCACAGGAACGTAAACAGCACCGCCGACAGCGTCCCCGCCGGAATGCTCCTCGAAGGATTCTTCAACTCCCCGGACATGTTCGCCCCGGCCATAATCCCCGTCACCCCGGAAAACAACACGCCAAACACCACCGCAAAGTTCACCTCATTCCCGTGCGACGTATAATCCCGCCCGTAATGACTGCCCAAGTTCTCCGCCAGCGTTCGCATGCTCAATCCGGTGTAGCTCCCGTTCACCCGAAACGTCGCGTTCTGCACCAAATCGTTCTCCAGCGGAATGGCCACATCCAGCGGGCCCTTCGACAAAAAACTGATATAAGTCGACACCAAGCACACAACCACCACCCCCAAGATCAGCATCGAAGTCTTGGCGAACATCTCCGCCCCGATCAGCACCACCAGCAGCATAAGCGTGTTGATCGAGCTGCAGTACAGGAAGCGCCACCAGCGCCCATCCGGGATGGAACCACCCTCGGCGCCCGCTTCCGACGGGCCAAAATTCTGGATGATGCCCTCGGCGCAGCCGGAAATGGCTAGGCCACAGCCGACCACGTTCGCCAGGAAGAAGAGCGTCCCGATCGAGCCGCCGAATTCGGGCCCGAGCGTGCGGCTGATCATGACTGTGGAATAGAGGGACAAGAACGGTACGTTGGAACGATCAACATTATTTTGGGAGTGTTGCCAAAAAGGTTTTTTTAAACGACGAAAAAATACGAAAATAAAATTTGCATTTGAAAAGTTTTTCACAGAAATTCTGAAAAAAAAATTCTGGAAAAAAAGAGTTATATGAGTAAAATATCGATTAAAGTGTAACGAAAACTGAGTTATAACCGAATTTGCTAGCTTTTTGTCGAATTGCAGCTGATAATCGCACATAACATTCAAAACGGGCGTAGAAATAGTAAGTAAGTAAATCTTTCCCAGTTCCTGAAGGGATCACCCTTGAAGAATATCGGGGCCGGCATTTACAAAGCAGATTCAGTGGCAGTTTCATTCTCAAATTAATGTTAACATGTTAAGGTTAATGTTGACATTCCATAGGTCGCCTCCCTAAAAGAGCACCAGTTGTGTTGGTCCGAGCCGGGATTTGAACCCCGATCTACCGCTTACGAGGCGGAAGCGTCACCACGTGGGCTCCTCAACATGACTTAAAAATGGGACAGGCTACTATTCATTCATTCATTCAAAATACTTGGACTTTAAAACAAAATGTTTGAATTTTCATTAAAGTAGATTTCACAGCTTTTGCAAAGGTCGTTGTCATATTGGTCATGTGTAACATAACCAAATTCAGGTTTTTTCTAATATCTTTTCTATAATATCAGCAATTTCACGAAAGTTTCATTTTATGACAATGGTTGAAAAACTTGAAAAGTTTTTTTTATTTTCAAATGATTTTTTACCATGTTAAGTCTAAGCTCAAAACGTGGATTTTTTGGTGGAAAACAAACATGGATTTTGGAATTTTATCGTTTTAGAATTTCAGAATTTTGAAAATGTTCAGATCTTAAAGATTTGTTTAAATTTTCGAATTTTCATTTTTTCATGAATTTTCTGATTTTTTATGAATTTTCTGATATTTTTTGAATTTTAGGATTTTTCATAATTTTCATAATTTTCTGATTTTTTTTTCTGAACTTCCAATAATTTTAGAATTTTCAAAATTTACAGAATTTACTAAATTATCTAAATTAACAGAATTTTTAAAATTTTCTAAAATTTAAAGTTTTTAAAAAAAATTAAAACTAAGGCATTTTTTAAATTTTCAGAAATTTAAAATTTTTGAATTTTTAGAAATTTTCGAATTAAGAAAAAAAATAATACTTCAAGAATTTTTAAAATGTGGATTTTTAATGTTTTGCAATTTTGGAATTTTATAGCTTTACATTTTTGAATTTAAAGAAATTTTCAAATTAAAAAAAAATATTTAAATTTTGTATTGTTTAGATTTTTTTCGAATTTTAGATTTCTTAGAATTATCCGAATTTTCGAAATGTTTTTAATTTTCTTATTTTACTTATTTTACCAATATTTGCTGAATTTTCTGAATTTGCTGTTTTTTTAATTTTCAGAAATTGTATATTTTTTTAATTTGTTAAAATTAAAAAATATTTAAATTTTGTTATGAAATTTTAGATTTTTGTTAAATTTTTGATTTTTTTTCAATTTCAAAAATTTTAAATTAACAAATTTTCTAATTAAAAATAATATTTTTTAATTTTCCGAGTTTTTTTTTAAATTGATATATTTTCTAAAATTCCTGAAAATTTTAAAAATTAAAAAAAAATTTAAAAATTCTAAAAAATCAGAAAATTTTAAAAATTCTTAAAATCTAAACAATTTTAAATTTTTTTAAAATTCTGAAAATTATTAAAACTCTGGAATCTGTAAATCTAGAAAATTCGGAAAATAAGCAAATTCCTGGAAACTCTTCAGAATTAAAAAAAAATTAACATTTTTTAGAATTTTCTTTTTTTTTTAAATGTTTAGAGTTTATATAATTTTAGAATTTTCGGAATTCTTCGAATTTTATGATTCAAAAAAAATGTGGAATTTGCTGATTTTTATTTTATAATTTTAGAAATTCTGATTTTTTTTCAGAATTTTCTGAATTTCACGATATTTTTTGAATTTTGTAATTTTAGAATTTAAGAATTTTATAATTTTATAATTTTATAATTTTATAATTTTATAATTTTATAATTTTATAATTTTATAATTTTATAATTTTATAATTTTATAATTTTATAATTTTATAATTTTATAATTTTATAATTTTATAATTTTATAATTTTATAATTTTATAATTTTATAATTTTATAATTTTATAATTTTATAATTTTATAATTTTATAATTTTATAATTTTATAATTTTATAATTTTATAATTTTATAATTTTATAATTTTATAATTTTATAATTTTATAATTTTATAATTTTATAATTTTATAATTTTATAATTTTATAATTTTATAATTTTATAATTTTATAATTTTATAATTTTATAATTTTATTATTTTATAATTTTATAATTTTATAATTTTATAATTTTATAATTTTATAATTTTATAATTTTATAATTTTATAATTTTATAATTTTATAATTTTATAATTTTATAATTTTATAATTTTATAATTTTATAATTTTATAATTTTATAATTTTATAATTTTATAATTTTATAATTTTATAATTTTATAATTTTATAATTTTATAATTTTATAATTTTATAATTTTATAATTTTATAATTTTATAATTTTATAATTTTATAATTTTATAATTTTATAATTTTATAATTTTATAATTTTATAATTTTATAATTTTATAATTTTATAATTTTATAATTTTATAATATAATAATTTTATAATTTTATAATTTTATAATTTTATAATTTTATAATTTTATAATTTTATAATTTTATAATTTTATAATTTTATAATTTTATAATTTTATAATTTTATAATTTTATAATTTTAGAATTTAAGAATTTATGAATTTTAGAATTTCAGAATTTTAGAATTTTAGAATTTTAGAATTTTAGAATTTTAGAATTTTAGAATTTCAGAATTTTAGAATTTTAGAATTTTAGAATTTTAGAATTTTAGAATTTTAGAATTTTAGAATTTTAGAATTTTAGAATTTTAGAATTTTAGAATTTTAGAATTTTAGAATTTTAGAATTTTAGAATTTTAGAATTTTAGAATTTTAGAATTTTAGAATTTTAGAATTTTAGAATTTTAGAATTTTAGAATTTTAGAATTTTAGAATTTTAGAATTTTAGAATTTTAGAATTTTAGAATTTTAGAATTTTAGAATTTTAGAATTTTAGAATTTTAGAATTTTAGAATTTTAGAATTTTAGAATTTTAGAATTTTAGAATTTTAGAATTTTAGAATTTTAGAATTTTAGAATTTTAGAATTTTAGAATTTTAGAATTTTAGAATTTTAGAATTTTAGAATTTTAGAATTTTAGAATTTTAGAATTCTAGAATTCTAGAATTTTAGAATTTTAGAATTTTAGAATTTTAGAATTTTAGAATTTTAGAATTTTAGAATTTTAGAATTTTAGAATTCTAGAATTTTAGAATTTTAGAATTTTAGAATTTTAGAATTTTAGAATTTTAGAATTTTAGAATTTTAGAATTTTAGAATTATAGAATTTAAGAATTTTGTACCGGGTAAGTCACGTACGTTGCGAGGCTCGGGAGCAAACCCGGTCGGAATCAAATGTCTAGTAGCAAATGAAGAATCTTTCAACAACTCAGTTTAAAAAAAAACAAATTTATGAAATTGCGATAAGGCCGATGCAAATATTTTTTGAAGTATCAACATTTGATGAAAAATCATTTCGGATTGTTATCATTTGATTTGACTTCTATTTCCTTTACAATTTTAAAGTTTTTCATTTTTTTTTGTCCCCCTGATTTGGGAAGGGGTTTCCTCCTTCAAAATTAGTCCAAAAAATCGGGCGGCGACATTAACTATGAAAAATATTTACAACGATCAAATTTAGAGATTTTTTAAAGGTCCTTTAAGCTATTGTGTTTCATATGTTTGTAGGACCTGTTTTAAAAACTCTAGAAATGTTTAAAAAAAAATCCTTAAACTAGATTTCAGGAACTGGTCCCACAATCTCAAACCTAATCAGAATTGCATTACTCACAGTACACTCCTCCTCCCTCGACGGCTCCGTTCGTCGAGATGGCGCACACGGACGAAACAGTAAACAGCAAAATTACATAAGCAATCACAAATTGCAGCAGCGTGACGTACAGCCCGGCATTGCCGACGATGAATCCTGTACGGCCAAACATTAATCAATTAGAGCTTGCCTGCTGCTGATTCTTTCTTTTCTTCTTACCAACTCGGATGAAAACCAGCGCACTAAACATGGACAGCGCCACCGGGCAAAACACCCCCGCGAAGGTCCCAAGCGTCCGACCGGACTGCGTCTCCGGATCGGAGATGCTCCCAAACTCGACGTACCCGGCCGGGTCGGCATTCTGGGCCGAGGACGCCCCCGCCGCCGACTGAAACAGGCTGCCAAACTGGCGAATTAGCCGCGACGAGCCATGGCCGTTGGCGGTCGTGCCCGTAATCGGCGAAGATTCCGACGACTCGACCGGGTCGTTGTTGGTGCTGCGGACGTTGTTGGCCGCTATCATGGCGTGGCGCTCTGGACGCTGACGTGGATGAGGCTTCTCTCGTTTAATTTGAGTGGCGCTGAAATAGGTAAATAAGCGGGATAGCGTTAGAAACGACAAAACCGGGAGTTGGGTTCACAGCACTGTAAGCAAACAGCTGATTATGGTGATGTTGTCCCCGCGCCAAGAGAATACGCCCTCGAAAAGCAAAGCAGCCGTCTGGTCAAGTGACGAACCTCGCTTGCTGCTCGAAAAGTGAGTCACTGAGCGGAACAAAGTGAGATCTCACTAAATCGCTGCTGGCTGGTTCACTGGGGTGGTGTGTTGGTAGTGTCGATATAGAACAGAAAGCATAAACTTGTAGACGACCCACCGGAGTCATTATGTGTTGGGCACATTCGCGGTAGGGAGAAGGGGGCGCGAATGGAAATGCGAAAAGCAGACGCGAAAATGAAAAAATTGTGTAGTTGCGAGGAGCAAATGGGCACATGTTTTAATAATGATTTTTCACTTTTAAAAATTGATTCGAATCGTAATATTGACAAGAATTGATTAAATCGACGTCGTCGTGCTATCTTGTCGCATGTTTGACCTTGAATAAGCAAAAACGAAAGCACGCAATGTAAACAATAACAAACACGTTTTGTTTGGCTGAAGTTGATTGCTGGAGTCCCGAGTTATAATTACAAATGTTTACGGTAGTCTAACTTGTACGTGCGTCAAACGCGTTCTGACCTAAAATCCCTTTGGCCAGTTGTCGCACTTACATCAATTTTCAGGGAGTGACAAGATAGCACGACAAGATTGAAACTACTTTCATATGTAAAGTGACAAAAATGCACGGAGTTTTTTTTCGGATTTCGTTGAATATCTCAGGATTGAAATCGAATTTTGGGGATCTGTGAAGGTCAAAAGGTGAGGCATTGTGAGCTGAACAAAATGGCGTTCTTAACTCAATTTGGCCCAAAATGCACGTACGACAAGATAGCACGACGGCGACGAAATGTTGACTTCTTTTTAAAATATTAAAATCTTAACAATTAAAAGGTAGTTTTTGTACATTTTGCTCGGTTTGTTCTATAGGTCGTATCGAGGTGCTGCGATGAAATTGTCTGTGTTTGTTTGTCTATACATGCGATGAACTCATGTCAAATCTGACTCCTCTACGACAAAGGGAAGTGAAATGAAACGGACATTTGAAAGTTCTTTTGGAGCACTTCAATAATTGACCTAAAGATTCGGGATTGGTTTGACATTTTTATCAAAGAAACCTCCAACACCCATACTAGCGTGGTTCATGGATATATTTTGACTTTTTTATTAGGTCCTATAAACAAATCCAGAGTTTATTTCATTTTTGTTTAAAAAAAGGTCCTATAAGCATTTGTATTTCATATGTTTATAGGACCTAATAAAAAAAAGTCCAGAAATGTAAACATTGAGTGTATCCCTTTCACACCATATCTCAACGTCCATCGGAGTAAGTGGGATACACTCAATATTTACATTTGTTTAAAGAACCTAATAAAAAAATTTAATAGATGGAAAAGACAAAACTGTTTAATTTTAGGAATTGATCCCAAAAAGATACAGGATATTTTTTAAAATTTACTTTTTTGGCAAAATTTCGAGTCAAAAGTTAGAGATTTTCATGGACTATACTGCCGTTCTACGCATAATTGTCCCATGTTCAAAAAAGTGCAACTGAGAAAAACGCGATTGAAATTTTTCGACCGATTTCTGTGTTTCTACGCATAATTGTCCCGTGGGTTCCTATTCGCCCTATGTGTCCCTAATCACCCCAGCTAGCAGTTTATCACCTTTATTTGTGATTCTCTTGCTTTACAAAAGGTAAACAAGACATAATGTTTAGTAAAACTAATGATTCCGTGTAAGAAAATACTTGGTGGGACAATTATGCGTAGAAGTTTAACGATGGGACAAACAGACTTGGTGTTGTTTTTAATGAGTTTCCGAACAAAGTACCAGATTTTATGTGTTTTTCTTATAGTACACATCAAACTAAACTTAAAAATGTCATACAGTCAAAATCGACCAAAACTGACATGGGACAATTATGCGTAGAACGGCAGTATAAGCCTACTGGAATAACTTTTTGACCAATCGCAGTTTTTCTAATAGATTTACCACTCAAATCCCATTTTCAAATTCCCGACTTATCCAGAACCTCAAATAATAGGCATTTCTTATTTAAAGTATGTATTTTACCAGGTTCCATTTTTAGTTAGTTAATTTAAATATTGTTTACCCTATGTTGATTTATCGCGTGGTTAGCATTTAAATGTTTAAATTCTTTTCAATAAAAAATCTGGAATGATAAGACTCCATGTAAACCACTAATTTCATGCGAAATGATCGAAGAGAAAAAACTTTCAAACATATTTGTGATTAATTAAACAAACATGTCAAGAATTCATTTATTTCTTAATACTTTGCATATTTTCAACAAGTTTTTAATTTTTTTTATTAGGAACGAAAAATGTATGGAACTTTTTCGTTATTAACCCATACTCAGAAAAAAGTTTGAGGAAAATTAAAACAAATATAAATTTAGTTTAACATTTGCATTTTAAAAATATTCAACCCAAAAAAAAACTACTGTCAAACTCAAAATGGAATTGTTTCCAAATATTCAAGTAATGTAACAAGATGAAACAGAAACATAACTTGACGCTGGCCATAGTCGTTGAAATTAGGCTTTATTTTCATATTGGTTTTGCATTAGTTTTGTTGTTGATTATGATAAACTTATCAAAAAAAAAATCTTGTGGTTCATAAAAAAATATTATTAAGAAAATCTGTGTCAAATGCTTGCCATCTTAATCATCCAATTTATTTATTAGTATGTAATTTTTATGTAATGTCTAAAATAGTCTTAAATAGGTTAAAATAGTGAAAGGAACCTTAAATTTAAAGTTAGTCGCCAAAAAAGAATGGAGTGAAATTAATTTGAAAATTGTACAAAATCATTCAAGCGATAGAAAATAATTTTCAGACAAGTATGCATCGGATTCCCGACCTTTTCCGATTTTTTTTTTCAAAACTCCACGAAAATCGCACGAAAAATCGGTAAAAGGAATTTAAAAAACGTTACTTTATCCATGGCATGGCATCCTCGCATTATAATACTTTTGATAGGTTTATCAAATCTTTAATCTTTTAGGCTCAACAGAAAGGTCTTTTGATCACACAATTTACGATGGGTCGCTTGATGGATCCGCTTATCTTTTTTATCAAAATACCTGAGATCCGGCCGTAAGATAAAACACCTAAGTCCTTAAGTGCTCGTAACTTTTGATAGGGTTATCAGATCTTCGAACTTTTGGACTCGTTGGATTGGTTTACCTATCCAACGATGGGTCGCATGAAAGATCCGGGCAACGTTTTCTTAAAAATAGCTGAGATCCGGTCTAAAAAAAGTGTATGAATATTACTTATGTGCTAAATACTTTTGATAGTGTTATCAGATTTTCGATGTTTTGGGCTTGTTGGAAAGATCTTTTAAATATATAACATAATGGGGTTTCTTACAAAAAAAAGATCAGAATTTGATTCTGAGTCGATATGTATACGTGAAAGTTGGTCTAAGAGCTCGTACTGAGAAGTTAATTTTTCGATTGATTTTAAAGCCATTCGTCAGTAAGCTGAAAAAGGCAAAAATCGAGCCAAACATTTCATTAGGGCACAAAACCAAAACGTAAACATTCGGGATTATACCACCATTCCATCCAAGAATCATATTGATAACAAACAATTTCCTATTGAAAAAATCAAAAACACAAAAGGGCACATAACCATGTTCACTGCAAACCAAAAAATATGTTCAAATGTGCCCTTTTATTTTACGTTAGTTTCTCGTACTTGAGGAACTTTTTGTGTTATGAAGTGAACTTTTCATACATTCTTAACACTACTTCACTTCAAAAAAAAGTTTGGTTTACTTTCCACCAAAGATTTCTGCAGAGAAAAACTTCGTCAAAAAATAATTTTTAATACGGTCCCGTGGCTGCTGTTCAGTACACTTATGAAAATTTTTTATGTTTTACATACCTTATCTAGACTATTCAATCACAAAACTTCACCAATTATCAAAATTTCTACTGAATTCCTCATTAAACAACTAAACAAAAGGGCCCGTAAACATCATTCAAAACAACAATCCGGTGACAGCGTTTTAGTGAAAGGGCACTCTCTTCGAAATTGCATTTAGAAAGGGCCCATTATGATCAACACTTGGAATTTAAAAGGGCCTATTAACGAGATTTTTTTAAATTACGAGTTTTATTGCGAAAATCAACAAAAATTAAGAAGCATTTAAGCAGAGTTGAGGATAATGATGTGTTTTAGCGTATCATCAGTTAAAATACCATCAGTCAAGCTTCTTTTTTAAATAGGAATTGAAACAAGTTGTCCAATTTTTGCAAACGATTTTCTCGAATCGCGGTTTTTGGTTTTGTGCCCTTATGAAATGTTTGGCTCGAAATCATCATCTTGATCATTCGGCGGCACATCTTTTTCCAAATTTTACAAAAAAAAAAAAGAAAAAAAGCTTACAAATAAAGTCGGATATTTTCTGTACAATACACTTGCAAAGAATTTTAATAGTACATTTAAAATACTCTTGAATCGATTGAAAAAAAAAATATTTATTGTTTATTAGTCTGCAATTGCATCATTGTACCATTAGAAAATAAAGAAATATTCAATCGGGTCTGGATTGATGTTATTGTTGTTGATTGGGGAAAATATAACGAATGTTTTATATGAAAAAGCTTTAAATGGCTACTACGGATAAGGTACAAAATTTGTTCATGAAGCTTCGGAACAATGATCTGAAATGGCTTAGATTGATGATTTAAGTTTTAAAAGTAATGAAGAGCTTTAAAAGTATAAAGCATAATTGTGTCGGTGGATTCTAGTTTTATTGTATTTTTTTGAATAGTGCTCCAGGCGAAAAACATTAAAATTATTATTAGCGTCTCCAGATTTGGAATTTCAAAAGCTTTATTTTGTTCAAATATTCTTTGCAATCGATTTTTGTGCTGATAACTAGGCACTTAAATATTTAATACATTCTTTGCTTGCAAGCGCCACGAAATATGTATTGGTGCGCGAACTTTCTGCATGTACTAAAGCCAAGCCGTGGCGATTGATGAGCTCAACACAGCAAATCCAGCAAAGACGAAACGCAACTGGCAAAACAACCAGCTGTTCCAGTGAACCAGATTGCAATATAAAGAAAAGACAAAAAAAAACATTTTAAGACAGTATCGCCCCGCATCTATTTCGTAACAGCACAATTTACTGCGCTCACGGGAAAACATCAACATTTTCTCCAAAACTCGATAACAGTCCACTTCCGGTCGGCCCCCCACAATCAGATCAGAAGATTCCACTCCGTCATCAATATCTATACATACCGCTAGCGCTACGCCACCCACTGTTTTCGCGTTTTTGTTTACACCTCCCACTGATAATAAAATTGTGCTTTGTTTCAGCCGTCAATCACTGCACTGCTTTTGTTTACAGAACACCACTGCCGCACATTGTGCAATCGGCAGGAATCGATTACAATAAATCCGCGGCGTAACAATTCTTCCACGGTGGCCAAGCAAAACGGAGAAAAAAAGAAAGAAAAAACTCGCGAAAAACCGCGGACCACGCAGAAACAGCGAACTGGACGGGCCAAGCTCGGGCGAAGGAATGACGAATGACAACAAACAAAAAACACGTTTGACGTTTCGGACGTTTCTCGGCTGTTCTGAAAGCGCAAGGAGGACTGTGTAAAAAGGTGTGCACGATAGATGAATCCAGTTTGAAATCTAGCTAAACATTGTAATAGGCCCTAAGCCGAAGTGTAAACAAAAAGTCTATCCTGCTCGTGCCAAATGTAAACATCAACTGACGTGAGCAGGATAGACTCTTTGTTTACACTTCGGCTTCGGTCCTTTTACATTGTTTTGCTTGAAATGGCCGCTAGGTGGCCAATGGTGTTAGAAATGACAGCTTCCATGTATTTGAATATGGGACCTCAGAAAAACTCAATTTTAAGCAATAAAATGATTATTTATGATAAAAGTATTGATTGATTAGGTGCACAAAATGTGTCTAGAATATTATTAAAATGAAAACTGCTCAAAAAATTTGCAATGGAGATAAGTACACCATTCGATTCAGCAGGAATTTTGGGCACCAAAAATATATAGTTTTCATATGTTAAGTATTTTATTTTAAAAGATAATTAACAAAAAGTATGAAAATCGAGACATTTAGTATGGGAGCTGTCAAATCTCTCACCATCAAAAAGCAGCGTTGAGCTTTCGCTGGATTTGTCTATTGCAAAATAAAAGGAAAGGTACCCAAAGTTGGGTACGAAGGCGTTAGTTGAAAATGTAGTTTGATTTTATTTTTTGTATAAAATAATCAAAAATATAATTAAAAATAAAATATAAAAATATGAAATTGTAAAATTGAAAATTTCTAAAATTATAAAATTGTAAAATTGAAAAATTGTGAAATTGTTAAATTGTAAAATTGTAAAATTGTAAAATTGTAAAATTGTTAATTTGTTAAATCGACGGTAACATTTCAAAAGGCATCATGTACATTTTGACACTTTCTGGGTTATTGTATATTCTGAAAGTACTTCTAATAAGCTACCTCTCCACCAAAAATGAGCAAAAGTTACTTCAGTAAAGTCTGTTTAAATATGATTTTAAATAAAGTAACATAAACAAAATCTCTGCCATCAGCAGTCCCTGTTTATATAGCCCTGTCAACCTGTCAAACAAAAGGCTACATAAACCTCGTGACGAAAAAAAAAGCAACATGAAAAAAGCGCCATGTACATTCGGCGAAGAAAAACGAATCATAACAAAGCGCCCCCCTCAGTGACAGCAGGGTGATATCGACGTTGGTGATTTCAAAAGAAGTTATGTTTGTTTTTCTCAAATAAAATTACGGAAATTATGTTTTATTGAATATGGATGATCAAGTATCAACAAAAGCAACGTTTTTCATCGTTCGTTATCATTAGAACATCTTATTTTGCTTTTATATAAAAATGGTAATTGAAAATGGATGCTCAACATTCAAATGCGTTTTTCTCAAAACGCATGGTTTGTACATGATGCTTTTTGAAATGTTGGCATCGAAATGGTTAAATGGTTAAATTATAAAATTGTAAAATTGTAAAATTGTAAAATTGTAAAATTGTAAAATTGTAAAATTGTAAAATTGTAAAATTGTAAAATTGTAAAATTGTAAAATTGTAAAATTGTAAAATTGTAAAATTGTAAAATTGTAAAATTGTAAAATTGTAAAATTGTAAAATTGTTAAATTGTTAAATTGTTAAATTGTTAAATTGTTAAATTGTTAAATTGTTAAATTGTTAAATTGTTAAATTGTTAAATTGTTAAATTGTTAAATTGTTAAATTGTTAAATTGTTAAATTGTTAAATTGTTAAATTGTTAAATTGTTAAATTGTTAAATTATTAAATTGTTAAATTGTTAAATTGTTAAATTGTTAAATTGTTAAATTGTTAAATTGTTAAATTGTTAAATTGGGTACTAAAGCCCTATGCCAATTTTTATGTACAACGGTAAAAAACACGATTAAAAACCATTTCTGATCACTTTTTTTCATTTTAATGCAAAATTTTTTTTTGACAAGACAACATTTTTTCGATGGATTAACTATGGTCCCCTTTGAACGAGCTGTCAAGTAGGAGCTTTTCTGTCAAGAAGGACCGCGAGGTTAATTTTTCAAAATTGATTTAAAAATCCATTTTAACTACTTTGTGGTCGTACAAAGGGTCATTGTACTCAGAAAAATAAGCTCTATCGCTGTAAACAATAATATCAGCAATCTAAGCTTCATTTTAGGACCCAATTGTTAAATTGTTAAATTGTTAAATTGTTAAATTGTTAAATTGTTAAATTGTTAAATTGTTAAATTGTTAAATTGTTAAATTGTTAAATTGTTAAATTGTTAAATTGTTAAGTTGTTAAATTGTTAAATTGTTAAATTTTTAAAATGTTAAATTGTTAAATTGTTTAATTGTTTAATTGTTTAATTGTTAAATCAAGTGTTAAATTGTTAAATTGTTAAATTGTTAAATTGTTAAATTGTTAAATTGTTAAATTGTAAAATTGTAAAATTGTAAAATTGTAAAATTGTAAAATTGTAAAATTGTAAAATTGTAAAATTGTAAATTTTAAAATTCGATATGTCTATATTTTTAGGATTTCTACAATTTAAAAAAAATATAACATTGTAAGGCTCTAGAGCTTGCAGCTGCAAGTGAAAATGTTATGGTTGATAAGGGATAATCCACAAATCAAAATATTTTTTTAATGTTCAAAATTATACGAAATAATGTTTCGTAATTTTTTGGAAGGAACTTGTTACAAATTTCATTTCACCTATTAATTTACATCACCTTGGTTTTGATGTCATCGTTTCGGAGTTTGACAGCTGTTTGTTTTGTTGTGATTTTTCGTGTCGAACTTTTCTCGCGAGTTGGATGCTGTGTGGCTCCGCGGACAGTCCCGTTATCTTTTTGATGATAAATTCTTGAAAAATCCGTGGTTCCCCATTCTACGATCGTTTCAAAATGTTGCCCGGCATCGGGATGTTTGGCACGGGCGAGATAACGAAGGTGCTGGTGCCGATCCTGCGGGACAAAGGGTTCAACATCGCGGCGATTTGGGGACGAACCGTGCGGGAGGCGGAGGACGCGGCGCTGGAGTTGCAGATTCCGTTCTTTACCAGTAAGATAGACGACGTGCTGCTGCGGAAGGATGTGGATTTGGTGTTTATTACCTGTCCGCCGTATCTGCACTCGCAGATTTCGGTCAAAGCCCTCGGGATCGGGAAGCACGTCGTGTGCGATAAACCGATGAGTCTTTTTCAATCTGACGCGCTGAAGATGGTCCGCGCTTGCCAGTATTATCCGTCATTGATTTCCATCGTAAATCACTCGCTGCGATTCTTGCCAGCCATTGGGCACATGAAGAAAGCAATCCACGAAGGCTATCTTGGACCGCCGGAACAGCTGTCGCTGGTGGACGTGAAGGTCCGGATGGGTTCGCTGTTCCACAACAAGTTTGACTGGCTTTGCGACGAAACGATGGGCGGTGGTGTGCTGAACCTGGTCGGCAGTCACGTGATTGATTTAGTCAAGTTCCTGACTGAGCGGCGAGCCGTTCGGGTGCACGGAACCGTCCGGACGTACGTGAAGCACATGGGACAAATCAACGGCATTCGGCAGATCACGGCGCCCGATTTTTGCACCTTCCAAATGGAGCTGGAAACGGGAACGCTCGTCACGGTCAACATCAACTGCCACATCTCGAACAACGCCTTTCACCAAGAAGTGGCCGTTTACGGTGGAGAAGGTCATCTCACCGTGCGCGGAGGAGATCTCGTCGGACACCGCATCACTCCGGAAACCGGCGCCATCAAGGAGGAAATGCTGTACGTCGACGTGCAGGACTTGCAGTTCTCCACCTCGGACACGACCCTGCCCAGGCCCTATGTAAAGGGACTCTGCAAGCTGGTCGGTGCCCTGCGGGATGCCTTCCATCCGACCAAAGAGTCAACCGGATGGATCAAGGAACCAGTCCAAGCGGCGGCCACCTTCGAGGATGGCCTGTACGTCCAGGCCGTTCTGGATGCCGTGCGCAAGTCCAGCGAGGAGCGCTGCTGGACCAAGGTAAGCGTCAACACGGAATCGCCCACCAACCAGAAGTTTCTGTCCGCGGCCCGAATGACCTCGGCGACGGCGCTGCACTGAGGCAACCAGCTGAGACTGGCAGTATTATCGGGTGTCGATGCCTTTATTTTTCGCGTTTTATTACTCCAGCTGGAAGGTAACTTTGCACCTTTTTGTGTGTCTGTGTCTTAGCCGTAACACATTTTTGTGCTGTTTTTTTTATTATTTATACACACGTTATTTAAATGCTTTTACTAACTATTCCAGATAATTTTTTGATAGACTCAACACATTTTATGTTGAAATATACGCTACTATATTGTAAACTTAAATGGTTTTTAAGGGTTCAAGAAAAGTTGAGAAAGCCTTATGGAATTGTTGCATGAAAAAATAAAACAAAATAATTCTGTTTAAAGTTGTAGATCTGATTTTGATGAAACTTTTTCCTTTTTTTTCCTAGCAAATTGCAATCTTGAATATTTTTATACAAGTCTCCATACAATTGCGAGTCAGTCATATAAAACGTCTTTTCGCAAAAAAATGTTTTTTTTTATTATTTCTATGAAACTTTGTTCATTTTGTGTCTTAAAACGTAACTATGTTTCATTCGTTTTTTCATTAAATTTTCCATGCAAATTTTGGGTATGTCCATAGAAAGTTGTTATGCAAATAACAGGGTGGTCGCTCAAGTCGGAAATTCGCCAAAACCGGGAAAAAGTCGGAAACTTGTGATTTTTGTCAAACATTCGTGAAAAGGTGAAAGCTCGACAAAGTAAAAAAATGTGATTCGATTATCCAAAGATTCGATTATTCGAAGTGAAATTTTTCTGATCATTTTTCCGTTTGACCCCGTTGGTTGGTCAAAGTCAAACTGAAAAGTGACGAACTGTCACTTTTTACACGGCGCTCACGCACACTATCGAAACAAACATTTGGTAGTGTGTGTGAACTCCATGTAAAAAGGGTGTCAAACTAAAAAGGGACCCCGTTCGTTTGACAGGGTTTGGGTGTAGTTTGTTTTTGTTTTTTTTTTAATTCGTTTAGAATTTTGTTTAGTTATTTTTCATTGGTCATATTGGCTTTTCTATAAAAAGTTTTTCTTTTATAATTTTTTAGATAAAAAATTCCTATATAATATATAATTATGATGTATTATTTCTAGATTAAATTTCGAAAGGTCCTATCTGCATAGGAAACCCATGAGGGATAGGTTGTTTTGAAAATTTAATCTAGATTTCAGTTTTTGTAAAAGTCGAGAATTTTCAAGGGGGATTTGAGTAGTCACCCTGATAACCGAAAATCTTTGTCTAGAAAAGGGATTTACTGATTAAATTACTGTCTTTGGCAAATTTGGAGGTTATGACTGAAACTATTCTGGAAAAAAGATTTTACTCCAAATAAAAACTTGTTGTCTACAAACTCCAATGATGGTTAAAAAAAAGTTTGCCAAAATAATTATTTTTATTCAAATGATCCTTAACTTTATGTTTTTTTTTATAATTTTCACCTAATTTTCGTAATTGAAGAACACAACTTTTGGTACCCAAAATAGTATAAATTGATTTTTTCTCGTTTTCGTCATATTCCCGTTTTTGTCAGCGGCGCGTCGAAAAACCCAGTTTTTATTTTCAATAAATCATATCTCGGAATGCTGTTAATTAAACTTTTTTTGTATGTTACGTAAAATTGTCCGTGGAATCAGACATAAATTCTTTTCCAGTCACGAAATAGTTATTCTAGCAGAGATGGTTCTGTCAGAATCCTGCTAGAACGGTAGAACATTTCTGTTAGAATGCTGTAAGAATATCCAGCTGTGTAAGAACTCTGCTAGAATCCGGCTAGAACGTCGTGACTGAGTTGGTCCCGAATATTCAAGCTCTAAGGGCATCTCCACCGCAGAGATCTAATTGCGTGGCAAACCTATCGGTTGGATCCCCAGTTTTAGCTTTGCTCCGTAGCTAATACACGTTTTCGCACCGCTGGGAGCTAATTTGGCTACCAAATCAAGCCCACCGCGGGGATCTAATTTATTCATTTTCAAATTCTAGCCGTTTTGTTGATCGAAATCAATAAAAATACATTCTATCATGATAGAACATGCTTCCAATTGCATTATATGTCCAAATTGTTTGCTTACATCAATAAAATATCATTTCCAAAATTTTGAAAGAGTTCATCCGATTTGCTCCCGACATGTTTGCACCCCAACTTTCGCACCGCGGGTAGCAAAGCTAAAGCTAAATAAGCCTTCGAGTTCATTCAGCGAAGAAAAAGTTCATCGGGGATCCGTCGAGTAGCCAAGATAGGTGCTCGAGAAGTCCCCGAGCTGCGGGTGGCTAATTTTTTCAGCGATTTTTAGAATGATTTGTATTTGTTTTGGTTGAAGATGCATTTATTTTGATTATCAAATTTGAATGAATATTAAAGAAATCAGTGATTTGGTTCAAACGACTTAATTCAATTAAAAAATTGTGGAATAGATCATTTTTTAGTTTTTTTTAAATAAATAATAATCAAACAGCCATATTTTATTTAATTTGAATATATCCTAACTGAATTGAACATTTTAAAAATATGTTAAGATTAAAATTCAAATATATATATCAAGCGAAACACCCTGGAGATGGAGCCACACGTTGCCGTCGTTTCAGGGCTACTTGCAAAGATGGTTTCCGATGTTGATATATATCACACATTTATTTTATATTTATATACTTGTGTTGATAGAAATCACAGCTTTTATAATATGTAAAATTGCAAGATATTGAAATTTTTTATTTGAGTCTCAATATTCTTGTTCGTAAAATCTGTTAGGAACAGGTTTAAAACCGTTTGATAATGGGGAGGAATAGTTAGTTTTTTTTTGTAACTTTTTCTAGGTTGTTTAATACTTCCAGACTCCAGTTATGTGTAAGCCAGTTTAGTAATGCTATCAGAATCTCTGATTTTAATTGAAGTGGTATACTAACCATTCTGAACTGTCATAAAATCCATAGAGTCTCGATCAATCAGTAATGAAATGATATCGGACATAATTCGTTAATCTGTTGAACTAACGGTTCTCGGATTATGGTTGTATCGACCATTGTTGCGAATCGAGGATCAATTGGAGTTTTGACGATCAAATGGAGCCTAACATTTCAAATGGACACAAGGGTTTTGTGAACAGGAGTTCATCTCTTTCACTCAATTGACAGTTTATATTAGGTATGATAGGGATACACTCTTGTTTGCAAAGCTTGTGTGCCCTAATGAAATGGAAGGCACGAAATAGTCGTATTAACAACGAGTGTTCAACTTGTAAAATATGAACGTTTCATTAATATTTATTGTTTTTGGAAGCAGCAATACAGGTTTAAAAAATAGGTAAAAGAATGTTTGGCTTTGTAATTAAAATTTCGGGGATTTGAGATTCAAGTAACTTTCAGACGGTTTGTTGAGGTTGTTGATCCAAGTTAGTTAGTTTTCTGAAACGAATAATTGGACATAAATGATTAGTTAAATAAAAGTAAGTTGCAATGTACGACAAGACTACTGACGGACGCGACAGGACGAAGCCCAGAAAAAAATGCCCTTGACAAGTTAGTTTTCATCTTTCATTTTCCAGTAAATTTACTTGATTTCCTTTAAATTTGAAATACATCATAGGTTCCCTTTGTATAAATCTCAAATTAGTTTTTGATTGAATCATAATTTCAGATTTCCTTTATTCAGTTTTAAAGTTAGATTAACGTAACTGCTCATGTCATCCAAGTTCTTACTACTCACACCTACACTAATTTTCTTTCACCTTCCCCCTCCCGATCCCCTATATCTTCCGGTGGTGTTCATTTTGTATGCAATACTAGTTCGGCCACTACCCTTTTTTCCACAAGAAACCGGACTTGGACTGACTTGAGGCCGCGTCCCCCACCTTGCTCCGTAAAACGAAAACGAAAACGAAATATATATATCAAGCGAAACAATTTAATTGGGCCAATGTGAGTTTGTAAACAATGGGTATATCTTGTTCACGTCAGTGGGGAGTAAGGAAAAAATGCGAATATGTGTTTATTCTCGCCAAATCCCAAAATGCAGAATTTTGAAATCAAAAGGACATATCTCGCATTAGTTTTCAAAAAGCCGTAAGAGCCATTGGTAAACAAAGTCCTTTTTGCATCGGTATTCGACCTACTTACGAAAAACCAATATCAAAAATGCTTGAGATTGTTCACCTACACGTCCTTCTAAACCAAACTAAAAATAAATGAAATTTTGTTTAATTTGGGAGAAAAGCAAAAATTAGTGTCAAAGGTCACGGTGGCTCTTACGGCTTTTTGAAAATTCACCCGAGATATATAGTTTTCTGTCAGCCCACATGTCGGCCACTATTGCTAGTACCAATCAGCAACCTTTAGATTGTGAGTCCAGTGCGCTGTCCATTTCAATTGAATTCAAAATTTAAAATTTAAGAATTTTAGAATTTAAGAATTTAAGAAATTAAGAATTTAAGAATTTAAGAATTTAATAATTTAAGAATTTAAGAATTTAAGAATTTAAGAATTTAAGAATTTAAGAATTTAAGAATTTATTCAATTCAATAGTGTTTTTATTAGAATTAACTGTTCTGCTCCAGGATGTTACATTTGCAATTCAGAGATTTGGAGAACCTTTCAACTGAGATCAATTCATAAGCCTTTGCAGGGAGGGTACATATTTCTACGTTTAGATTTTGCTAACTGGGTGTTCTTTTAGGGAAAATAATTTTTGAGAAAAAACCCTAGATCTATGATTTAAGAATTTAAGAATTTTAGAATTTTAGAATTTCAGAATTTTAGAATTTTAGAATTTAAGATCATGAATGCTTGTTTTCAAATCCACATTGGCTTATTAAAAATGTTTTGCTTGACTTTTGGCTTTACTCAATACAAATGACTTGTCTCTTGCATGTCTGGCAGTTGATCGACAATGCGATGACCCAAATAAATCAAACACAGCCCCAATCTGACCGAAAAAACTAAACTGCATCACCCCAGAATGCCAAAAGTAATTTTTCATTTGTAAACTTGCAGCACAGGAGGGCAAATATTTGAGGAATTGAAATCGAAAAATCAAGCTTCACTGCTAACGTAAACATCTACTAACGTGAGTAGGATAAAATCTTTGTTTACAAAATCACATTGGCCCATTACATTGTTTTGTTTGAAAAAAAAAACATCCGTCAGATGATTTGCTCCCGTTAGATCCCGGAGCTAACCTGAGTTTTGTTTAGATTCGGATGAACACGGATGAACTCGAACCTAAATTAGCTCTCGCACAAGTACCGCGGTGGGCTTGACGCGGGTGCCAAATTAGCTTTGCAACGCAATTAGGTCCCTGCGGTGGAGATGCCCTAAGCCCAACCAATTGGGTACTAAAGCCCTATGTAAATTTTTATGTAAAAAACGCGGTATTTTACGGTGAAAACACGATTAATAACCATTCCTGATCACTTTTTTCTCGTTTTAATAAAAAAAATTGACAGGACAATTTTTTTCTATGGATCAACTATGGTCCCCTTGGAACGAGCTGTCAAGTAGGAGCTTTTCTGTCAAGAAGGACCGCGAGGTTAATTTTTCAAAATTGATTTAAAAATCCATTTTAAACTCTTTGTGGTCGTACAAAGGGTCATTGTACTCAGAAAAATAAGCTTTATTGCTGTAAACAATAATATCAGCAATCTAAGCTTCATTTCAGGACCCAATTACCTTTGATTTGCGCCCAAGACAGCTAAATTCGGTTAAAATGGCGCGAAGTTATGATTTTTTGAAAAAAGGAGGTTTTTGCTAAAATGCCTGAACAAAAAAAATCTACTGCTGTTTCGCCGATTCCAAAAACAAAGGTAACTGTAACAACACTGTTGTTTGATCGGGCTCAAATTGAACTGAGTGTTTGCTGGACGAAATAATTAAACTACTGTTCGTGGTGTACTTTTAAAAGTTTATTGAATAGTATATAATACCGCACAACAAAAATCGTTCCGAGTGCGGTTATTCTCGTTTCCCCCGGGATCTTCCGCAAACGCGTGGTTTCTTCAGTCGACAAGCGGCGAGATCGGCTCGCTCGAATGTTTTTTACTCTATTTCTCTCTCTCTCTCATTCATACAAAAAAAAGTAAACTAAAAACTACAGAGAAAATGTGTGTGTGTGTGTTTTGTAGGTAGCAGCTGATCAATCACACCGTATGATTTAGCTTGGGATCGACGAGGAGGAGCGAATCCGGGGGCGATTCGGCGGCCGTGTCCTCGTCGCTGTCGTTCTGCATGGACTTGAGCCGCTCCAGGAAACTGTCCATGGTCATCTTTTGCAGCTTCGGAACGCCACCGAGCATCTTCCGGACGCGGTTCTTGCGCGCCTTGGTGGTTGTTTTGTTCACGTTGAACCCATCGGAACAGTTGAGGCTGCGTCGGACCTTGCGCCCGCCGAAGAACTTGGACTTGGCCACCGCCGGCGAGCCCTCCTCGAAGATCGTCTCCAGGTTGGTCGGCTTCATGTCCACACGCTTGCTGTTGATCATGTAGTAGTTCCGGATTTCGTTCTCCGACGCGTTGAGATTGATTTGCAGTTTGGCCGGCTTCGTGATCGTTCGCCGCTTGATCTTGTGCAGCTTGCTGTCCAGCGACTTGGTGCGCTGTGACCGTCTCCGTTGGACACGGTTCGGCGTACTCGGCGCGCTGCTACAGCCGGGAGTTTCCTCGTCCTCGTCGTCGGAATCTTCGTCCACCGAGTCATGACAATCGGTCAGCTGCTCCTCCTTCAGGCTGAGATTCTGCTCCAACGCTTGCATGATCAGCGGCAGTTCGTTCTCGATGTTACCGGCTCTGCAGTAAACAAAACGCCCATCAGTTTACTAAACAAATTTCCCAACAAAAAAATCAATCGCGACTCACTTGAAAATTGTGCTGTTTGAAGGGGCGCTGCTTTCAATGTTGGCTAGAAACTGCAGCGAAAGTTGATCCATTGAAATGCGACAGTTAAAATGAAACACCTCAAAATACGGAATCCAGTGCGGGCAAACACTCAACAAAAATACATGGTCAAGGATTTAACTAGGCACGTAATGTTAGTAACGATTTGGATTTAACTGTAAAAAATAAATCACGAAACAGAAGAATCCGTTTCTTTTCTTTTTGCTAATGGCGCGTTTGTAAACAGCAAAAACAACAAAAAACGATGTTTTGTGCTCGTGCGAACGCGAGACGTCAAAAATGTCAGCCCGCGTGACAGCGGGGAGGTAGTCGGCTCCGTTGGTCGAAGTTGGCTTGATTTGTTCGGGCCGAAGACTATCATGGCTTTCTACCTTGGAAGACTATCGGGTAAAATACCAATAAATTGTACGCAAAATCTAAATAAGACAGATCTGTGTAAAATTTTATTGCGGATTTCAGAGCAGGCATGCCAGATTTTGCAGATTTTCGGGCACATCACAAAAACGCAAATGAATTTAACCTGATTAAAAATCAATATTTCAAATAACTTTTTTACGCAGATGAACTGTAACAGAGAGAAGAGAATTTAAGAATTTAAGGATGTTAGAATTTTAGAATTTTAGCATTTAAAAATTTAAGAAGTAAGCGATGGCATAATCATCATCAAAAGAAAATCATTTGACGTTCATCAAGAGAAAAAAAATCCAAAGGGAGCATGGTTCTTCTCTCTCGCGCACAAAAGATCGGGAAAAGGAATCTAAAAAAATCATCATCTTGATTATTCGGCGGAACATTTTTTTCACTACTCTACTTGCAAGTGTAACGTCACACGTCGAAATATGACCTGTCACATTTTGTAGGTGGGCAATGTGTGTGAACAAAGTGAAATAAATATGATTAAGTAGTGCTGACAAGGAAATTCACAAAAAAAAAACATCAGCAGATTGATTTTCTTGGAGAAGTTCGGGAGCGATTTTCTTTTGCGTGATTTGCCTCCTCTTTCTTTCGCGGGTGAATAAAGTTTGCAAGCGAAGTTGTTTTTTTTTGCGATTATTCCATCACTGGAAGTACAGTCATCCCTCATATTCGGAACAGTTTATAGATCGGCCAATGTTCAACAAATCATATAAAATCAATAATTGAACATAATGATTTGCTTTTACCTTCATTTGAAAGCTTTTCTTGCGATCTTTCGATTGATGTATAGACCGGCTGGTCTACTAACTTTTTGTGAAAATATCAGTTGAATTCAGGTGTTTTACAATTGTGGGAGACACAATAACATCCCACAATCATGGAACAGGCAATTTGGAGGCAGTGTTTTGGTGCTCTAGATAAAATAGTCTGGAAATGCAGTTTTTGTTTAAAAAGTATTACTTTTACTGGTGAAATAGCAAGAGAGTGTCCAAATAAAGGCCCTAAAAATAGCAGGGTCGGCAGGAAAGTTGCATTTTGCATTGTATTGACAAATTACGACAAAAGTGTTCCGAATATGTGGGATGGCTGTAAGCAATTTAAGAATTTAATAGTTTAAGAATTTAAGAATTATAGAATCAGTCTGAGATTGACAGAGCAACGAGTCAAATAAGTGCTAAAAAGTGCAAGAAATGCCTTACGGCAAGAAAAAGTGGCGGTCCTCACCAGCAGGATCGGCTGATTTGAAGAAGTTAAAGAATGCCGAAGCGCTACCTGCAAAGCCAGGCAGTTTGAGCAAGGACGCTCAAAATTCGTCAGGAAACCAGTTTGCTACCCTCCCTGTGGACGTGAGCGAGAAGGAAGAATTTGAACGACGGGAAAAGGTGCCACCCATTTTTGTGAAAACATCGTCATCGGACTCGTTGCGAAAGTGGCTGACCGGATTTATCAAATCTGGTGCTTTACTAGCTTTCATTCGCTTGTGTGCTGATGGACTCAAAGTTCTGCTACCTGGCAGAAAGGATTACAACTACGTTCGGGATTTCCTGAACAACACATAGATTGAATACTACAGCCATGACGATTATTGACGCTCCATGAAACAGGTCCTCCGAGGCCTGTACGACATGGATGTGAGTGTGCTGAAAGAAGAGCTCAAAACTCTTAAGTTGAACGTAATCGAAGTCTACAAGATGACGAGACACAATAAGGACATCAAGTATCGTGATCAACTGTACCTGGTTCATCTCGAGAAAGGATCGACAACGCCGTCTGAGCTGAAAGCAGTTCGGGCAATTTTCAACATCATCGTGACGTGGGAACGTTATCGTCCAGTGCACCGTGACGTGACACAATGTTCGAACTGCTTGCAGTTTGGACATGGTGGAAGGAACTGTTTCATCAAGAGTCGTTGTGCAACCTGCGGGGAGGTGAGCACAAAACTCAAGCTTGCAACACAATCAACGAGAGCATCGAAGCCAAATGCTTCAATTGCGGTGGCGACCATTCGGTCAAGAACCGAAGCTGCCCAAAACGAGCTGAGTTTGTGAAAATTCGGCAGCAAGCGACGACGAGGCACCAACCAAATCGCCGCAAAACACCACCGGCATTCACGGACGTGGATTTTCCTGCTTTAGCGTTACCAGGAGCGGGATCTGCTCGAGTGGTTCCAAATCTGCAGCCATTGCCGTTGAATCAGCGCAAAAAACCTCCAGGCTTCAGTCAGCAATCGAGGGTAAACCAACCAGCATTAACGGATGATGGCAGTAGTGACCTGTTTTCACCACAAGAACTTCTGAAATTTTCATCGATATGACAACAACACTGCGTGGTTCCAAAACTCGTGCAGAACAAGTAAGAACGCTTGGAGGAGTAATTTTGAAATACAGTTCGTAGTTTACTCGTTCTATTGATTTTGAATAATTCAAAGAATTTTTTATTTTAGTTTAAGTTTGTTATTTTTTTCTTTTTTACTTAAATGTATACAATTCAATGCAAACAATGTAAAAAGATTTGAAGTTAATAAATGAATGTGATAAGTTAATAATAAAACGAAAAATACAACAAAGATGAAGTGCATTGAGCCACACCACTTAGCATGTAAAAGAAATGTAATTATTATAAGAAAGTTCAATAAAGACATATTTAATTAAAAAAAAAGAATTATAGAATGTTAAAATTTTGGATTTAAGGTATTTAAGAATTTTAGATTTAAGAAATTAAAAATTTATATATTCAAGAATTATAGAATTTGAAAATTTTAAATGCGCAACTTTTTTTCTTAACCGCGTTCTTTTCAAACTCCGTACTCAGCTTGAAAAGCAATCAATAATTGGGTCCTAAAATGAAGCTTAGATTGCTGATATTATTATTCACAGCGATAAAGCTTATTTTTCGGAGTACAATGACCCTTTGTACGACCATAAAGAGCTTAAAATAGATTTTTAAATCAATTTTGAAAAATTAACCTCGCGGTCCTTCTTGACAGAAAAGCTCCTACTTGACAGGTCGTTCCAAGGGGACCATAGGTGATCCATCGAAAAAATGTTGTCTTGTCAAAAAAAAAATTGCATTAAAATGAAAAAAGTGATCAGAAATAGTTTTTAATCGTGTTTTTTACCGTTGTACATAAAAATTTGCATAGGGCTTTAGTACCCAATTTTTTAATGAAAATTATTACCTTCAGCTTATTGAAAATTGTTTTTGAGATACGAAATATGATTTGCAAATTCAAGTCATACAGATAAAATAAGCAGTAAATCAAGTAGTAAATTCTGGAATTCTTAAATAAAAAAGAAAAAAAAAAAACGAAGTTGACTTTATAGCTGTCGGCCACCATTGCTAGTACCAACCACTAGTGTCTTCCTTTTATCTACAAGGACTTCGCCGCCCTGGGCTCCTAAGTGTATGAAAGTATGGCACGGAGCGACGGCGCCGAATACCCATATTTACACAAAGAGTTTTAGAGCGCCCGCCGCGGGATTCGAACCGGCGACCTCTGGATTGTGAGTCCAGTGCGCGGTCCGATTGATCCACACGGGCGGGAAATAAAAAAGAAGTTCAATTAAAAAAAATTGTTCAAAATTTTACATTAAATTTAGATTTTTTAAATTTAAATTTCCCTGTATGTAGAACGTCGACCTTTGTATCTTCGGCCTTCCTGTCCGAATCCTTCGGCCTTGTCTTCATCATCTGACAGCTGGCCTTCGCGACTGCAGTGCATTTTGTAAATAAACCACTCATCTTTCACCCAGTTGGGAAAAAGTTTTTCCTCTACATTTTCCCCAAAAGTGCATTAAAATTTCATATCAACCACCCATCGTGTTTTTCCCCTGATTCTTCGTTGGTCATCTCCATGCCACCACCGTCTTCGTCGTCGTCGTCGCCATCCACCCGGGAACCGATCCGTCGTTGAAGAGTGTTCCGCAACAAATTGTTATTGCCCTGCTGCAATCATCTGCTGCTGCTGCCGTGTGATAACAGAGTTTGCCAGCTCAACCTTCTTATCTCTGACAATCGTCGCCGTCGTCGTCGAAGCCATCCCTTTCGGAGCTTCGGCCACAGTCAGTCGAGAACCCTGGGTGCGCTAGCAAGTCTCGTGATGGACGCAGCAGCCGAGGTCCCCGCGGAGGAAATCCTGTTCCAGAAGCACGCCAAGTACTTTGTCCGGTTTCTGAACATCCTGCCGGCGCGGCTGGCCTCGCACGATTCGACCAGGTGGGTTTGGCTGAACTCTAGGTTGCAAGTTGGGCTGGGTTCATTTGGAAGTTTCTGTCTTTTCAGAGTCACGATAGCGTTCTTCGCCGTGAGTGGGTTGGACGTGCTCGATTCGTTGCATTTGCTGTCCGACTCCTTCCGGACCGACATCGTCAACTGGATCTACTCGCTGCAGGTTGTTCCGGGTGTGGGAGCGCGACCTTGTGGGGGAATTCAAGGTTCCAGCACGTTGAACGTTCTTAATCCGCCGGAATGTTGTGGATTGGAAGCGTACCGTTGGGGCCACTTGGCCATCACGTACACCGGCATTGCGGTGTTGGTGGCCCTTGGCGATGATCTGTCGCGGCTCGATCGGCGTGCCATCATCGACGGGGTGGCCGCGGTGCAGCGGCCGGACGGAAGCTTCAGTGCCACGATCGACGGCAGCGAGCACGACATGCGATTTGTGTACTGTGCCGCGGCCATTTGCGCCATGCTGAACGACTGGGGCCGCGTCGACCGACGGAAGATGGCCGAATACATCCAGAAGAGCATTGTAAGTGTGGTGTGTAATATTGAACGATTCGTAAAACCTCAAACCTCATTCCGTTTCAGCGCTACGACTACGGAATCAGCCAACACTACGAGATGGAGTCGCACGGTGGCACGACATTCTGCGCGATCGCTGCCCTCGAGCTCAGCGGCCAGCTGGACATTCTCAGCGCGGACGTGCGCGCCAGGATCGTCCGGTGGCTCGTGTTCCGCCAGCAGGACGGCTTCCAAGGCCGGCCGAACAAACCCGTTGACACGTGCTACTCGTTCTGGATCGGGGCCACGCTCAAAATCCTGAACGCGTTCGAGCTGACCAGCTCCAAGGACAACCGGCAGTACGTGATGTCGACCCAGGATAAAACCGTCGGCGGCTTCTCCAAATGGCCCGGCTCGCACACCGACCCCTTTCACACGTACTTTGGCATCTGCGGGTTGAGCTTCCTGCAGGAGCCCGGCCTGCAACCGGTCGAACCGGCCCTAAACATATCGCAGCGCGCCTTCCAGCGACTGAAACAGCTGCACGCGGTCTGGGAGCTGGAGCGGGAACAGCCGGACGGCAACGGAACCGTTCCCAGCAGCAGCAGTAACAGCATCTGCGTCAAACGGGACGTCAGAGTTAACATTGAGTAAGCGCCGCGGAAGGTGAACCACTAATTTTATCGCACATTGAAGGGAATGGGAGATGCTTCTTTCGTACCAGATAAGTTTATATTTTTATTAGGCAAAAATTTAGAGGAGTACCCAATCATTGGTAAATTGAACTTTATTTAATCTCGCTGCAATTCCTCGTGTCTAAGCTAAATGTGTAAGTTGTAGCAAGTTATTACAGCAAAATATATACATATTGATTTCACGGAACAAACTAGAATTTGTGTTGTATTTTGTTGTGTTATCTTCATGTTGGGACTGACAATAAACCCTTTACAGCGTGCTCAAACAAACGTGACTGCGCGTGGCGCAGTTTTATCTGGAAGCTGTTACAACACGTCTTATCTATTACAGCAGCTGCATAAGGTAAGATGGTTGTAAAGTTATAAAAATTTTAATTGTTGGGAAGTGTAGGGGTTACATACAAGTAGAAATGTTGCAGACAATTTATTAAATCCACTAAAAGGTGATTTTCAACCCCTCCACAAAGTTTCATGAAGATATTTTTATAATAAAACTTAGTAAGAGACGATTTAACCTAAAAATCTTGCCATGTGTAAAGCAAACTGTCAAACTTTCTGAGCTTTTTTCTCCAAACACAGAGCTGCTTTACCGGTGCCACGATATCTTGAGATGGGATGGACCAAATTGGCTGAAATTTGGAATGACGACTTCCAAGGCGATTCCAAGACATCTCACCCTTGCTCTGAGTCAGTACGAGCAACACGCTAGAACACGCTTTGAGTGTTCGTGCCAGGCATTCGCACCTTCTTTTCCGGTTACTCCAGGGTTGTTACGGATAAGTCGAGAAAAAATCCGCGCCAGATCCGCGCCATATAAAAAAATCGCGACAAACAAAGAAGAGAGTAACATAAAAAATTAAATTTTAAACGAAAAAAGAATAATACACAAGGCATTTGGATCAGTACCTTTGATCAGTTGTGGATTCATATCCCGCCTGTACCAAATGGAACCATTTTTACCATTTCTGAAACAATATTAGCATTTTTTGCAACACTTTTAATATCGTTGTTTTAAAAACAAATTCAGGAAAAAAAAATTAAATTGGAAAATTTAAAAAAATTAAAACCATGAAATAAATCACCTAATTATAAAATCTAGGGATTTAGTACTTGATAATTCTCACCAAAACTTTACTCTGGAAAATCGAAACACGAAATTTCTATTATTTTCTTCTCTGAATTTCTCTAAACAAAAATATGACTCCGAAAATGATCCGAACTAAGAAAACGGCCCTATTGTAAAATCCTACAGTTCCTTCCTTGACTTGACGAAAAGTACAAGTTTTCGTATCCAATAAAGCAACAAATTACAAATAATTTAATAATTTAATAATTTAATAATTTAATAATTTAATAATTTAATAATTTAATAATTTAATAATTTAATAATTTAATAATTTAATAATTTAATAATCTAATAATTTAATAACTTAATAATTTTATAATTTTATAATTTTATAATTTTATAATTTTATAATTTTATAATTTTATAATTTTATAATTTTATAATTTTATAATTTTATAATTTTATAATTTAATAATTTAATAATTTAATAATTTAATAATTTAAAAATTTAATAATTTAATAATTTTATAATTTATTAATTAAATTTTTTAATGAATTCATAATTTCATAATTAAATAATTTGATGATTTAAAAATTTAATAATTTAATAATTTGATAACTTAAAAACTGTCTTTAAAAATTAAAAATTACCAAAAAAATCAATTGTAATATTTTTGTAAACTTTCAATTTAAAAATTGTACTTTTTAACGTTTTTTGAGTCTGTAAGTTTTGACAATTTCAAGTTATGAATTCTGTTTTTTTTTATTTCAAATTGTTGATTTCCAGATTTCTTATTTTTTAATTTTAACATTACATTTCGCTTTTAGACGGAGCTTTTAGCAGATTTCTAAGTGCATTTCGTCATGTTGTGATAATTGGGAGTAGAATCAATTCTACCTGAATCAGAGTGGCAACAGAATTTTTATTTTTTTCAATAATCCAAAAATTTAAATTTTTTATATTTAAAAAACATAAAAATCTAAAAAGTTTCATAGCTTCATTTTTTATAAATTCTGTAAATTTTTGAATTTTGTTATTTTGATTTTAATAAATTGGTATTTATTTGAATTGTTAAGCAGATTTTTTTTTAAAAATAATGAGTTGTAATGTTATGTTAAATTAATAAAACAAATCTCAATACATTAAAAAACATCGCTCCTTGAAGATTATTTCAAAGTTTCGTATGAAAAAAAAAAAACAATCAATAATTTTTAGAAGAAAATTTTCTTCATTAACAACTTCTTAGAAATTGATGTTTTCGCACTCAACGAAAAAGATTGAATTTAATTATTTCCTAATAATATTTTCCTTGTAATTTGAAAGAAATTCTATCGTTCTCAATTATTTTGTTTATCAAAATTGCTATCCGCGCGAAATCGATTAGATTAGATTAGACAAAATTGCTACCGCGCGAAATCCGCGCCTGAGCAAAATTATCCAGCAAATCCGCGCCAGATCCGCGCGATACGCGCCATCCGCGCGATCCCCGCCGTCCGTAACAACCCTGCATTTTAACTCGGCCGGGGGTGGTACATTACGTAGGGTTTGATGTAAGTATAAGCGCCTAACCATTTATAGTGTGCCTAGCAACTTTCATTAAAGCAAAAACTGTTTTAGTTTGAATTCAAAAACTAATTGTTATTAACAGTGTATTGTTTTCTCCTGAAATCTTCCCTATTGTTGAGTCGTGTTTATATGTTGCTATTTCTTTTGTCACGGTGTTTTGTTACAATTTTTGGTCCTAAGCATTTTATAAAAGTTTTTCAAAAGTACAATAGTAATATTTGTGTTAATTCTTTGATCATTCCAAAAAATGAGTAAGGGCTCAAACCCTCGGGGCAAGACAGTGAAGAAACCAGAACAAACTAGAGTTACTCCGGGAGCAAACGGGAGGAATCGAGAGAAATTCGGAGAAATAAGAGAAACCTCGCTCTTCTTGTCAGAAATGTCACTTTTGACATTGTTGACGTTTCTCATCTGATGTTATGTTTACCGTTTTGATTTTGCCTGTGTGAAGTTCGCTGCTTTTTGCGGCAATTATTTTTGGGGATAAAAACATGTTGCTAAATTTTCTGAAATGCCTTGCCCTGCGACCCACTCCAAGTACTCCGGTAAGTATTAACGGGGAGTTTCCACCCGAGTTGGAAAACCTCCGCAAGAAAATTGCCGCACTGTCCAACTCCAGTATGTATATTTTTTAACTTTCCTCCTCCCCCAGATCGTGTTGAAAAATGCACATCGGAATGTGCAGGAAGTGTACCGGAACAGCAACATTCCCGAAGGCTAGATCGGCTCATGTAACGACCCCGTACGAGGTCGTGGGCAAGTCATGGACCGGACAGAAGCTACAGACTCCAATGGACACATGGGAAGAACCAGGAACTAGGAAGGCCAAGGACATAATCGTCGATTGAGGACGTGTACGAAGGCCCGAAAAGGATTCCACGACATTGTGTCACCGTGGCCATATGCTGGCAGGGTTTTTTTTTGGATTTGTTGTAGTTTGGCCGTTATTTATTGTATCTCGTGTTGGTTAATAAACATTAATTTCCGTGGGGAGAGGGAAGGGAGGGGGCATCCTAATCTGCACCTTCGGGATTTTGAGCGATCTTCGGCAATACGGGATGATTATGTCCAGTTCGGTAAGTGGCTCTTCGCTTGGTTTTCTTCGTGTGTTTTGTCGTTCCCGGGACTCAGCAAGAGGTAGGTAGGTAGGTCGTGGTACGTTTTGGAGGTAGGTCCCTTGTAGCCGGTTAGCGGTTTGCTGCAACATGAACTGAACTTCTTCCAAGACAAATCACTTCGTCGTCAAGCTTCTATGACTCGTCGATCTTAGCGCATTTGGGAGAACTTCCGGTTGCACTTGTTCTGTTTCGAGTCGTCGAGAGCTGCCATTTGCTCGAAGACTTAGTCACTGTAAAGAATAAACGTTTAGTTTGAAACCAAAATCGTCACCAAACTAGGTGTTGACCGTGAGAATAATCGCAATGACCTGGGAAGCTTCTAGATTGACCCTCAGTTGAAGGATGGTTTCTTTGGAATTGCCAAGTACGGCCATGGTTTAGACGAGTTCAGCTTTTAGGGCAATCGGGACAGAACAGCTGATGAGGCCGAGTAGGTTGAGTGTTCGCAGAGGGCAACACGGGCCACCACAGCACGGATCACTAGCAGGACTGCTTGCAATCCTCAAGGCTCGGCTGATATAAACCGTCTCGGAACCGGGGTTCTGTTCCTGATAGTACCGGGACAGCAAGTTGAAGAAGTATTCCCACGAGATGGTCGGTGCGGCACCTCCAATGCCACCTTGGCTTTCCTGCTTCAGCAGGTTGAACGCGGTTTAGATACGGATTGAAGAGAATTGGAGGTAGATAATCTCCGGCCAACAAGATGAACTTGAACAGACAAATTGATCGTAACGACCCGCGATAGTTGGCAGCCACTTCCATCGGTCCCCATTTCTCGAGGGTCAGCGAGAGATGTTAAATACAAAATAGACGACTAAACGCAAGAAATGACCCATATTTCATCTGTGGTATCGGTCGAGAGTCGTGTCGATATCCTTCTCCAAGTCGATCTGGAACTGTAACGAACTTCCGATGCGGAGTGCCATTCTTCTTGTTGCATCTGTACTAACAGTCGACTTGAAACCGAACCCCGCCAATTACAACTTCCACTTCTTCCTCGAGTGAACAATTGGCCGCGGTCGACGTCGTGGTTCCCACCGCCGGATTGGTCGTGTGAATCACGGGCTGTGTTTCTGGAAGTGCCGTCGTGACTCACTTGCGTAGCCACCGCAGAAGCTGGCCTGCTGACAACCGACACTCCGATCGTATTTAATATGGCCAATCATGCCAGAGAACCATTCCAGATTCTGGAATCGTCTGGAAAAAAAAATCTTTTAAAGGTAAACAAACAACAAAATGACATTTCCTTGTTTCGCTCTTCTCTCTTTGTTTGCTCTCTTCATAGAGATCTCTCTTAAAATATTCGGAGCAAACGGGAGCAATCGGGAGGAATCTGGAGGAATGTAGAGCAACCAAGAGGAATGAGCTGAAAACGGTCAAAAGTAAAATTTCAGAGCAAACGGGAGCAAAGCAGAGGAAACGGGAGCAACCAGAGTAACTCTCTTGCTCACTGTCTTGCCCCGAGCTCAAACCTCATTTGTTTGAAGAAAAGAGTAAAGATTGAAAACAATGGACAGTGAAAGAAATATACTTTTTGAAGAATCAATAGTAAAAGAAAGATAGTAATTTATGAAGTTATGAAGAAATTAAGAATAATTAATAAATAGAGGTAACAAACAAGCTTAGATTGTATTGAGGGCAATTTACAGGGAAGATGAAAAATTATTCAAATAGATAAATAAAGAAAAGGCACATGATAAACAAAATTGACATCGCTGCCAAATTAAGGGAAAGCAGAAAGTTTGTTACAGCAGCATCAATTGGTAAAATAGAGTGGAAAAGCGTTGAGAAATAAGAGAATCAAATGAGTAAAATCGAAATCAAATGGAGGATAGTAAACAGAAGCCGCGTTAGAAAATCAGTGAAACAAAATAAACAGAAGATAGGTGGTAGCTGAAATGGAAAGAAGAGAAACCCCGTTGTGCGATGTTTCAGGTACATCCACAGCAGTTGACTCAACATACTGCGAATCAAAGCAATACCGTCTACAATCACAAATTACTTCCCTTTCCCACATTGACGCGCCCCTTTCTTTTAGCCGTCTCGACTTTGACCCGCGGTGGTCAAAGGTTTACGATCCGTTTCCACAGGCCACCAGCTAGGTCATCATGAAAACCAAGCCAACGTGGAGGTAAGAAAATAGGACACTCGCAAGGAACCAGAGCTATACTGTCTTGATCAAGAATGATCTAACAGGACTACGGACGTAGTCAGTGACGCTCCTTCCAGGATGTTCCTCGCCTGAGCGTCAACTGAAGAGGTATCATCAGCATCATTCGCCCTTGGCCTGCAAATAGCATTTTCTTTCTCAAACACAAACTAAATATCACAATGTGTAGAGAATTCAATGAATAATATTCATAAACATAAAAAATGGATTCAAGTTAAGAAATCATTCCATCTTGGACTGGACTGGAGTTTCTAAAAAGAACCGCGGCTCTGTTCGTTCGCTCTTTTTAGTGAACTGGCTCGCTCTTTTTTGCCCACCTCTAGCCGGCACGGTTGGCCACAAAATCGCCCAACTGCTCAGGGACGAGGATTGTGGCGTCAGGGTGAAAGTGGCCGAAGCGTTGGGTATCATCTACTGTGAATGCTAGAAAAACTGAGAATCTGCTTTCGTGGGAATCGTGATACTGTTTGCTTAAAAACTGGCAACAAATATTTTAAATCTGTTTATTAAATGCAAAATGAAGAACAAGTCAAAGAAAACGTTTTTTTTTACAATCAATAGAAAATAAATCCTTCAGATAAAGGGGAAATATTGAACCCGACCGCTTGACCAGCCAATTGTCAGCACGGTTTTTAATTTTTCGCTAGATCTACGACCTTGATGTTCCTGGAAGCAGATACACGAGGCACTTTCGATCCCAATCCCGGTGAGAAAGCAAGAAGGTGTAATGCTAATCTGGCTGCGGTTGATTACGGTATTGAAGATCGCGATAGCAGACGTGTCCTTGAAGGTGACGGCAAGATATTCGCTTTGAGGACACCACGCCAGGGCCTGCGGACGGCCACCCACTTCAGCTTGGCCAATGGCGATCTTGGACAGGTCGGCAATCGGAATTGCGGACTTTGGCACCAGCGTCGAGGTGAAAACTTCATCCTCCACGAATCCCAAACAGTACAGGAACGAGTCCTCCGACGTAACAAACAGAAGATGGGAGTCGGAACGGGACCACACTACCGATTGAATCGTGCCTTGATTAACGGTCCAACGGTCGGGTGACCATTTGTTAGTCTGCCAAACCCGGAAAACGCCGCCCACCGTTGTCGAGCAAAGTTTGGATCCGGTCGGGGACCATTTCAAAAGTGCACACGGTGGCCCAACTCGGCGCAAGGGAACCTGCTTGCTTTGGTCAACGTCCCAGATGAGAACGTCCGAATCGTTGATGCTGGCCGTCGCCAACAAACACCCGTTGGGACTCCACTCGACAGACGTGACCGGAAAGTGATTGCCGTGCTTTAGCTGCACCGCTTGTGAAAGTGGCCGCGTTATCAAGCTGTTTGGATCAACACTCCAGATGAGCGCACCATTCTGGCATCCAACGGCCAACTCTCCCGAGGTGAGATTTCGCCACGCCATGGAGCTGATGGATTTTTGAAGGCCACTCTTCAATATCGGCACAATGGTAGGTTCATCGCTGTAAATCCTGATACTATCGTCCGAAGCGGCAATCGCAATCTTAAAACAGTTTGGATGCCAACGGATGTAACGGATCGAACTCTTGTGCCATTCTTTAGTTTGCGTATACTTGCCGATGGAATCGACGCCCTGCTGTCCTTTGAGATGTGGCTTCAGGAAATACTTTACACGATTTCCACAACCGATAAGCACCAACAAGTAACGCGCCAGCGACCCTACGATGGCGTTGTATTGACCATTGTCCTCGCATGCCGCTTCCTGCAGTGCCTCAACGGGACCTTCTTCGAAAAATGTCCGAGTTATGCGCTTCACCAACGTTTCATTCACCGGCACCATCAGCGTCCGACGGTCTTCACGGACCTGCATCGACGCATGGTGATGGAACAGCTCGCGGCCGATGTTTATCTCCGGGTACGTTGAGAGTTCCTGTCCAGAAAGAGATACAATACAGTTACAGACCGTTGGCCAAAACCCTCACTCCTACTCACGTTTCCCGCACTGGAAGCATCGACCTCGGTGATTGGCAGGGTGCAAATTCGGCCATTCCGCTCGCAAATCGATATTTCTCCCGATTGGGGCAAATTCGGAAAGGCTGCCATGGTCTTCAGAGGTTCAGAGCACAAGTTGCCGGCACGAACGCGCAAATTTGAACACTTTTCCTTGTGACAGTTTGACAAAACAACAAAAATATATTGAACACGCTTGTCGAAACATACAGATTTTACTCTCATCGTCATCACGGAGAATCGGCATTACACTTTTTCGAGTTAGAATACACGAAAATCAGGTTCAAGTATGATTACATACTTTCGTGTAACAAGGGTCGAACTGAAAATCGTGTAAAATACTGAATCAATTCACCGGTGGGGGATTGCCTATATTTGGGCGTATTCTTTATTTATATTGCTTATTTTTTTGTGGTCAATAAAAATGTTAAACAATATTTTTAATTAATAAATTTTATTGATTCATTATCAACTTGTTATACAAAATATTTTCCAATAGAAGGCTAGTATGCAGATCGGAAGGAAAGATGAGAGAACGATGTTTTGGGGCAAGTTATGTAGATTTGATAAGGAAAGGCGGGAAGAAGGCTTTCTAGGCCCAGTGAAAAAAATATAATTTAACCCAAAAATGACGAACTTCTCGTCACAGTGTTCTGATGCAAACAATGCAACAATGCGAGCTCGAGCTGTCACAGCCCTGCGAAGTATGTTGGCTGACATATCGGGCGGCCAGTCAAAAAAACCAGCTAGAAGTGGCCTGACAAAAAACTTTAGTCAGAAAGAGATATGTAAACATACTTTGAATGTGTTGGTAAATTTCTGACTAGAAAGCCTTATTCCCAGCTGTCAAAATAGTTAGCACGAAACCCGAATTTTAAATGGAGATTTTAAGAAAAGTGAAAATTTGACCATTTTCCGGACAAATATCATCGATTTTTTTTCTGTGGGGTTGTTAAGCATGCCAAACTGAACCGAAAAACGCGTTTAGTTGAATTTATTGTTTTGAAAAAAATATTTGTGTTTTAAAAGCGTGTTTTGGTTCAGTTTGGCATGCTTAACAACCCCACAGAAAAAATCCGGTAAAATTTGCCCGGAAAATGGTCAAATTTTCACTTCTCTGAAAATCTCCATATAACATCCGGGTTTCGTGCTAACTAACTATTTTGACAGCACGAAAACCCGTCTTACCTTACTAATCTACATACATTGGTCTTCGGGCTTTTCTTCACCCTCTCTGGTTTGCTTATTGGTTTGCTTTCGCTGCTGCTGCTACACACAAAAAAATATAACTGTAATGACAAAAGTAGCTTACTTTCGAATTAAAAAGTTGCCAAAATTTGCTAAAGGAAAAGTTATTTTCTTGTTTTAAAAATGAAAACTTTTACTGCTACAGTTTTTGAAAATCTCCAACGAAGAGGAGTACGACGAAAAGCGGCATAATCGGAGGTGGTCAGCGCGGGGGTTTACAACACCGGTGAGTATTGAGAATGTGTGCAGTGGATAACCAGCCAACTTAACATACTTTCCATGTCTTTTAGCAACTTCCCGCCCACAAACGCTCACCTCGCGACGGTGTAGCTTCAGCCGAATGGACCTGGACAGTGCTCAAAATCGAATTCCGTTCCGAGGGCCTCATCAACCCCATGTTCCGTATGCGCTTTCAGGATCGGGAACTCCCCGTTCAGGCACTTTACTTCCCAGCCGGGAAATGTCGACCACCCTTCCCGAATCAACGGCCAACTCCTCCAAGACTGTCCTGATTGAGGCCGGAAACGTGGCCATCTTGTTCTTTACACTGCTGTCGCGCGTCGAAACCACCATCCGGAACCGTCCAGCCTGAGGTATTCAGAAGTGACCGGTGGCGCACCGGAAGAATCGGCCAAAGGGCTTAAACTCGGACCTTGGGCAGAAGCGTTAAATACAATAAAACAAGTTTTTTTTTAACATACTGTTTAGTTTTTTTTTAAATTAATATAAAAATCAAGCACATTTTTTCTGAAATTAGTGTAGTAGTGTTAAATGCAAGTTAAATGTTGTGTATTCTTGCCATAAAAGGTTTCTTTCCAATTAAAAGTAAAATACTTTCACCGATACAACGATTTTGTTCGAAAAATGCATGGTAGTATCAAAAACTTTCCAACTTTTAAATTGAAAAGTTTGAACTTTCTACGAATATTCACCTACGCGAACTTTTAATCCAACGAACGATCTTTTTAAATTTATAGTAAATATTTTTTCTTTGTGTGTATATTTGATTTTTTTTTTCTTGACCAATTGGGTCCTAAAATGAAGCTTAGATTGCTGATATTATTGTTTACAGCGATAAAACTTATTTTTCTGAGTACAATGACCCTTTGTACGACCACAAAGAGTTTAAAATGGATTTTTAAATCAATTTTGAAAAATTAATCTCGCGGTCCTTCTTGACAGAAAAGCTCCTACTTGACAGCTCGTTCCAAGGGGACCATAGTTAATCCATCGAAAAATGTTGTCTTGTCAAAAAAAAAAATTGCATTAAAATGAAAAAAAGTGATCAGAAATGGTTTTTAATGGTGTTTTTTAACGTTGTACATAAAAATTGGCATAGGGCTTTAGTACCCAATTACTTCGATTCCTTCCGAAGTGCATATACCGCTAGAGCAATTAGGTTCTAAAATTAAGCTTAAAGTGGGTATTAAACCCCTATGTAAATTTTTATATACAGCGGTAAAAAACACGATTAAAACCCATTTCTGATCACTTTTTCTTCATATTAATGCATTAAAAAATAAGTGACAGAACAACATCTTTTCGATGGAACAACTATGGTCCCCTTGGAACGAGCTGTCAAGTAAAGCCCTTTTCTGTCAAGAAAGGGCGCGTAGTTAATTTCCGTAGTTAATAATCCGTTTAAAATCCGTTGCGGTCGTTCAAAGGGTCATTGAACTCAGAAAAATAAGCTTTATCGTTATGACCAATGAATAATATCACAAATTTAAGCTCAATTTTAGGAGCAAAAACTATAAATATAATTTGTACCAAACTAAAATGAAAAAAAAAAAAAAAAAATCAGAAATGGTTTTTTAATCGTGTTTTTTTTTACCATTATACATAAAAATTACACCTTTACTAAAACCGAAAATGGATTTTATTTGGATTTTTTAATTTGGCTCAAACTTTGTGGGGGCCTTTCCTATGACCAAAGAAATTATACAGCTGTCCATCCAAAAATGATACTACGTAATATTCGAAAAGCCGGAGCCGGAGTCGGAGTCGTTTGAAATATGACCCGACTCCGCAGCCCTGGTATAAATAACCCTTAAGTGCTCATAACATTTGATAGGGTGATCAGATCTTCGATGTTTCAAGCTCATTTGAAAGGTCTTTTAGTTATCGAACTAACGATGCCAAGAATGTTTTCAAAAATAAATTTGAAATATTTCTAGCTAAACAGTGTAAATAGCCCAAAGTTGATGTGTAAACAAAGATTCTATCCTATAAACATCAACTGACGTCAGCAAGATAGACTCTTACTTTTACACTTTTGAAGTTTTTTTTTTATAAAAAGGTCCAATAAACAAAATATTGATTTTGATTTTTTTTGTGTTTTTAAAACCGCTGTTAGTCAGGAGTATCCAAAAACAACCAAAAAGAAAAAAATGAATATTTTGTTTATCGGACCTTCCTTATTAAAAAAAACCAGACTTCAAGATTGATTGGTTCTTTTTCTTCAAAACAGGCTGAAATAATCAAACGCTTTCTTTTTATACAGAAAATGTCATCTATTTATTTTGCAAATTTTCACTTTCCAGCAAACGTTGGTTTCGTTTCACTTTGTTTTACTACTCGCCAAAGTCTAACCAACTTGACATGCTTATTTCCGCCCAATTTTCTTCTCATTTTGTTAGTTAAAAAAAACTACGCTGATATAACTTTTTTTTCTATGATATATTTCATTTAATGGCGCACGTTTTTACTTCGCTGAGGTTGTTTCGCTATCTCTTTCTTTTCGTGTGATTGTTAAGGCACCTGACTGTTTGTATCATTGAGGTTTTGCCATATTTTTTTAAAGTCTAAAGTACGATTCTTGTAAGCGGTTATTCTTCACTACTAGCTGGAAAGTTGTCAACTAAACAGAGATTGCTTCTTCTTCTTCTTCGCCTACAATTCGTTTCGCGCGCTTAAGTTACTTCAATGGATGGGATTCGTTAGCGGTTTGAGTTCTAAAACTAAGTTGTGGGTGCTTAAAGTATAAAAAAATACAGAGAATTATTGACCAGATAATTTGGACGGCCTGGAGATTTCTGTTGCGTGAGATTACAGCTAAGAACTTAAGGAGAAAAAAACAAATACAATTCACGTTATCGCTAACTACAAAAAAATACTTTAAAAATAAAACAATAACTATTACTTCATAGTTTCTGTCTTTTACTGATAAAACGTAGAATTTTTGCGACGTTCTTTTAAATTTCTGCTCTGTAAAATATTGCTGTTTTTTTTTCAGTGAAAGTAAATGCCGTGGATGGAATTGTTTAGATCGATCGTTCGAAAAGTCTTGAAGAGGAATTAAAATGTCAGAACATCGTCTATTCTAGCTTCCCCTACTCTCTTCATTCCTAGCAGAAAAGCTTTCATGGTTTTGTCGTAATTGCAAATTATTTACACTCGTCTGGCTGCGCAGCAAGACGCAAAAAACAGGTGGCAGGATTCTCGTTCTTCAAGCTCATGCAAAGTTCGCATGCAAATCGTTCCCCCTCCCCCCCTTAATCGTTCCAGAAGATCCAACTGTTGGGATTCACTATTCGGTAGTGACGCGCCACGATGAGCACGCTGGCCGCGACCAGCAGCACCACCGACACCGGGTTCCGGATCGCGGCGTTGTAGATCGAACAGTACGGACACTGCGAGCTGCCGCACACCTCGCAGATGTTCAGCAGGTACGTCTGCAGCGAGTCGAACAGCGTCTCGTTGAAGCGTTCTGTAAGTAAATGTGAGGTTAGAGTTGAACTCAATTAACAACCTAAATCGCAGTCGACTTACCAGGAGCGTAGTAATCGTACACCCGGATCGGCAGGTAGCGGGACATGTTGGCCACTGGCATCCACCGTTCCAGCGTAAAGTTCACGCAGACAAAGTCGCTGTCCAGCTGGAATTATAACAAAATAATCGTTAATTTAACCCTCACTTTCCGAATCTTGGATAGAAACACTCACATAGTCGAAGTAGAACAGCACCTTGCGCTCCTGGTAGCGCGCCCGCTGCAGGTTGCGCACCCGCTTGCTCAGGATGTACGAGTCGAGCTTCTGCTGCTGGATCATGTAGCCGGTGGGGACGGCCACGTCCAGCACGGCCATGCCGGACCGGATCGACTCGTCCGTGTTGGTCCATCTGGAAAGGGGAGAATTTTCTAAAAATTCTGGACAATACACCAAAAATTGCAATGTTGTGAAAATCCATACAGCATTTTTTGTCGTTTGATATCCATATTGCAAATTTTTAACATTGTTTTTAAATATCGTATTTTGTGATAACGTAACACAAAAGAAAAAGACTAATATTATACAAATTTATTCAAAATAAATCGTGGTTGGCTACTCGATGAGAAATAGTATCACCCATTTTGTCAATTATAAAATTTTAAAATTTACAAAGTATTTTGTACAATTATGTTTTTCTTTTCTAATAATGAAACAAATTAAAAAAAGTACATTAATATACTTTATTTTGTGAAAATTTGTGTATTATACACAAAAGCTGTAATTAAAAAAAAAACTTTATTAATACTTATCAACATTGTATAAAAATAAACTTCCAGTTCTCAGCGACTATAAAATTATCATGCCCGAAATTTCATCTCACAATTTTTGCTGCCTTTGTTCCGTCACGAAATTCTCGAAACTGTTGATTTTTTCTCACAGTTAAATATACAATCCCGTGTTAAATTATTTTTTTTTCTCTCTCATTCCCGCATTAACAACCACCCCCCCCCACCCCTCAACAGGGCGCAGCCTCAAAAGTCGCCACAAAACAAAAATTGCCAACGCAGCTTAACGGTACGTAATGCGTGGTCGGTTCCGAATCCCTCTCTCGCGTGAGAAATCAAAAGAATCTTAGGCGAGTGAGCGTGAACGAAGAAAAGAGAAGGAGTGATAGAAAGAGAATGCTCTTGCTGGCAAGCACGAGATAAAAGAAGAGAACTCATTAGCTATAGTGACGGTCGCTATATCCTCTGATATTTTGGTGCAGGAATCATCAAATGATAGTTTTTTTTAATCACTCATTTACAACACTGATACTCATACTCATAGTATTTTCAAAAATTAAGTATTTTGTGAAAGCTTTTGTGGTGTACACTGAAAACTATCATTTAGTGAAAAATACAAAATTTCGCCAAATATTATAACCATTTTTGAATTTTATGAGCATAAAATTTAATACTGAAATAAAAGAAATATTTTCAAAAAATACAGTATTGTGTAAAATATATTTAATTAAGCATTTTACACAACAAAAAAACTTCAACATAGCGAAAAGCCGTGATAAATTTCGCAGCATGTAATACTCATATGGTAAATTATGAAAATTTGAGAGTTTTGAAAAGATAATTTTAGTTTCTGCTATGTGCTAATTGGGTCCTAAAATGAAGCTTAGATTGCTGATATTTTTGTTTACAGCGATAAAGCTTATTTTTCTTATTTAAAATGGATTTTTAAATCAATTTTGAAAAATTAACCTCGCGGTCCTTCTTGACAGAAAAGCTCCTACTTGACAGCTCGTTCCAAGGGGACCATAGTTGATCCATCGAAAAAATGTTGTCTTGTCAAATTTTTTTTGAGTTAAAATGAAAAAAAAAGATCAGAAATGGTTTTTAATCGTGTTTTTTACCGTTGTACATAAAAATTTACACAGGGCTTTAGTACCCAATTCGCTCATCAAGCAAAAATTCCAGTAAAATTTTGCACCATCGTAGGTTTGTCCAAATTGCGGTATTTTGGTGAAAATTGTAGCTCTAAAATATACAAATAAAAATTATATTTTTTAGAAAATACTGTATTTTGTGAAAGTTTTAGCCTTTTATGAGTCTATTAAAAAAAATTGTTTGATCAATACTTATAATTCAATTTTATGACCCTTAGTATTTAAAAAAGCATAATAATCAAGCAAAAAAAAGCGTTTGGGTTTTACAAGTTGTTTGTGCACCGGCCACGGTTGGCCAGTGTTTCGGAGTGGACTGTATTTAGGGGGGTCGGAAAGGGGGTCCAAAGAAAAGGCACCGGAAGGTTCTACTTTCACTTTCTCTATTTTCTCCTACATCACTTCCTTCTTCCTCTTCTTCTTCCTCCGCTCTTCCTTCCTTCACTTCTGCTGCTGCGCGTCGCGTCCGGTACGTTCGGTGGTTTGATGACTTGTGTCAAGCGCGCCCAACGCGCTTTTGTTGCTGGGCGGTTCGAGCGGCAAACTTGTTGTTGTTGACGTCGTCAATGACAGCTCTGCCGTTGCGCAGGGGCGTAGTCGTTCTCGTCGTACGGGTGGGGGCAAAAACTATTCGGCCGTCCCGAACACAAGTAAAGTCACGAGGTGGTCACTTAAAATATATTCTATATATGACATATGTTGATCCGTATGCGCATCCATATTTACGTCCATGTCGTCCATGTAAGATTTCATTATACGTTTTATATCAGTGTTGTAGCTTATAACTGTCATCGCAGACGCGCGCACTTTTCGAGCTGTTTTGTTTACCAACAAGTTGCATAACCAAATTAAACAGCATCAAACAGCATTTAATTTAATCCCGCGGCAAGGGAACCAACATAAAAAAACAACGAACGGAGAAAAAGGTCAGTTTTTTGTGCGTCGATTCAAAGTGTCGTGCCAAGTCGAGCGCCTGATATTGGTCTATTTGGAAATCGATTACGAAGAGGTCTAGATTCGATCGTCACCGAAACGCAGCAAATGTTAAAGGTTGTCATCGTCCAACCCGAGCAGGTACAGGAAGTCTTGCTTTAAAGAGACCACAACGTCGCATCGGAAATCCACCATAAATACACGGTTTCGTCGGCGACGGTTAAATGTGGGTGTGGGTGACCGGTTTCCTGATCGTGGCAAACGTTTGATTGCGTGCCCCGGCGACGACGATGATGAGCCTTTTAAACTTTTGATTGCAGTTGAGTACATCTTCTTGTCTTGCAGAATAATCACACTTCTGAGCATCGGTGATACAATCGAAGACGGACAGTGAGTACCTCGGAACGACTGGGCGGACAAGCGTCATTTAAGGCGGACAAGCGTGTCAACAAATGAAATATCCTTGGGATGAAGACCATCGTTATCTGTGCTGAAACGGCCGGAAGGTTGTGATTGCGCTTTCCGGTGTCGAGTTGGTGTAGCTGTTCCGGATCAAGATGCTTGGGATTTGGGAGATTGTTTCTTCCTGGGCCGAGGTGCAACAACAACGCCAAGATCGGTGGAACGCGGACGGCTGGAGGCCGCTGAACGACGGCGCGTAATGGCCGGAATAGATCCGGAAGCCGCGGTGCGTGTGCAGCTGAGGAGGTTGCGTTGCAGGTGCAGATATGGAGAAGAAGAAAAGTGTGATTTAAGAAGTGTGAAGAAGAGGCCGAAGGCCAACATGGATCAAAAAGGAAGAGGTTGAGAATAAGAATAAAATGATTAAGCGAAGAAGTTATGTACATTTGTGGGCAATAAACATGTGACGTTGTTGGACAACCTTTGCGTTTATTAATTAGAAAAGAGTCTACTCGGACATTGGCGGGTTGGACAAGCAAATCCAGGAACTAATTGAGGCCGTTGTGCTGCCGATGACGCACAAGGGCATGTTCAAGAACCATGAAATTCATCCGCCGAAGGGAGTGCTGCACGCTTTCGGCTGGTACCTGTGTGACGCAAATAAAGTCGACCTTCCTGAAGCTGGCCGGCCCGCAGCTGGTGCAGATGTTCATCGGAGACAGTGCCAAGCTCGTCCGGGACACGTTTGCGCTAGCCAAGAAAAAGTCGCCAGCGATTACTTCCTGCACGCGATTACGCTGTAGACGCATCTAACTGTTTCATATGCATGTTTTAAATTTATTTGACCTAATTTGGTCACCTGGAGTTCAATGAGAGACGAACATTGAAGTTACTTGGATTTTCTTTTTATTTGTGGTTTCAGCTGTGTTTTTTTGTATTGTTAAATATGATGAAAAAAAAATGATCATAGTGTACGGTTTTTATTTGCCGAATTTGTCATTTGTCTGACCATGTGCAGAAGCACCTTAAAGATGCGCGCGGGATCCTTCTGCTGGAGGATTTTGTAAATCCACATTATTGGCCTTCACCTTCGCTTGAACTCCATCCTCCGCTTCGTTCAAACATTTAGACTTTTAATCTTCGTAACCTCGTGGTCACTTCCAATCCACGGCAGCGACCGTGCCGTGACCTTCCGCTTTTCCTCACGCTTCTCCCCGTTCTCCGCCGTCGAACTGTCCGACTCAAAACCCTCACCCGCTTCCCCATTCTCACTGCCAATGCTGTACGAATCCGACGAATCCGTCACGTCCTCCAGCTTCACCGGCACGGCTGTCGGGGAAAATTCCGCCCGAAATTCAGCCAACTCTTCAACACCGCCCACACAATCTCCGCAAATCTTCGTCAACTTATCCCAGCTGTTGATCTCAACCCCTAAACAATCCCGCACCGTTTGCACCTCATCCGCCACGCTCCCGCCGCCGCCCGGAAAACAACTCGACCAACGCCACCCCGCCATCCACCTTCAAGCAGAACTGGCACACGTCCGTGCGTTGACGCGTTCGGCACAGCCGGCGCAAATCCGCACCGTCGGATCGACCTCCGGTGAAATCTGCGAAGGCAGAACGATTAGAAATGAAGCAAAAGATCGGAGGATTACTCACCCCAAGTCCGAGGCAGTCGGTGGTCTTGTCGGCAATTTCTGGGTCGGAGCGCAGATCCGCACTGGGCTTCTTGCACAGATTGCTGGTGGATTGCGGGGAAGGTTGTTGCGAGGATCGGTTCCGCAAGTGAAAAAAAACCTAAGGCTCGAAAAATATTAGAGCGGTGACAGTTTGTAAACGAAGGAAACAAACAAGTGACAGTTCTTAACTGTCATTATCCACACTGAACAAAATGTTGTGCCGAATATCGTGCAGGTGAATAATATTTACCTATATTTACGATATTTACGGAATATTTACGGAAGTAAATCCAATGCACTACGGATCAACCTTGTGCCCAACCCCGTGAGTAAAGTTCATAAGAAAATTCACCCCGTTAAAAAGCCATATTTTCAATCGTGAAAATTCGAGTATTATCGAATAAAATACATTTTGGAAAATTTTGGTGATTTCGAAAAAAATAATTTTGTAAAATTTTTAGTACTTTCAGATATCAACAGTACTTTTTCAACAAATGCAGTATTTTGTCGTTTTATACTTATATCGCAAATGAAAAAAATTAAGTATTTTAAATAAAACACTACTTTGGGTAATTGTAATTTAATATTTTATAACAAATAACCAAACTAAAATTCTTATAACTAATCTAATCTTTTCGTTTAATTTTAATGTTTAAAAATCAATACAGAATTTCGATACTTTTAAGCTTATGACCTTTTGAATTTTTTTCATCGAAAAAACAGCATTGACACTTTTTTAGTTTATACCCCGTTGGTTGGTCAATGACAAACTAAAAAGTGACGAACTGTCACTATTTACACGGCACTCACGCAAACTATCAACACAAATGTTTGGTAGTGTGTGTGAACTCCGTGTAAAAAGGGTGTCAAACTAAAAAGTGACCCTGTTCGATTGACAACAGTTGGTGTCAAACCATCGGGGTTTGAGTGTTAAATCTCTTATTTATTCATAATCTGTACGAAATTTCGCAAGGTGGATTTTATGAAGTGTAGGTTGAATTTTTTGATGAACTTTTTAGGATTTTTATAAAAAAATCTGATATTTTGCAAAAATCCTAATATCTGACACAAAAAACTGTAGTGATGTTAAACGCCACACAAAATGTTGAACTCATATTGAAAATTATGAAAATCTGAGTAGTAAAAATCCACACAAAATTTCGTACACTTTTATATTGCATATTTAGAAAATTTGAGTAATTTCAAAAATACAGTATTTAGCGAATATATCAGTATTTTGAATATCTATACAAAGTTTACTGTGATAACAATTTTTCTATTTTTTTTAGTATTTTTAAAGTGAAAACTTAAGTAGATATTTTTTGGGGAAAAATTTCAACTTTTTTGAAAAAAATACTTTTAAAACATATTGAAAAAAATTGCAAAAAAATCATTTTTTACAGTTATTTTGCACAAATTGCTCTGATCTACTAAAAATCCGTATAAATTTAAAAAAAATCACAAAAAAGCTTTATTTATTGCATTTTTATAGAATTTTGAGATTACTAGTGTAAAACTGGGTGCAGAAAAGTTGTTTGCAAAGCGGCCTCAATTTAGAACTGTCAAAGTGGAACCAATTTACTGTTCGCAAAATGATACCAAGAAGTGGAAAGTATTGTAATCGATCTATAATTTATTTTGTCGCTGGTGTCGAGCTTTTGCGGTATTCGACGTAAACAAATCTTAAAAAGAGGGTAGAAATCGAGAATGGGTAAATTCGTCGCTAGCATTTCAATAAGCGCTATGTCTTAAGCAAAACCTACGTTTATGACGTTTTTTGAAATATGAGCGACGAATTATCAATGAATGGCACATGCCAAATAATATTGAATAATCTTACTTCAACATTATTATTGCGTTTTAAAGATACACAATCTCGGAACTTCGATACGGTTGTTCTTCTGATTCACAAAAATTCCACCCGCCCATCGATTAGTCTACGAATAAAAAAAGTGCGAAGCCCTTAATTTTTCAACGAAAATTTAAACATGAACAGATTTAAAAAAATCAAAACAAGTCATTTCCGCAGCAAAAAATATGTCACGCTTGAGCTTGAACATAGCCTTCCACTTTGTTTATGTTTACAGCTGTAGTGCAGATGTATTAGTTAGGAGCAGTGGGGAGCATTCGAAAATCACGTTACGCATTCTGTCTTTTCAGCACCCAGGTGTAAAATATGAGAAAATTAGAGTAGTTTTTTTTTTCGAAAAATAGGATTCGTGAAAAAATTAAGATTTCAGAAAAAAACAGTTTTTGATTTTTTTTTCTCCAAAAATACAGTATTTTTTCCCTTATCGCAATCGAACGAGCCACGTAGCCCAGTGGTAACGCATCTGCCTCGTAAGCGGTAGATCGGGGTTCAAATCCCGGCTCGGGCTAGAACAACTGGCAGGGTTGTTACGGACGGCGCGGATCGCGCGGATGGCGCGTTTCGCGCGGATAGCGCGGATTTGGCGCGGATTTGCTGGCTTAATTTGCTCAGGCGCGGATTTCGCGCGGATGACAATTTTGATAAATAAAATAATTAACTTTCAAGTTATAAAGAAAATTATTATCAGGAATTACTGTAATTTTTTTAAGTGCAAAAACTTCAATTTCTTAGAAGTTGTTACCGAAACAAAATTGATTTTTTCCGGAAATGTTTGTTTGTAATTTTTTAATATGAAACGTCGAAATAATCTACAAGAAGAGATAATTTTTGTTAAAGATTTTTTAAATAAATTTATTCTTACACTCAACTCATTATTAACATCTGATACGGGTTCTAAATATTCCATCTCTTATGAGTTTCAGGTTATGTTTTATCAACAATATGTATTGTTTATTTTATACTGGATACATTTTGATTTGATTCTTTTGAACCATATTTCAAGCTTTTCTATAGATATTCGGATTAAACAAAAAAAAATATTGGGGGTGCTCTGGTGGACGTATTGTGGTCAAATCCCAAATATGAGCAATATTGGACGGAACAGAAGCTGGCTTTCCGCCTTTGATTTTAGTTAGGATTTAACCCGTAGAAAGGTTTTTTTTAATTTACATGAAAAAATAAAAAGATCTAAATATTCAAATATGAAAGCTCCAACATTCAAAATTAAAAGTTCAGAAGTTCTAAAATTCTATTTTTTTAATTTTTATAGTTGTTAAATCCAAAAATTGAAAAATTCTGAATTTTAAATAGCCAACAATAAAAAAATCTAAATTTCTAAATAAAAAAAAATTCCAAAAAATCAGGAATTTAAAATATTTAAAAATCAAGAATAAATTCTCCAAATTTACAAATTTTGAAAATTGATAATAAAAACAATCAATGGAACAAAAACTTATAAATTCTCAAATAAAGTTCTTAAATTCTTAAATTCTTAAATTCTTAAATTCTTAAATTCTTAAATTCTTAAATTCTTAAATTCTTAAATTCTTAAATTCTTAAATTCTTAAATTCTTAAATTCTTAAATTCTTAAATTCTTAAATTCTTAAATTCTTAAATTCTTAAATTCTTAAATTCTTCAATTCTTAAATTCTTAAATTCTTAAATTCTCAAACTCTGGATCTTAATAAAAAGAACCGCAGAATTCTTAAATGCTACAATTTTTGTCACCATCATAGATTTCAGAAAGTCTGATAACTTTGGAGCATTTTTTAAGTAATATTTTAGGATTGAGAATTTTTTAGAAGAATATAATACAAATTTCGTGTCGAGCACGAACAGCATGTTTTTATCTAATCCTTAGATTTATGAATTTTCAAATCTTAATTTTTTTTCAATTTATTGATTTTTTTAATTTAAATTTTCAAATCCCTATTTGAATTTCTTTTTTGCTAAATTTATTGTTATGGCTTTTCTCTCTGGTTTAATTCATCCTAGCAAAAATAAATTTGATCATATAATTTTCAGCGTTTCAACATTCTGGGTCTTGAGATTAAGATAAAGCTATTCTGGATTTTAAATTCTATTTATTGAATACAACATAATTTTAACGTTTGTGGTTTTTGCGTTCCTTCCGACGGAACCCTTAATCATAAAACGATTTTAATTTTTGTTCTCAAATACTTTCATAAAAATTAAATTGTTGTGAAACTCTGTTGTATATTTGTCGCGCAAAATTATTTTTCCTATTATGGCGCGGATTTCGCGCGGATTGGGTTTTTGGGACGGCGCGGATTTGGCGCGGATTTTTTTTCGACTTCTCCGTAACAACCCTGAACTGGTGATCTTTTCCCTTCTGGATTCGATTGCTTAGTATCGTCACAAGCCGGACCTTATCATGACACCTTAGGGAGTCGCATTCCCTTTCTATGGAATGATAACAGTAAGTTAAGAAATAGTCACTGAATCCAGTTTGTAAATGCGGCCCGATACTCTTCATGAGTCATGGGAAATATTTACTTTGCTTTGCAAATTATGAAATGTCTTTCAAAAACACAATATTTGTGTTAGCATTTTTTAGCATTAGCATTTGGAGGACGCCCTACCACCGGAAGGCTCCACAACGCTTATCCCTCTGTTTGGTCTGGTTGTGTTAGACCCTCATCCGGAACAATAATCCAACACGGGAGATACCATGTCTTCATCTTTTGATGAGTGTGTAATACAGCCCAGGGCATAAGGGGGTCCAGGCCGGGTCCAAGCTATCCTCAGGGATATGAAGGATCGTTAGTAAACACCTATCTAAAGTGCGCAAGGACCCCTACGTCACCTTAGTGGTATAGATGTTTGTAGGGAGGTTTTGGACTCAATGTTAGTAGGAGAGGTAGAACCCTAGGATACACCTCGAAAGGCGTTGCGGGTTGGTTGTAACAGTATTCCTAATTCCAGTCTATGCTCACCAAGTCGCCATGGCCTAGTGGTTAGCATTTTTGCTTACCAATCCAAAGGACGGGGGTTCGAACCCCGCCTTCGGCGACTTTGATTTTTCGTTTATATTCAGCATTTCAAGTATTTCTATGTCCTTAACTTTCTCGATGGGAGCAGATGGGAATCGAACCCAGAACCATTCGCTTACAAAGCAAACACTGTAACCATTCAGCCACAGCTGCTCCATAACACAATATTTGTGTTATATTGAAAATTATAAACTAAAAATTTTCATCAGGCGAAAAACCATGCCTTTTGATGAAAATTTCAGTATTTTCAAAAATATTGTATTTGGTCACACCCCAAATCTGATACAAGTAACAATTCATAAATAATTACAGTTCCTTCTGGAAATCTAATCGCTGCCCCAGACTCAACACTCACCTCTGGCACACGACGTAACTGATGTGCGACTGATTCCTGCCGTGGAAGATGGTGCGCGTGGTCAGATCGAACGCCTTCACCGGCGGCATCGTCTGGAACTTGTACGAATCGACCGAGTACTCGACGTGCATTTGGAGGATCGCATAACCAACACCCTTGGCGTGCACGCGGACCGTACCCCACGCGTTTGGAATCTGAAACAGTTGATTGACCATTAGAAGGGATCTTGCGAAAATGTGGCGATCCTTACCTCCAAACTCTGCGCGGCAGCCAGGTTCCGATTTCCAATGTGCAGCACCTTGGACTCACCCGGCAGTGACGTCGCGTCGATCGTCACCGACAGGCTGGTCACGTCCGCGACGCGATTCTTCTTGCTGTACTCGCCCAGCGCCAGCATCACGATGCCGGTGTCCTGCGAGGAGGCCCACCCGCCGTCGGTCAGACGCTGCGAGTTGAGCCAGCGCACGATCGGTTCCACGATGAACGTTTCCTGGCGGGACACGTACGTGAGCAGGGCGTACGCCGTCGTCTCGATGTTCAGCGAGTCGTACTTGTAGGGGAGACGGGGCAGGCTGAAGTAGCGCTGGTTTTCCAGCTTGGTCGGCGGTTGCGGGACCTCGTCGTTACCCCAGTAGGAGAGATCGGCTGGAAGGAGAGAGAGGAAATTAGTTAGTTTTGACGGAAGCTCGATCATACGATGTGAACTTACCGATATTCCGCATCCTGCTGGCGAGAATCTTGAAGGCGTGCTCCGCCTGCGGCGCCTTCGCCTTGGCCAGCGCGTAACTCACGATCGAGATCTCGTACGGCGAGCCAAAGTCCTTGATCAGTCCGATGTTGCGCTCGATGAACTTGTACGCCTTTTGCTCCGCCAGGACTACGCTCGAACTGAGGCGCTGAAATCAAAATGATCATTAAAATTGGGATTTACGATCAAGTGATCGTAACAACTTACCCCGGAGATGTCTTTAACCGAGGACAGCGTGATCAGCACGTGTGCCGTCAGTGTAATGTTCTTCGATCGGATGATCTCGTTCTTCGGGTCGATGGACGACTGGTTGACCTTGCGATCGGGCAGCCACGTGACCTCCCAAAACGATCCGTCGTCCTTCTGATGCTGCAGGATGTAGTGGATGTTCTTCTGGATCACCACCGGGTCGATGTAGATGAAGTTTTCGTACTCGTAGAACGAAGCCTCGGTGAAGATGCGCGCGCAGTACGCCGTCAGCCAAACGGACGAGTCCGACTGGTTCCAGTCCGAGCGGAACAGCGAAAAAGATCCGTCGTCGTTCATGTAGCTGAGCTGCTTCTGGTAGCCAATGTTCATGTACTGGAAGGCGAGCTTCTCCGTCCGCTTGTTACGCTGCTTGATGTTACGCATGTACTGGATCGTGTAGAAGTTCGCGGCGAAGCTGAACATGTTCTGTTCGGCCGAGTCCATCGGAAGCGAGAGCAGTGAAGTGGCGTTGATCGGCATTGTGGGGAAGATCGCACCGACGACGTCTCCCACGACTGAGAGACGAGCCTTGTTCGATCCGAATACGTAGTAACGATCGATCTCGTACGGGATGATCGGCGTTTCCGTCACGTTGACGTGCATGTACTGCAGGAACTCGGCACGGTTACTCAAATCAAGCAGGATCGATTGGTGACGGTGCTGGACGAGGCCGTCCGGTTCGACGTTGATCTTGCGGCTGATTTGATGCGCTCCTAAAAGTGTTGAGGCGTGGATCGTAACCTCGATCTCGCCTAACCGGGTTGGCACGATCGGCAAGTACACGTTGGACGAATCTTGCGCGTTCAAGTAGATGTAGAATTGATGCTCTCCAAAGGACGTCCTCGGGTTGTACGATCGTACGATGCCGTCTTCTTCCACGTGGATGAACTGATAGTCCGGAGAGCTGTGCAGCACAACGGTGACTTCAATGTCCACCGTTTGGTAGTTGAACACGGCCACACGAATACCGACCTGTTCGCCCTGTCGACAAACCGTCGGCATCTCCAGGTTGATGAAGAATGGCTGAACACCGACGTACTCGATCGGTTTCCGGATCATTCCGTATCCGAGGCTGGAACTTACGCCGAAAGCGGACACGATCCACAGCGCCGGAATCTGCGGCACCTCCAAATTGAAAATGAACCTTCCATGCGGCCCGATGTTGATGTCCTTCCACAGCCACACGTTCTGGTAGTGTCTCAGGATCCTGTTGAACCGATACTTGCGGAAATCCGTCAACATGGTGCTGTTCCGATCGTCGCAACCCGCCTCATCCGTCCCATCCTCACAGTCAAAGTACCCGTCGCATCGCTTGTCACTTCGGTAGCACCTTCCGTTCAAGCACTCCGTATAGTTCAACGCAGGATCGCAAGTCATCGGTCGTCTCGGAACAATTCCGTCCGTAAACACGACCAACCCAGCAAACTCGAACGTCCGATTCGCATCAATTCCGAACGTCGAACTCGGGTAGTACACCAACTCGTCCGGATCTCCCTCGTGCGAGATCCACGTCTGCTTGAACGTCCCATTCGTCTGCTCATCAAACGACGCCATCTTGGTGATCACGTTCGCGTAGCTCAACTCGTTACCCGCCTGCATCGTGTAGAACGCATTGTCAATTCCGGAAAGCCCCACGTACGATCCCGGCTCGCCATAAATCGCCACCTCAACCTTCTCCCCCGTCCGCGCCTTCCGATTGTTGATAAACACGGTAAAGTTATTCCGCGAGATCCCGTTCACCGGGAAGGTCAAACTGTCCGCGATCACCCGACCGTACCGTCCAATGTGCCACACCACGATCGTCGCCGCCGGGGCCATCTCGGCACTCAGCGTGATCGACATCGTGCGAACTCCACCGCTGATGATCTCCTGCCCCGTAACCAGCACGATTCCCTTCGACATGACGATGTAGTGGAAGTCCTTGATGTAAAAGTTGCTCTGCACGTGGAAGATCATGTACTCGCCCACCTTGGCGTCCTTGGTGCTGCTCGAAACCTTCAAGTTGTGATTGTTCGGCGAAAAGTGCGACAACATCAGCAGCTCCGCCGTGGCGCGTTCGCCCGACGGGTGGATGTAACTAGCCGAAAGTCGCATCGACTGGATCTCGTTCAGGAACTCATTGGTGGTCTTCGTGTTCTCCAGGTTAAGATCGTTCCGCAGATCGACCTTCAGCTCCCAAACCCCTGGCTTGTCCGACATTTGCAGCTCCTTCGGTTCGAACGTGTTTCGACCTCCACCGCTACGACTGTCGATCGTACCGGAGATCTCCATCCGGCCCGGGTAGAACGGATCGATCGGCAGAGGCGACCCGTCGTGGTACTCCGCGATCAAGTACACCGTAAACGGCATCGACGGTTTGAAGACTTGCGGTGAGTTGCCGAGGAACGCGATCCGGATTGAGCTGTTGAAGATGCGCGTCATGGCGTAGCCCTCGATCACCTCGTCGTAGAAGCGTTCGCCGACGCGGGCCGTGATGAGTACCTCCATGCCGGCCAGGTTGGTGGTGAACAGTTGGGACAGTTCCGACATCGGGAACCGGAAGTGGTACGTTCCGTTGAAGTAGCGCAGGTAGGGGAGCGTGTCCCGGTAGGTGTTGGTCCACGAGTCCCACTGGGCGTCCGTATCGACCGGTTTCTTCACCCAGAAGGGCCACTCTTCGTCAAAGTTGAAGTGTCGCTCGATCATGAACGAATCCTGGTAGTTGTTTGAAGGGTATCGCTGGTCGTACGGCTGGTTGTCTTGATTTAGTTGGCTTGTGAACTGCGTCTGGGCGTTGTACAGGTTTGGATCGGTCTTTTGTAGATAGAACGGCACGTTCGGGTCGTACTCGCGCCGATTTCCCGTGTTCCAAACTCGGTTCATGTGGTTGATCGCCTGCGGGTTCATCCAGCCAATCGGTCTGATCGTTGCTTTTAGCGTAAGGTTACCCTTTACCGGCGTTCCGTTGGTGAAATTGGCCATGATCTTACCGTGGATGTACGGATCGGTTTGGAAGAAGAACGCCGGCATCGTGACGTTCACCTCGAATCGAGTCTGGTAGTACTCCTCAACGGAGAAGGTCGTCTCCTCGACCTGACCCTGCGCGATCACCCGGATCTTCCAATCGCCGTAGATCGGTTGATCGGACAGTTTGTACTCCAAGCTGACCGAACCCAAGTTCGACTGCCGAGAAAGCCACCGCCGCATGATGTGCTCGTTCGGATCCAGCATGTAAACATCGACGGCATCGTCGTATCCCTTCAGCTCGGTCGTGATCGGGATCGTCCTGAAACGGATCATCTCACCCTGCATGTACACCGGCTTGTCCGTCTGGATGAAGATCGTCATCGATCGCTGCGAAAACGTCAGCCGCGTTTCGTTCACAAACACGTACCCCCCGAAAGTGTTCTCGTACGATCCCTCAACCCGCAGTTTGTACTCCCCTTTCACACTGGTCGGCGGAATCCGCATCAGCAGCGTCTCCGGCACGCCCACCTGAATCGACTTCAGCTCGTTGCTCAACTCCACACCATCGCGCGAAATACTGGCCCGCACCGCCATCGGATGCTGCGATTCGACCAGATTCACCGACACCTTGTAGATCTGCCCAGGTCGGACCATGCGCGAAGCCACCACAAAGTACGAAATCTCCTTGACCAGGGCGTTGTTGTTGAACAGGTCCAGGAACGAACTCCGGCTGCTACTGCCCGGCGAGTAGTTGAACCGACTGCGCGGCGTCGTCGAGAACCGCCCGAAGCTAAGGTCGCGCGGAGTGCTCGACTGGGTCGGTCCATCGCGATCGCGGCTCGGGTCGAACCGGTTGTCGATGCTGTTCGAGTCCAGCTGGCTCGTGCCACCGGGACCGTAGTAGTCCCGGTTGTTGTAGTTGGGGTTGCGAGGATCGCTACCCGCGGGCGGCGAGTTCCCCGGTTGGTACGATGGTCGAGCCCGGTTGAACGGGTCCAGCGGGTTGTATCGTGGCACATCGTTTGGGTTGTTGGACTGCGGTTGCTGCTGCGCTTGCGGTTGTTGGCCCCAGGTGGAACCGCTGAGACAGATCAGCAGCAGTACCGCACCCGACGCGATCGTCGGATGCCGTCTGCGTGCTGCCATGCTGCTGCCGTTACCGGCACGGGGCCAATTTTGGGGTCTGGAAATAAGGTAGAGAAGTCCGGAATTAATTTGATGTTCGAAGGGAAATATTTGTGATTGAATTAGCCAGTTACACCATCCCACTTACGAGACCAATTGATCGCGCTAACTACAATTCACGTTGACCTATGAACCTAAGCTTAATGTGCTGATGATCTGAACTCAGTGGTTCACAAACTTTTACAGTTCTTGTTCGGTAACTGGGCGCTTGATAATTGGGTTGTAGCCCACTTAAAAGACGACAAACGTCAAAAAACAAAAACAAACCAAAACAACCAAGGGGGAAGTGGATGCAAAAATTAAGTGTTATAAATAAAAAATATGTTTTAAGTTTTTATGAAATTTCAAGTCACAATTAAAAGAAACTTAAAAAGCTAGCTCTGGGCAAAAATTTCAGTATTTTTTTTTTAATTTTATTAAGTGGATATTATGCATCGGTGGTCCCCTCGGCATTTTTCGTTCAGCCCAGTTACTGAACCAGTACTGTATTTATTAAAAGGCATTTCAAACATTGATTTCAGTTTTAATTTGTTCAAATCTATACCAGGAACCACTGCCCCAAACCTATCCGATTGTAAGTGTCTGTACTTAAGCCACACTATGTAGTCATTCCTGCCCTAAACAACGCTCTGCTAGTAGTCACGAGACGAATGATTCATTCAATTACTCTGTCTAACGACGACTACGGCAGAAGCTGAACTACGCCCAGCAATTTAAAACCGGCTTCTCTCCTGCTCCAACTTCTCCGTCTGGTGCTGATGTTCGCCAATACGTCACAATAGTGAATTTTATTTTCTGTTTTGCATGCAAACGGACAACATTCCGCTTTACTGCCGGTTGACCCTCCCGTATTTGATCGGCACACACGGCTTTGAACTTCAAAAAACACGTTGTCCAACACAAATGTCCATTCACTCCCAATAAAGAGGAAGAAGATCGTCGTCGTCGGCGTTGACAGTTGCAATTGGGGGGGCGATCCATTGTCAGGCCACACGCGCTTCCAACGGTTTGTTGATGGTGATATAATGGATTTCGGGCCCAATTCTATGGGTCGAAAATTTGAAACTGAATGAAAGACAAAATTAATTTATCATGCCACAGTAGGTCGAAAAATTGTAGCGATTTGGTGCGGTGCCCAACCGGGAGACGTGGAAATAATAACAGAGCTTAGTCCCGCAGGAGTCGGTTCAATTTCCGTTCTTGGATTTAATGTGTAATTCTGTCGGTGCAAACTCCGGCCGGAGATATGCTAATTTAATTTACTTCCTCGGTTAAGCAGTGTGGGTAGGAAGAAAGAATGATTAATTTTCATTGGGATTGAGATATTTTTCTTCAGAACTGAGAAAGACTGTACAATAAATCTGTGACTTGAATGGCAATAGGGTCCTTAAGCCTTATGTCAATTTTGATGTAAAACGGTAAAAAACACGAAATCATTCCATTTCCGATCACCTTTTTTTTTCATTTAAATGCAAAAAAAAATAAATTGACAAGACAACAAGCTGTCAAGTAGGATGCTTTCTGTCAAGAAGCGGCATTTCAGAATGTGCTGTAGACATTGTTGCCAGCGATTTTCTGCACTTTTAGTGCAATAAATGGCAACAATGACAAGCGATTCGAAGAAGAAGATCAATAAAAACAAAACGCACTGTATGGGATTTGACAGCGCGCATTTGCTGAAAGTACGGCGCGTCGTTCCGAGGCTGGTAACTATGCCGCGTGTCTTTTCGAGCAAAACACGCAATACTCAGAAACATAAGCTTTATCGTTGTGAACAGTTATATCAGTAATTTAAGCTTAATTTTAGAGGGCCCAATTCGTGGACTTCTTGTGAAAAAAGCCTTCAAAATCTTAGCTATGTTTATTTCGGGTCATCGATAGTTTCCAAGATAACGCGATTTGATAAATTAAAGTTAATTAAATTAAATTGGAAAAAAAAACTTTTGTATCATTAAATTTGATTTTCAAGACGCTATCTCAGCAGTCTCATCAACAATGGCAATGTAAGAAAATAAAATTATAGAAAATTTCTCAAGATTTTCGTGCGGAATGCTTTTCCGTCATGATTTTTTATAAGTTGCAAAAAATATACAATTAAAAAACACCTTAAAATCTCTATGACTTGAAAACGCTACACTTTATCCAAAAATGTGTAAAGTCATTTTCGATTTAAAATTTAAGTTTGCATCTCAAAGTGATTATTAAAATATTGTTTGACAATAAAATCGTTTTTTTTTTTCAAGTGGCTTAGAGTTGCAACCAGATTTATATTTCCAAATTTCCGATTTTCAGGTTTTCAAACAAGACGAAAAGGAATTTTGCCGAAAAGTTTTTGCTTAATATTTTAATTTCTTATGAAAGCTAGGTAGCACTATTTGTGAACAAACTAATTTTTGGTTGGTTTTCAATTCAAATTTCCGTTCAATTTTTCCAAACTCAATATCAAAAATAACTTCATTTAGTTAGAAATGTAAATTACAACTCTTTGAATATAAAAAGAGCCAGAAAAATCTACATTCACCTTAAAATCGTTTTTTTCTGATCGACTTTGTATCTTCGGCAAATTTTAGGTTTTGATGAACAGAATTCCAAAAAATATTGAAGTCTTAAAAATAACCCGTTTTTTGATGTTTTTACCTTGCAAACGGAAATGCGCGAAATAATCATTTTTTATTTATTTTTTAAAGTTATAACAATTACATGTTAATATCGTTTTTCTTTTTGTTTATTTTTGTTGTGTTTTTTGATATACCACCATGAACATTTATTTATTTTCTCAGCAATTCTAAGAAATATTGCCAAAAACTGTTATGTTATGTCCACCAAAAGTTTCACCTTGTTCATTTTTAAAAATTAATTTTGAAACATGTTCTTAAAATAAAACCATAAGTTCATTCAATTTTTCATTGTGTTCACAGATATAATACTGAAAAAATTATATTGAATCATTAAATCTGCTGATACCCAAATAAAAAATATTAAAAAAATAATGAAAAAATGCCTGTTTAGAGAACTTAAGTTTTAGTGTAAATAAATCAAATATCGAGAGGTTTTTGCCAGCTAAACTATCTTTTTGAATGATCCTAACTTACAACTTTGCAGAAGACATCAAATCGATCAGAAATCACAACCCAAGATACCAATTTTTAGATATATAAAATTGTTTGAAGTATTTTATGGAAGACTTGCCTCATGGCTTCTTTTGTCATAGGGAATGCATGGACAAATTATCAATTAAATTAAGAATTACAAAATAAATGTCTCGAAAAAAATGCTTTGTTATAGAACATTTTTAAAGTATTTTACAATAACATTTCAAACGGGCCAAAGAGTAGTGCGGTGCCTGTGGGGACGCGCAGTCCTGTTTTTTTCGTGTTATTTTCCGTCTCTTTTGTGTCGCTGTTCGAGTGCATGGGGTGATTGGCCATTATAATTAAATAATGGCATCAGTAGTGCGGTGCCTGTGGGGACGCGCAGTCCTATTTTTACGTGTTATTTTCCGTCTCTTTTGTGTCGCTGTTCGAGTGAGTGCATAATTGGCAAAGGGAGCGCGTGGTCGTAAAAAATATTCGGAGTGAAAAGTGATTTTTTTTGTGTGTGCCTTTTGTTTCACATTTTTGTCGTGAATTGTGTGCTGCGAGGAGAAGATTACCCTCTGAAAATGCAGCGTCATCAGTGCATAATTGGAAAACGGGAGCACGTTTTGTGATTTTCAAAGCCCTTCCTATATCATCGTTGATCGGAAGGCACGGCGTCGGGTGGACTGTGTTTAAATTTTTCGAATAAGGTTTTATTTTTTTGCGGTGAAAAAGCCATTTCTATATAATGAACGAAAGACGCACTGACAATTTGGATCGTTGAGTTAATAGTGGAGCAAAATAACTGTGTGTGAGTGAGTTTGTGTGTTAACCAGAAAGACCTTCCCATAGCATCGTTGCTCGGAAGGCTCGCCGACGGGTCTGTTATGAAAGTCCTCCCCATAGCGTCGTAGCTCGGGAGGCATCGAAAAGCCAATACCTTATCCTACTAACCCAAAAAAAAATTAATCACGTGATGCTTGAAGGAGATGCTGTGGATTCAACGGTCTCAAGCGGTATCAACAAGTATATAGCGAAAAACTATGTGCTTGATGAGTCTGCAACTTCAACTATCGGACTAACATTCCTCCCTTTCGTTGAACTGCAGGCTTCTTGGGAGGGCGTCGGTATTGACTAATAAAGTAGGGATCTTCAGAGGTTAAACAGTGAACGGATGGTTGGCTCCCACTGATCATTTTTGATTCATTGTTTAACTTCAGCTGATCTGTCAATAACGGAGTAGCAGCTCATTGGCAGTCAACCATGCTCATGCTCATGCTCATAACATTTCAAACGGGCCAAAATGTAGTTTTATTGCGTATCGTTAGATAAAAAAAAACAAAAATAATTTAAATTAATTTTTCATAAAAATTTACTTATTTTACAACATTTGTTGAATGAATGAATGGATATTTTCAAACTGTTCGATTTATTACATTTTTAATTTCTCTTTTAAACTTTGCTCCAGAATGAATCCCTCATGTGTTACGAGTCCATACATTTTTAATTTCAATCAAAAGTTTTATCCACTTTTCCAATTTACTGTTATCTATTTCCCGAAACCAAGCCAGGCGTGCCTGTTCCAAACGTCCTGTGACGTGATGCTAACGATAATGCCAAAAAGATGAAGATTGATCAACCGTACGACCCTCCAGAGAGAAGCACAGACCATCGAACACTAATCTCCTTCGAAGGCACGTTAAACTTGATTGACATTTTTGCCACGCTCACACTTGCCACGCAGCCCGAAAAAGTCATAAACACTTTACTCATCGCCACACGCAACACCCACCCTATTCACTGTCCAAAAGCAGTGGCGATTGTGTTGTTTTGTAATGTTTTATCCAGTAACAAACACATTTTACACACACCGAATTAGAATTGGGAAGGAGGGGGTGTCAATGCGCAATGATGGCCCTCATAAATTCCCGGCAACCCCTCGCTCAGATCGCTCGCTCTAATCCTACTTTTATAGCGTTGTGGGCTTCTCGAAGGATCATATTTCCATTGTTTCAATCTTCTGCCACCTAAGAGTGTTGGCTATGGTCACTGAGTTTTACGACTTGGTCAATGGAAAAGTTTGAAATTCATCCAGATGGTGCTGAACGCTAAGGGATTACCTCTTGGATAGCCTACATAACTTTGGCAAGGATAGAATAGTGGCAAAGTTTTGCACAGTGAACTTAATTCATGTTTTTTTTTATTTTCTAGAAGATTTTTTTTATTTAAAAAAATAAAAAGGAATGATCAAAACTTTATACACAACATTAATAAAAAACACTTTAGAGAAAATTACCCAAAGTCTAGAATTTTAACCACTGTTCAAATTTAAAAGTAGGGAAATCCGGCCACATGTTGTGGGTGCCCCGAGGGCACGAGCAGAACCCTCTTCCGAAGACAGGCAGGCCCTCTTCTCTTCTTGTAGTGGGTAATCTAATTTCCAAGATTTGTGTGACGATTATGCTGCCGCCAGATCCGTCTTGTGTGTTCTTTTGGGTAAATAAGTTAGGAAAAGAGGGAGGATTGAGGAATGCTTACTGGAGGTGTGGAAATGAAAGAGAGAGTTTTGCAATATTTAATCACCACAGGAGTAACCAATTTTCGAAAACATTGGTAGCAGGAAGTGAGGGGAAATTGTAGGGGGAATCTCAAGGCGAAAGAGTTTTGTTGAAGACGTGTGATGCTGGGAATGTTGGAATTTTATTTTGAGGATAAAATGTAAGAAAAAATTGTATACAATTCATAAACTTTATTAAAGAAAACTAAATGCATAAGGTCAACTGCTATCGCTAAAAATGAATTTTGTAAAGCTTTATCATTAAAATGTTGTTTAAACCTCTACTGCCCACATCTTATTTTCGAACATTTTTTTCAATTTTTTGCTTGTGTTTCACATTGTCTGCTCTAGAAATAATGCGTTGAGGAATACATACTCAATTATCCGAAGGCCCCAGAAAAAAATCAGTTCGACTAATCGAATCCAAAAAAAATTTTTTTCGTTGTCTAATTTTTAGTGCTTAAGCTTGAGTGTAACCAATAAACTACTCTAATTTTCAGTTTAGGCGTCATCCATAAAGAATGCCACGCTGAAATCGGCCAAAATTCTAAATCATTTTAGAGTAGTTTACGGGTCACACTAAAGCATTACAATGAAACATAAGACAGCGATTTTTTTTTTGTGGTTCGATTATCCGAATATGTCCGAGGCCTTCGGATAATCGAGTCTGGACTGTATTTGAATGGAATTTTATGTCAAACATCCATGTGTAAGTAAATTCACCGTTCCAAACAAAAAAATATTGAAAAAAGTTACTTTTCGATACCAGTGCTGAAAAGTAGAACTTTTCAGCACTGGTATTTAATGGTGTTAATTTTCCATTTTGTTTTTTTTTGGTAGAGAAAAGTAGGCCTTTGCGTTGCTCGAGAATGACTGGAAAAGTAAGTAGTTTCACGACGGAACTGCAAAAAAAAAAAAAAGATTCAATAAATCAAATCACTTTCAAGCCAAATTAATAGCACGAATGCATGACCAATGTTTGATCCAGTTCACAGCATATGGAGATCAAAACTGTACGAACTCTCATGTGGATATATGCGGAATCAATCGCCGAGATTCGTTCCAGGATTAGCTACAATCTGTTCGTGCTGAGGATGCACCATTATCGACGGCACGTGCCACGGCACGGCATCCATCAAAAGGTTGGCAATCGCACCAACCAGACATTTGCGGACGGAAGCAAGGGAGAACTTGACCTAGAACCGGGTGCCGCCACCGGTATGATTGATAGTTTTGCATGGGACATGTCGCTGACAAAGATTAGGAACAGCTGCGTTCGGTGTAGTTGCATCAAAAAAACTAGTTCAAAACACACAAACCTGGCACCCCTTTCGGGGTCTTCTTTCTACCTCAATCAGATCTACGCACACAGCATAACCACTTATCGTATTTGTATTAGCACAAGGCCGGGGGGAAAACCCTATTATTGAATTAGACATGAAGGCAAATACTCTGTGCGCGGTGCGCTACCGAACATCCGCACTTCCTGATACAGTTTTTCAACCTTTCCTCCTCCGGCCGGGCACCCTCGTCGTGAGATACATGAACTCGGGAAAATCCCGTTGATAACCTTTCTGGTGAAGCACGTGGATGATGATGCACCCTGCTTCACTTCAGGGGCGAGGGGAAAAGTCTCTGCCAACTCACCGTGATTGCCGTCGAAACGGAATCGACGCATGGAAATAGGATTAACCGGGACAAATGGGGTGCCGCTGCCGAAAGCTGGCCCTGCAAGCATAAATCACTTGAAAACAATTGGATAAAAACATACATTGCGGACGAAAGATGAGCGGAAGCACCCCTAAAAGGAAACATTTTCGGGTGCTCTACTTTCTGTGGGTGAACAGACGAACGGCAGACAGAACATTTGAAATTGGACGAAAGTAGTATGATCCGCAAATTATGCGGCTCGGCACATTTTCCACACATGCACCTTTACTATACATGCACGACATGTTCGCTTCCCATCATTATGCGATGAAAGTTGACGGGGGGAGTGAGCAGTTGAAAGCATTTTGAATTTGTGGTGAATTTGTATCTTCCTTCTTGCAACAGATGGCCGATGGGGGTGAAAGTCGAGTTGGCAGTTGTAATTACTGTAATTTTACAAATTCTAAACAAATGCATGCTTTCACATTCGGGGTTGACAAATAGTTTCTTTAAATTCTTTTGCAAGCAAAATTAGAGAATTGTCCTTTGTTCGCCGGTTTTTTTTATGCTGTTGAAGAGAAAAGGTAAAACAATGTGCTCAGTTCCAATAGGACTTTTAAAAAAAAATTCGTGGAAATTTCACTGAACGTGCCAAATGCTAAAATAACGTATACAATCACACTATCTTAGTGTAAAAATAATACGAAAAAAATGGCGAAGAAACGCTTTACCGAACTGTTTATGGAAATTTCACTTATATTCAGAATATTTTAAATGACCTAAAAGTAATAATAAATGCATTTGTTTTTAGTTGCTTGCTCTTCTGTTATCACTGAACATTTTAAATTACCTTGAAAAAATATTGTTTCTGTTTCTAAAAAAATATTAATGTATTATTTTAGAGATTTTTTTTCTAATTTGAAGCAAAAGTATCCATTAATGTTTTATACCTTTTAACAGATTAATGCTACTTTGAATTATTTTTTGCAAAATATCGATAAGGCCGTTGCAAATATTTATCAAAGTGTATGTCGCCCCCCTTCAAAATTATTGGTCCAAAAACAGGGGGCCAAAAAAATAAAAAAAAAACTAAAAAATGTCAATGAAAATAGGGAGAGTTCTTTTATAACGTAACGCAAAAAAATGGATTTCTCGACCCCCTCCCCCTCCCCCCCTCGTGACAAAATTTCCATACAAAATTAAAAAAAAAAGTATGGAGCGTTACACGGCCTTGAACACGCTTCAACTCCCCTCCCCCTCTCCCCCCCAACTACGTTACGTAATAAAAGAACGCTCCCATAGAAGTGTGTTTCATATGTTTAAAAAACCTCTTAAAAAAATACTATGGATTTGTTAAATTTGTTATTTTTATGCATTGGTTTCAGAAATTCGTCGAGTTGTGGAATTTCACGAATTTTACGCTGTCCGCGAAATCGTGAAAATTCACCAACCCCACTTATATCTTATAAGGAGCCATCCATTAACCACGTGAAATCTTTATTTGAAATTTTGTATATCTCAAGAATAAAATCGAATTTTAAGAAAGTATTTGATTGATTAACTCAATTTGGCACAAAATGCACATGCGACAAGATAGCACGACCTCGGCAATTTGGTGATCAACATTTGATCGACTGTTGTTTGCACTTTGGGGGGCTCGGTAATCAATTATTTGTTAGCAATCCTGAACAATCTTGTAGAGTTCCACAAACTTTACCAATTTTTGAGGAAACATCTAAGCAACCTTCAAAAATCAGCCATTTGATCGTATCAATTCAGGGTTAGGTTTAAGGGAAAAGTGACTTTAAAAACTCTTCAAAAACAAACAAGAAAATTTAGACCTAAGGGACAAAAGTTACAGCCATTTTAAGGTAAAAACGTTACTAAATCCACCTTTAGGTGGTTGGTGCCTGTAGTGTATAAATATATAAAGTGTATAAATAACACTTATTTTTATCCAAATATCTGTGATCCGGCCTAAAAAAAAGTGTATTAAAAACACTAAAGCACTTATAACTTATGATAGGGTTGTCAGATCTTGAATCTTTTGGGCTCGTTGGAATGTTCTTTTGATTACCTATCCAACGATGGGTCGCATGATAGATCCGGATAACTTTTTCATCAAAATATTTGAGATCCGGCATCAAAAAAGTGTATAAATAACACTAAAGTGCTCATAACTTTTGATAGGGTTGTCAGATCTTCAATGTGTTGGACGCGTTGGAAAAGTCTTTGATTCTGAGTCGATAGGTATACGTGAAGGTGGTTCTACGAGGTCGAATAAAGAAGTTCATTTTTCGAGTGATTATATAGCCTTTCCTCATTGAGGTGAGGAAGGCAAAAAGATGCAATTTTAGAACCCAAATATATCGATAAGAAAAAAATTAAGCCGCACTACAAATGCTGAAAAAATCTCAGGGGTATTTTTTTTTCTTTTAATTCGAAGCATCTTAATTTGAAAATGTCACCTTTTTCTAGTGAAACGTGTATAGGACCACCCAAACGACATCAGAAATTGTCCAACTAAATTTTTCCATGTAATTTTGCAAGCTGAATCTGAATCTTCTCTCAGAATTGAGCCAATGCCTTGCAATGCGTCAAAATATTAATTTTTGGTCATATGTTGTGTTTCTATGGGATTGTATTATGATTTGAGTTAGACAATTGCTTCGTTCAAAAAAATAAAATAAAAAAATAATAATACAGATTTTTGAAGGTTTGCTCAGTTGCTTTCTGTAAATTTGGTCGTAGAAGGCGTTGATTGCGAGATAACATTTTGGTGTCTTGCACAAAGTTGCTTGAAATAGCAAGCCTAAAAACTTTCTGGAAGATGAAAAGAATCCCAACATATTCCTGAAATGTAAGATTTTCAAAAACGCACTAATCGTATACCACCCTAATTTTCAACCAAGCTATTTTCACTTAATTTTTGCGATCTGGACCACTGTGCAATGTAAACCAACAAAAAAAAATTTTTGTCGGTGGAAAAAAACCAACTTCAATTTGTCAATAATTGTTTTCTTAATGTTTTTGACTTATGGTATGGAAACAAAAAAAAGTTATTCTAATTGTTTATTGCGTTGATTTCTTTTTTAAATGAAGCAATTAGATTTAATTCAAAACAAACCGATTTTACTTGACTCTAAATTGTCTTCAAAAAAATACAATACAAAACATTTCACTTGTACCCTTAGTACAACAGCACGTGACCCATCTTTTGCACAGTGAACTTGGCACTCCCTTCTCTAGCCCGACAGTACCTACATTCAACTCGACCTGACGGTACAAATTGGGCCGCTCTCTAGAGGAATTGTTGCGCAATCAATCATGCGTGTTATTAGTGTTCAACGTGGCATCGTGTGCTCATCTTCACTTACACACAGTTCCATAATCGTTTCCCCCTTTAGATTTGTCGATTCACTATTTACCGTGTAGAAGAATAAGACGAAAATGCCATCAATAACCTACAATTCGGTCCTAAAATGAAGCTTAGATTGCTGATATTATTGTTTACAGCTATAAAGCTTATTATTCTGAGTACAATGACCCTTCGTACGACCACAAAGAGTTTAAAATTGATTTTTAAATCAATTTTAAACGCGGTCCTTCTTGACAGAAAAGCTCCTACTTGACAGCTCGTTCCAAGGGAACCATAGTTGATCCATCGAAAAAATGTTGTCTTTTCAAAATTTATTTTTGCTTTAAAATGAAAAAAAGTGATCAGAAATGGTTTTTAATGGTGTTTTTTACCGTTGTACATAAAAATTTACATAGGGCTTTAGTACCCAATTCATCCGCTCGTAAGGGGGCGATTGTAATTGAGACATTAGTGCAAAAGTGTCGAAGTTTAAAATGGTTTCGATAGAGGGGGTACAAGCATTATTTCTGGTATAGACACTTTCTTTCTTCTGAATTTGAAACAAAATTCCTGACGAGGGACACGAGGAAAGCTCTAAACCTGCCAGCACCAGAAGATAATCCTTTTCCAATCCAAATTCAACGGGGGGCTTCCCTTAGGTTTCGATAATGATTATTTATTCACACTGCCCGTCGTCGCTTTCCCCTTTGGTAAGGTAATCCCGTTTGAGGGTTCAAAAGAAAGCAAACACGTGAAAAGCTGCTTCCATTGATGGCTAATAGCCAGTGTGCAGTGTTTGTGTGGACACTTTCCCCGATTGGCACCGGTGTGTGATGGGTAAATAACCCCTCCACTCTGTTGGTCGAGTGTTGGAGAATGGTTGACGAGGAAGAGGTAAGGGACCTGCAGTTGACGGGTATCTCTGTGCAATTGGGGTTGGAAATTCGATTGAACTTGTTTGTCTGAAGTACCTGACAAATTTGGATGGGAATTAATTTTAGAACATAATCAATGAATTGAATTTTAAACTTGTCCATTTGGTTAATGGCTTTTTTTTAAATTCAGTTTAATTTTGTTTATTTCAAATAATGTTCAAACTTCAAGGATAACGTCCTTCGCGGTCATTGACCTAAAATTATCAAACGCAGAATTTAATTCCCCCGGGGACGCCCGCTTTTCGGCAGTTTTGGCACAACATAATCGTTCTAAGCCTCCACATAAATCAACACTTTATGGCCCCCAGTAAATTTCGTCCTTTCACAAAACGGCACACCGTGGAAATGGTATAGCACCGGATTTTCCCCCAATGCAAATAAACTGTTGTCAGTTTCTTATCACAGCCATAGTCAAGCAAAAACGTGACTTTTCGAGGCTTGATCTACCGCGGTGAAAAGGGGAAAATCTAAACAAACAAAAGTTTAATTTTAGATGAGAACCGAAAAAAGGGTTTTCCAACAGTATCAATTTGGAGGAAATCCTTTGCTCAGTCAGGCTTCGCGACGCCTGTTGTGTTCTGCTTTGATAAGCTCCCCTCTTGATTGAAAACGGCAAAAAATTGATTCCAATTTCACACTTTTCTTCCACTTAGGGTAGGCAGATTTTATGGATGCATAAATTTGTTATGAAGATGTTAACGTTAGCTTTTTTATCTCTTTTCAACTTTTGTTGTAATTTTTCCAGCTGATTGCGTCACCTTTAAGTGTTATTTACTTTAAATTGGTTTTGGCACCACCTGACAACCATCCCCCACTAAAAGCCTCTCAAGGACACCAGCAAGAAAATTCCGTCACGTCCTTTTATCCTGCAAGAAAACTCGACTCGTCTTTCCAAATTACGTTTGTAATTACCGGTAGGTGCCACAGCAGGGGAGTTCATTTCCATCTCCTAGCGATGTCGAGAATTCCGCTGAATTTAAATTAAAATTTCCTCGCCACATCTAAAATATATCAGAGCTCGCACGCTGCTTGAAATACTTGAATTCGTCTCAAATTGATGAGCGTGCCGAAGGAAGGATTTGGACATGAAACAAGACACACGAGCGTGTGCTGTGCTATCGTGGAAGTCAAGCAGTGACCTGAAATTTAATTTCAAAATATATACACTTTCCCATTTTGAACGACGGTTGGTGCCGATTTTCATCCCCGCGAGGGGTGCTGACTTGAGAGGGAGGACTTGAAGTCGGTTTTTGGCTGAAATTAAACAGCATCCGGCGAGGCGGATGGTTTGGCAGGCAGTTTTGTGGATTTGAAAGTTTAGGGTTCATCAACCATTTTGCACCAACAAGAAGAATAAGCAGAATCTAAGGACTAGCGATTTTAAAGTAGTATTCGTTATCTGTTTGTTGGCCAAGAGTCAGATGTTCCATCGGGAAAATATTATGTGAAAATATTCTAAAAATTTCAAAATCAAGTTCAATATTTCTAAACGTTTAACAGAGGCGACGCGTGGCCAAAATGTTTACCTGTTCAAACAATCTTTTTAGTAATTTTCAAGTTTTTTAGCTCAATCACATTTAAAAAATATCTTTTATACATAATAAGAAAATATTAGATGATGTTAGCAATATTGTTGTGAGAACTGTTGATCACATGATTTTTATTGAAATAGTAACTCTTTCAAATTACAGCAATTATTATTCTTCAAGAAGTGTAAAATTGAAATGCTTTTTACATTGTAGTTTTCTATAATTAGCTTGTTTTGTAAATAAAAAAAACTAAATCAAAACTTGAGGCATAATCCAACCACAAGTTTTTCCCTGGAGTTTTCTTTAGAATGACTTCTCTTATGTTCCATTGGATTAGATTAGAGCAAAAAAAATTCTCACAAAAACGTTGTTATGGTTTTGTTTGAGCAACCTGCCAAAAATGTATGGAATTTCGTAATTTTTGTTCTCGTGGATCAAACTTACTTTTTGCCCAGGTATTTAAAAACGTAGATTTTTAAGAAACCCTAGATGTATGGGTATCAAAAGATCGGAAATTTTATGCCCTTTCCGATTCCACATAGGTTGACTTTTGAATCGTGGACCGTTTCGGATGCCGGCGGATTTTCCTACGACGTAATTCCGGGTTGGTACGAAATTCCAACGAAAAATCTATTCTATCGATACAAATACCCCCAAAACGGTGTTATACCCACTCCAAAATGTTTATTTAGCAATTCTATGGTAATATATTGACATTTAGTTGAATTGAAAGTTTGCAAAATTAAGTTTAGATAAGTTTTATATAGAATTTCCAGAGTTATATAAACTTTTATACTAAGTAGTTAGTAAACTTTATATTCAGTTCAAATTATTTTTTTAATCAGTCAAGGATGCCTATTCGGAGTTGGATGACTGGATTTATGGTGATTTGTCAACAAATAACATTATTTATGTCAATTTTTCAAAAGGTGTAAAAACTTTTTTTGCACCTTTTTTATTTTCGTAATAGTATTTGTTATATAACTTTTTATAGAAATCATCTTTTCATGAGCTTTTTGTAGCAAAATGTTTGGCATGAGTTTCTGAACAAAACGTAGTACTAGGTTCCTGTTCAACTTTAATTTTTTTACATGTTTCATCACAAAATGTGCATAGTGCCCAAGGGGTGTAAATACTTTTTTTACATACTGTAAGTCCAAATATTCATTTGCTAACTAACTTGAATTGAAAATCTAAACTTTAATCTAAAATCCTCTAAACTTAATGTTCAAAGCTAAACATTCCTTTAACTGTTGTAGTACTACTTCTATCAAAAACAATACAAATTTATGAACAGTAACTGATATACAAATTGGATAAACATCGCGATTTGAAAAAGAAATGACCATTTACGTCAAAAAATCCGTAGTTCCTCCATTCGCAACAATGGTCGAAACAAAACTAATCCGAAAACCGCTAGTTCAACAGATCAACGAATTTTGTCCGATATCATTACATTATTGATTGATCGAGACTCTATGAAAATTTTGACATAAAATATGCCTAGTAGTCTACATCAATCAAAGTCTATTGACAGCATTACTCTAGCATAAAAATTGCAACTAACTTTAACTTTAAATAGATTTTGAAAGAATACAGATTTATTTTCAATGCTAATGCTAAGCAACAACAGAATTGTACTATCCTGAAGTCCCAACCTAAAACCCACATTGTGATAGTGAAAAAGTCACAGAAGCAGCGGTGTCTTGTGCAATTGTGATATTTTCACTACCGGAGAACTACCTAGTTCACGAAGACAGCTTATCGGTCAACGCTTAAGCCCTGGGGCTGCGACAAAGCGAGTTCTCGTAGCATGAAGTGGTGTCCAAAGTGCTTATAAAAAAGAATGTATACCCAAATTTTAACTAATGCACTAGGATCAAATCATGCCACTTGACTTTACAAGGCTCAGGGAGAATCACAAAAAAATGTTGTTGTCTTATTTTTGATTGTCGAGCTTAGTATGACCCCTCAGCTACACTAAAGTGATTTAGAATTTTTAAATCCAAGATGGCGCCCAATATTGCAGTGCTGAAATATTAAAAAACTGCATTTTATTATTAAATAGGCAACCCGCTATTCAAATTTGACTAATATGGGGTAGCAGAACTCGAATATGGTGTTAAAAAAAGAAAAAGAATATTTAAAACGAAAATGTTTTTTTTGTTCGTGATTCGATTATCCAAAGTTCCATACAAACCTTCGGATAATCGAACTTCTGGACTGTAACAACGAACTTTCATCAGTCGGATGATAGATTCATCAGACCACATGTCACACTTTACCTCCTCCACATTTGGTATCTTGATCAGACAATGTCGTCCTTCAAAACGCCACATCCACCCGTAAACCATCATTCCAAACCTGCCCTGTAACACGATATCTCACCATTCAGCTCAACCGGAATATGATCTCTCCAGTTGTTCACAAAAATACACAAAAGCAACCAAAAAAAAAAAAGAGGAGAAAGAGTCCCCGAAGACAGATGAGCACGAGGCAAACGTCAAACCTGCATAAATGCCACACATCTGTATTTGTTCCTAATTTGGTCCCGCGCGCGCTCGTCCCCTTAAGGCGAAAGGCAAAGCCGCGGGGCCGGCTAGTTGGCGCGAAAAATCTCATAGGTTACTGCGATGCGCGCGCGCCACGTGCTCTCGTTTTGAATGCTGGCGTGGCTCAGTTACTGTTCGCACGAACTGCGTGCAGTGGAAAGTATTGTAATCAGCATGAAAATAAAGAAATAAATATTTTTTCAAAACAAATATTTTTTAAATAGTTTCAAGCAGTGTGGTTGGTGTTAGTAAAGCGTAAACGGGTTTTTCGAAATATGAAAAAAATAATCATTTTGGATTGACAGTTTTTGTGAACTATATCGAACTGCTAATATTTTATTTATTTTTATTTGTTGTTCAAATATTGTTTTGGCAAATATTTTAGTAAGGTTTGATTTAAAAAAAAAAAAACATTGATAAGCATGATTCGAATGTAAGTAAAATGACTGCATATCGTTATTTCGATTTACAGTAACTAAAAAAACACACTCAGCCTCACGAAACATGTCAATGCTTCGGAGGCTAATTGCTAATCAACTGACGTAGTATAAAATACATTTTAAAACACTTTTTTCATTCAAATGTAGTAATTTGAAATTGTGTATGTGTTGAGGGACATAAACATCAAAATATATTTTGAACAGTGCCTTACCGAGTGATGAAGACGAGTCAAATAATTAAACAATTTGAGGAATGTTATACAAAAACATCAATCCCTGACATAAACATTTTTCTATTATCTCTAAGAAACTACATTGTACGCTTTCAATATCATCAAAATAATGAATTAAATAAATTTCGAAGTCAATTTTGTTGTTAGGAATAAGCAAACATAATTTTCTATATTTTTTTATTAGACGCCCGTTGAGACAATATCAACTTCAAAGTCAAGAAAAATGTTCTGATAAAAACAGGAAACCCATTTATTTTCAAAGGGCAAATGAAATGAATAACATCAATTTATTCAATTTGTATTACAAAATCAATGCTAGTTCTTCTAATTGCTAGAAATTTAATATAAAAAGAAACTGAATCGTTGGAGCGACAAAGAATCGACAAAGTCAACTAAATTTAAAAAAAAATGCTAATGTCAAGATAACTTTTAAATAATTTGAAATGGCGGGTTTCATTATTCATTCCTCCTTTTTTCATAGTAAAATAATTTAATTGAATTCGTAATCAGGTTTAAGAAAAAAATTAAATAATATTATTTTTCCTTTAACAAAAATATGGGTTACAAAAATAATGGCATGCAAAATATTGCATTCATCTAAACGAACGCAACGTAAACGGTAGGGTGCGTTATATCGATAATGGCATTTTGAGTCTGTTCCTGATCAAACTTGTAATCAGAATTTATTGTTTCATATCCCTGAAGTATAAATTCGAAATATCAAGTAAATTTGAAATTGATAAAAAAAAACTCTCTGCGATGGCAGTTTGGGTTAGCTCCTGATAAAACTAGTAATCAGAATTGAGTGTTTTATATCTCTGAAATATAAATTCAAATTTTGCCAAATTACAAAGTGAAATTTAAAAATGTTAAAAAATCTTGGAACGTCAGTTCTTCCTATAAATTATTAAATAATTTTGAAAACTTTCGGTGATGGCAGTTTGGGTAAGTTCCTGGTGATCAGAATGTATTGTTTTATATCTCTAAAGTATAAATTCAAATTTTGCTAAATTACCTAGTGAAATTTAAAATTGATTTAAAAAATCTTAGAAGGTTAGTCATTTCTAGTAAATTATTAAATAATATCAAAAACCCTCTGCGCTGGCAGTATGAGTCAGCTCCTGGTCAAACTAGTATTCAATTTTTTTTATATCTCTAAAATATTATTTAAAATTGTGCCAAATTACTAAGCAAAATTTAAAATTGATAAAAAAAAGTCTTAGAATGTTAGTCATTTCTAGTAAATTATTAAATAATTTTAAAAACTCTCTGCGATGACAGTCTAAGTCAGTTCCTGGTAAAACTCGTGATCAGAATTTATTGTTTTATATTTGTAAAGTATAAATTCAAATTTTGCTAAATTACATAGTGAAAGTTAAAATTGCTAATAAATCTTGGAAGGTCAGATATTTCTAGTAAATTATTAAATAATTTCAAAAACTCTGTGTGATGGAAGTCTGAGTTTGTTCCTGGTCAAACTAGTGATCAGAAATTATTGTTTTATATCCCTGAAAAATAAATTGAAATTTGCCAAATTGAGAAATGAAACTTAAAATTAATTAAAAAAAATCTTTGAAGGTTAGTCCCTTATAGTAAATTATTAAATAATTTATAAAAAAAAACTCTCTGCGAAGGCGAGTCAGTTCCTGGTCAAACTAGTATTCAAAGTTTACTGTTTTATATCTCTGCAGCATAAATTATAATTTTGTCAAATTACCTAGAGAAATTTAAAATTGATTAATAATTTACTCGAAATGACTAACCTTCTAAGATCAATTTATCAATTTAAAATTTGACTATGTAATTTAGCTAAATTTGAATATATACTTTATAGATATAAAACAATAAATACTGATCACTAGTTATACCAGGAACTGACTCAGAATGCCATTACAGAGAGTTTTGAATATTATTTAATAATTTACTCGAAATGACTAACCTTCTCAGATCTTTTTTATTAACTTTAAGTTTCATTTCTCAGTTTGGCAAATTTTAATTTATGCATCAGGGATATAAAACAATAATTTCTGATCATTAGTTTGACCAGGAACAAACTCAGACTTCCATCGCAGAGAGTTTATGAAATTATTTTATAATTTACTAGAAATGACTAAAATTATAAGACTTTTTTTTATCAATTTTAAATTTTGCTTGGTAGTTTGGCAAAATTTTAATTAATACTTCAGAGATATAAAACAATAAATTCTGATCACTAGATATTCCAGGAACTGACTCAGACTGCCATTACAGAGAGTTTTGAATATTATTTAATAATTTACTCGAAATGACTAACCTTCTAAGATTTTTTTTTATTAACTTTAAGTTTCATTTCTCAGTTTGGCAAATTTTAATTTATGCTTCAGGGATATAAAACAATAATTTCTGATCACTAGTTTGACCAGGAACAAACTCAGACTTCCATCGCAGAGAGTTTATGAAATTATTTAATAATTTACTAGAAATGACTAACATTATAAGACTTTTTTTTATCAATTTTAAATTTTGCTTGGTAGTTTGGCAAAATTTTAATTAATATTTCAGAGATATAAAACAATAAATTCTGATCACTAGATATACCAGGAACTGACTCAGACTGCCATCGCAGAGAGTTTTTAAAATTATTTAATAATTTACTAGAAGTGACTAACCTTCTAAGATTTTTTTTTATTAACTTTAAGTTTCATTTCTCAATTTGGCAAATTTTAATTTATGCTTCAGGGATATAAAACAATAATTTCTGATCACTAGTTTGACCAGGAACAAACTCAGACTTCCATCGCAGAGAGTTTATGAAATTATTTTATAATTTACTAGAAATGACTAACATTATAAGACTTTGTTTTATCAATTTTAAATTTTGCTTGGTAGTTTGGCAAAATTTTAATTAATATTTCAGAGATATAAAACAATAAATTCTGATCACTAGATATACCAGGAACTGACTCAGACTGCCATCGCAGAGAGTTTTTAAAATTATTTAATAATTTACTAGAAGTGACTAACCTTCTAAGATTTTTTTTTATTAACTTTAAGTTTCAATTCTTAATTTGGCAAATTTTAATTTATGCTTCAGGGATATAAAACAATAATTTCTGATCACTAGTTTGACCAGGAACAAACTCAGACTTCCATCGCAGAGAGTTTATGAAATTATTTTATAATTTACTAGAAATAACTAACATTATAAGACTTTGTTTTATCAATTTTAAATTTTGCTTGGTAGTTTGGCAAAATTTTAATTTATATTTCAGTGATATAAAACAATCAATTATGATCACTAGATATACCAGGAACTGACTCAGACTGCCATCGCAGAGAGTTTTTGAAATTATTTATTAATTTACTAGAAATGACTAAAATTATAAGACTTTTTTATCAATTTTAAATTTTGCTTGGTAGTTTGGCAAAATTTTCATTAATATTTCAGAGATATAAAACAATAAATTCTGATCACTAGATATTCCAGGAACTGACTCAGACTGCCATCACAGAGAGTTTTTGAAATTATTTATTAATTTACTAGAAATGACTAAAATTATAAGACTTTTTTTTTATCAATTTTAAATTTTGCTTGGTAGTTTGGCAAAATTTTAATTAATATTTCAGAGATATAAAACAATAAATTCTGATCACTAGATATTCCAGGAACTGACTCAGACTGCCATTACAGAGAGTTTTTGAAATTATTTATTAATTTACTAGAAATGACTAAAATTATAAGACTTTTTTTTATCAATTTTAAATTTTGCTTGGTAGTTTGGCAAAATTTTAATTAATATTTCAGAGATATAAAACAATAAATTCTGATCACTAGATATTCCAGGAACTGACTCAGACTGCCATCACAGAGAGTTTTGAATATTATTTAATAATTTACTCGAAATGACTAACCTTCTAAGATTTTTTTTATTAACTTTAAGTTTCATTTCTCAATTTGGCAAATTTTAATTTATGCTTCAGGGATATAAAACAATAATTTCTGATCACTAGTTTGACCAGGAACAAACTCAGACTTCCATCGCAGAGAGTTTTTGAAATTATTTAATAATTTACTAGAAATGACTAACATTATAAGACTTTTTTTTATCAATTTTAAATTTTGCTTGGTAGTTTGGCAAAATTTTAATTAATATTTCAGAGATATAAAACAATAAATTCTGATCACTAGATATACCAGGAACTGACTCAGACTGCCATCGCAGAGAGTTTTGAAAATTATTTAATAATTTACTCGAAATGACTAACCTTCTCAGATCTTTTTAATTAATTTTAAGTTTCATTCCTCAACTTGGCAAATTTTAATTTATGCATCAGGGATATAAAACAATAATTTCTGATCACTAGTTTGACCAGGAACAAACTCAGACTTCCATCGCAGAGAGTTTATGAAATTATTTTATAATTTACTAGAAATAACTAACATTATAAGACTTTGTTTTATCAATTTTAAATTTTGCTTGGTAGTTTGGCAAAATTTTAATTTATATTTCAGTGATATAAAACAATCAATTATGATCACTAGATATACCAGGAACTGACTCAGACTGCCATCGCAGAGAGTTTTTGAAATTATTTATTAATTTACTAGAAATGACTAAAATTATAAGACTTTTTTATCAATTTTAAATTTTGCTTGGTAGTTTGGCAAAATTTTCATTAATATTTCAGAGATATAAAACAATAAATTCTGATCACTAGATATTCCAGGAACTGACTCAGACTGCCATCACAGAGAGTTTTTGAAATTATTTATTAATTTACTAGAAATGACTAAAATTATAAGACTTTTTTTTTATCAATTTTAAATTTTGCTTGGTAGTTTGGCAAAATTTTAATTAATATTTCAGAGATATAAAACAATAAATTCTGATCACTAGATATTCCAGGAACTGACTCAGACTGCCATCACAGAGAGTTTTGAATATTATTTAATAATTTACTCGAAATGACTAACCTTCTAAGATTTTTTTTATTAACTTTAAGTTTCATTTCTCAATTTGGCAAATTTTAATTTATGCTTCAGGGATATAAAACAATAAATTCTGATCACTAGTTTGAACAGGAACAAACTCAGACTTCCATCGCAGAGAGTTTTTAAAATTATTTAATAATTTACTAGAAATGACTAACATTATAAGACTTTTTTATCAATTTTAAATTTTGCTTGGTAGTTTGGCAAAATTTTAATTAATATTTCAGTGATATAAAACAATAAATTCTGATCACCAGATATACCAGGATTCAGACTCAGACTGCCATCGAGGAGAGTTTTTAAAATTATTTAATAATTTACTCGAAATGACTAACCTTCTAAGACTTTTTTTATCAATTTTAAATTTTGCTTGGTAATTTGGCAAAATTTTAAATAATATTTCAGAGATATAAAAAAAATTTGAATACTAGTTTGACCAGGAGCTGACTCATACTGCCAGCGCAGAGAGTTTTTGAAATTATTTAATAATTTACTAGAAATGATTAACCTTCTAAGATTTTTTTAATCAATTTTAAATTTCACTATGTAATTTAGCAAAATTTGAATTTATACTCAACAAATATAGAACAATAAATTCTGATCACTAATTTTACCAGGAACTGACTCAGACTGCCTTAGCAAAAAGTTTTTTTTTTAATATTTAATAATTTACTAGAAATGACTAACCTTCTAAAAATTTTTTATCAATTTTAAATTTCACTATGTAATTTAGCAAAATTTGAATTTATACTTAACAAATATAGAACAATAAATTCTGATCACTAGTTTTACCAGGAACTGACTCAGACTGCCATCGCAGAGAGTTTTTAAAATTATTTAATAATTTACTAGAAATGACTAACCTTCTAATATATTTTTTAAATAATTTCAAAAACTCTCTGCGATGGAAGTCTGAGTTTGTTCCTGGTCAAACTAGTGATCAGAAATTATTGTTTTATATCCCTGAAGCATAAATTAAAATTTGCCAAATTGAGGAATGAAACTTAAAATTAATTAAAAAGATCTTAGAAGGTTAGTCACTTCTAGTAAATTATTAAATAATTTTAAAAACTCTCTGCGATGGCAGTCTGAGTCAGTTCTCGGTATAACTAGTGATTAGAATTTATTATTTTATATCTATAAAGTATAAATTCAAATGTTTGCTAAATTACATAGTGAAATTTAAAATTGATAAAACAAAATCTTAGAAGGTCAGTCATTTCCAGTAAATTATTAAATAATTTAAAAAACTCTCTGCGATGGAAGTCTGAATTTGTTCCTGGTCAAACTAGTGATCAGAATCTATTGTTTTAGATCCCTGAAGTAAAATAATATAACGGATGTGAAATTTAAAATTATTAAAATAGCTTGGAACGTCAGACATTTGTATAAAAAAAAATTGGGAAAGGAGTCTGAGAGTCAGTTCTTGGAAATATAATTTGATCTTTTATATTCTTGCAGTGTCAAATTACAAAAGTAGCAAAAAGCTTGGAAACTCAGTTGTTTGAATTTAGTTTTTTAAAATAAAAATAAACTTTCTGAGATTGGAATCCAAATCAGTTTCAAGTCAGGTTAGTGATAAAAACTGGTTGTTCCTGGAGTATAAAATCACAACTTAGCATAAGGCCATGTTGAATTTCAAAAATCTATAAATCTGATAAAACTAGTAAATTTAAATAAATTATAAATCTTATTTTAATATCCTTCTGGGATGGGAGTCTAATTCAGTTCCTGAAAATGTAAGCGATCAGATTTTTTTTAAACCTTGTAGTATACATTCACAAATTGGTATATTACCATGCCAAATCAACAATTTTTTTTTGAAAATAATTATTTATTTAATTATTTTTTTTATATCTTTTTTATTTTTATGCATTTGCATTGTTTATTGTTTTATCTGGATATAATACAATAATTTCTGATCACTAGTTTGACCGGGAACTTACCCAAACTGCCATCACTGAAAGTTTTTTTTAAATTATTTAATTATTTAAATAACTGACGTTCCAAGAATATTAAACAATTTTAAATTTCACTTGGCAATTTGGCAAGTTTTTAATTTATAAATACTTCAGGGATATAAAACAATTATTTCTGATCACTAGTTTGACCAGGAACTAACTCAAACTGCCATCACAGAAAGTTTGTTTAAAATTGTAAAACGTGGGTTTCATAGAAAACCTATATGTTTGGGTATCAAAAGATCTGAAATTTTATGCCCTTTGGCGTCATCCATAAAGTATGTCACGCTCTTGGTGAGGGGGGAGGGGGGGGGGGGAATTGAAATTGCATGTTATAAGTATAGGAAAAGTGCGACAAAGGGGGGAGGAGGGTAAATTTTGGCTGATTTTTGAGTGACGTACTTTATGGATGAAGCCTTTCCGATGACACATAGGTTGACCTGTGAATGGTGGACCGGTTCAGATGCCGGCGGATTTTGTGTGGTCTTCCACATACATGATTTTGGTTAGTTTTGACCATGTTGTTTGTATTTTATCATCTATTACTGGGCAACCAGCGGAACATTTCGGTCGCTGTTATTTGCACAAGAATAACAACATTTGATGTTTTTGTGAACAGTGATATTCTTCACAACTTCACAAATTTCAATACTTTGATGAACGGCATATGTTTGAAGTTTTTTTCTGTGCCAAGGATATGAAATAACAAAGATTGAAAAAAAGATATTAAAACGAAACTGCATAAAAGTTGGACCAAAAGATTAATCAAAACTAGGGTTAGTGAAATTTCACGATTTCGCGGACAGCGTGAAATCCGCGAAATTTGGCTTTTTCCGCGAAATCCCGTGAAAGTTTATGTTTGTGTGAAACTGTAACGATTTTACTCAAAATGATTTATCAAACTCAAAAAGGAATAAAAATAATCTTATGAAACACTGTAGAATTAAGCGAGTGAATACCCTTGTTTAATTACTAATATAGGGTTAGTGATTTTTGACGATTCCAAGGATGGCGTGAACGTGAAATGTATCAATTTTCTCAAATCATTTTTTTTTCAAAATAACAACATAACAAATATTTCATTTCTACATACTATTTAAGAGGCAGTATTTGTAGATTCTGCTCGGTTTGTTCTAGAGGTCGTATCGAGGTGCTCCGATTTGGATGAAACTTTCAGGGTTTGTTTGTCTATACATGAGATGAACTCATGCCAAATATGAGCCCTCTACGACAAAGGGAAGTGGGGTAAAACGGGCATTGGAATTTGAGGTCCAAAAAACATGAAAAATCTTAAAATTGCTCGCATTTACGTAAAACTTGATCAATTCCAACTCTCTTAGATGCATTCGAATGGTCTTTCGAAGCCCTTCAAAATGTGCTATAGACATCCAGGATTGGTTTAACTTTTTTTTCATAGCTTTTGCAAATTGCTGTTAAAATTTGATTTTTTTATAACCATAATATCTTTTTGCAACAGCCTCCAACACCACTAGCGTGCCCAGGGTGGGGCAACATGGGGCAGTTGCCCCACCATCCTCAGAAATTTGTTTTAAAATTGCCAAGGGGGTGTCCATAAACGACGAAATTTTCAAAACGCTCATATTGTTGCCCCACCTTCCTTGAGGATCTGGGCACGCTAGTGTCCAACACCCATACTCCCATAGGTCAAAAGATAGGTAATTTCATGAACTATAAGCTTACGGTATTAACTTTTTGGCCAATCGCAGTTTTTCTCATAGTTTTACGATTTTTCTAGAACAAATATTTTACAACGTTAGTTTTTGCCCTGTAGGCCAAGAAGACGGCACTTTTTGGTCTCAATTTTGTCATTTTCGGAATCCTCGGTCAATTTCACGTAAGTTAGAAGTATTGGAGTTGTAATTTTGATTTAAAAAATAATTAAATAAAACATTTTTGAAAAAAGAAATAGAACTTATTTACCCTAAGATCAATACGTCAAATGCTGTATCAAGTAGGCGAAAACTTGTTTTACCCCTAATCCGACAAAATTCTAAATAATATTTTAATTAATTCTAAATGGCATTTTTTCCAATCAAATTCAAAATTCGAACACCTCAATCTAATGTAAAATTTTCTGAGGATTCCGAATATGACAAAATTGAGACTAAAAAGTGCCGTCTTCTTAGCCTACAGGGCAAAAACTAACGTTGTAAAATGTTTGTTCTAGAAAAATCGTAAAACTATGAGAAAAACTGCGATTGGCCAAAAAGATAATACCGTAGGCTTATAGTCCATGAAATTATCTATCTTTTGACCTATGGGAGTATGGGTGTTGAAAGCTGTTGCAAAAAGATATTAAGGTTTTAAAAAAATCAATTTTTATCAGTAATTTGCAAAAGCTATGAGAAAAAATCAAACCAATCCTGGATGTCTATGGCCTATTTAGAAGTGCTTCAAAAGACCTTTCTAATGCATCTAAGAGAGTTGGAATTGAATAAATTCTACGGAAATGCGAGCATTTTTAAAAAATTTATTGTTTTTTCGACCTCGAACTTCAAAGCCCGTTTTACCCCAATTCCCTTTGTTGTAGAGGGCTCATATTTGGCATGAGTTCATCTCATGTCGTCGCCATCGTGCTAACTTGTCGTACGTGCATTTTGGGCCAAATTGAGTTAAGAACGCCATTTTGTGCAGCTCACAATGCCTCACCTTTTGACCTTCACAGATCCCCAAAAATCGATTTCAATCCTGAGATATTCAACAAAAACCAAAAAAACTCCGTGCATTTTTGTCACTTTACATATGAAAGTAGTTTCAATCTTGTCGTGCTATCTTGTCACTCCATGAAAATTGATGTAAGTGCGACAAAAGGCCAAAGGGATTTCAGGCCAGAAAAATCAGGATGCGTTTGTCGCACGTACAAGCTAGACTACCGTAAATATTTGTAATTATTACTCGGGACTCCAGCATCCAACTTCAACCAAACTTTGGGACAATGCACAGAATGGTCAGCCAAACAAAACGTGTTTGTTATTGTTTACATTGCGTGCTCTCGTTTTTGAATATTCAAGGTCAAACATTGAAACGCGTTTTTCTCGGAACGTCGAAATGGCGGGTGCGACAAGATAGCACGACGACGTCGATGTATAGACAAACAAACCCTGAAAGTTTCATCCAAATCGGAGCACCTCGATACGACCTGTTTCACATCGGTGAAAAACTCGCTCTTAAGTAAATTTTATTAGTTTACAGTTGATAAGCTTGATATGAACCATTTGAAGAATTGTTCAAATTTTAATATTTTTTTTTGGAAATTAACTAAGTTTAGTAATTTGTAATTTGTAATTTATTGGAAATGATAGCCTGTTAGTATAACAATTTGTATCAGATTAAGGAAGGACGTTGTGATGGTTACTTTAGGTTAGTTTAGTAATATTTTCATACGCTGTAATAAAAAAATTAACTGCTATTTTATTTGAAAGGTATAGTTACATAAGAAATAAAAAGAATCAAGCTTTGTTTTATTCAAATAAAAATAAAGGGTATTTTTTATCTTTGAAATCAACTTTTAAAAATATTTCAGATTATTGTGAGTCCTGTTTAATTTTAACGATATTTGATTATTTGGGTGGATCATTCCCGTGAAATTTTAAAAAAGGCTTTTTTTTTTGTTTTCATTTTGAATTATTTTTTCAATTCAATTCGGTTTCATTGGTGAATAATCAGGATACAATCAGTTCTTTTGCAATTCATAACAGAATTTTGGAGTTCCTTTCAGCTGTGTGTTGCATCGTAATCCATTTTGGAACAATTATTTCTATAACTAAAGCACTAACAAGAGCAAGAAAAATAAAAATGCTAAAATATCATTTTGAATAAAAATTTCGAATACAAATATATTATTTTTGCATATTGATTTAAAATTTAAATTTGAATAGGGAGATGAAAACCTTTGAAATTATTTTAAATTTGCTAAGTGTGGCAAAAAAATCAAATTATTTAAATCATTTTGGCTGGACAAGATTGTTGAATCTTGCCTTGATATGAAATTCAGTAAAATGAAGCAAATCAGCGAAAACTATAAAAAAAACAGTTCAATAAATGAGAATACGCATGCCCTACATTTTGTTTCAAAATATATATAGAGCCCATCCATGAACCAGGTGGAAACTTTTTGGAAAATTGGGAGATTTTTTTTTGTGTCAGGTTCAACTCTATTGAAAATGTTTTTAGTGTATTTAAATAATAAATAATGAAGCATAAAAAGCAGTTTCGTCGATTTAAACATAAGATTTTCAGAGTTATTTAAACATTTTTCACGTTCCGCGAAATTTGCGTGAAATTTGGTGTTATGAAATTGAGGTCCCCGTGAAATTTGCAATTTTCGAGCGTGAAAAATCACTGAGCCTAATCAAAACTATCAAATGATTCGTCAATCTAAGTACGTACCATTAGATAAAAGTTATTTTGTATGTTTTGTTTATAAATTTAATAAAAAAATAAATTAAAAGCTACAAAAATTATTAACGTTTGGTATCCCGAAAAAAAAAAACGTTTTCAACGCTTTCTCTAATATCCTAAGAGCAGGCTTGCCCAACCTTTTTGGCTCAATTTTCACAAGACATGTTATCTGCATCTGGATCACTTTTTTACTTAAAACTTACACAAAAATGACTTAATTTTTTTTTCCGATCTTTTGCCAAAGTTATGTTCACTGGTCATCTGAAAACTGATTCCACCAAATAAACCATGAAAAAATGTAGAACTGTTATTCTAATGATCATTAATGTGAGAATTGAGCCGATCTGGTCGAATTGGTCTGTCTTGAAAAAAAAAAAAACAAATTCAAAATTTTCCAACTCCTATAAAACATTAAATTTGAATTTTCATTTTGATGAAAAATTTATGACCGTGTCAAAATTTGTCAAAAGTTTCCTAATGTTTTAGAAAAAATGGTAAAAAACTAAAAAAACACACACAAAAATTGGCCTCCCGACTAAGAAAACCATTTTACCAAATTCCACTTCGAAAGTTTCAATTCCAATTCAAGCATGACATTTTTGGATTATGCAACACCGACGAACACCCTATTTCTCCATACAAACTTTAGAGAAAATCTAATCAGTTCTGTCTGAATATTTTCGAAAAATCAATTCAAAGTTTATGCTTCCCTCTTGATGAGACTGTGCATGATTTTTTTTTCAATTTTTGTAGGTCATTGTTAGCTATTGTGTTTCATATGTTTATAGGACATAATAAAAAAAATCTAGAAATTCTGATCACCTGCATGACAAAAACTGAATCAGAATCTCATGCCAGACGTTTCTTTAAATCATTCAATTATTAATTATAAATAAAAGAGTTTCTAAGATTTTAGATATTAATAAATTTGACATGGCCGTATGCCGATTTGTTAATTTTTACTTCTGGGATGTAGAAATACAAATATTGATTACTAACATAACCAGTAACTGTATCAATCTCCCATCCCGGTCTTACCAATTTATAAATTTATACTTCTGAGACAATATGATAATAACAAATTGTCTGATGTGTGCTACCTTGTGACATAGACCATTTTGGTCAAAAATTAGTTATTGATAACGTTTTGTTATAATTAACAAACTCTACAAGATGCTATAACCCGATTTAGGATATTCGCTTCCGTCTTGCTATCTTGTAACACGTCATACAAATTGTTGGAAAATGTAGAAATTATTTCTTTTTTTTTCACAAATTTACATTAAAAACATTTTTAAATGCAATGCAGTCGTTTGTTATTGAAAATATACTGATAAAATCGGTTAAACTCTTGATTTATGCTTATTTTAGTTTGTTTGGGAAATCTGTGCACACTTGTGACACGTAGTTCCTTTTTACTTTCAAGGCCCACTTGGTCGTTGTCACAAGATAGCACACAATAGACGAATTTTGATTAGTAACATCAACCAGGAGCTGAATCAGTCTTCCATCTCAGAAGGATTTTTTTAAATTAAATTTTAATTTTAAACCAGGGGTGACCAAAGTATGGCCCGCGAGGTGATATTTTGTGGCCCGCGGACCCATTTTGAATGATCATGTAAAATGGCCCGTTGGCCACTTGTAAAGTGATTTAATACTTTTTCAAAATTAAGGTTTATTTTAAATTTTTATATGCTAAACTTTTCTATTTATTGTTAATATACAAAAAAACTTATGATTTATCAATATTTTGATCCCCACTTTAGGATACAAATATTTTTTTCAAAATATTTTATAGTTAAAACAACTTTACACGTTTCAATGTGAGCGAAACTAGTAAATATCGTTAAAATTTTCAGCAATTTTTTTAAGAAATATTAAAAAACGTTAAAATTTTACTTAGGCAGAATTCTGTAATAGTTGCAAAAATGTAAGTTTTCTTTATTAATTATATATTCTTCATTAATTGCAATGTCATAATGACACTTTTATGAACTGACCCTGAAACATACATTGCACTTCCTTCGTGATTCGAACTCATTACAGTTAGATAACGAATCTGATTGACTACCAATTGATTTAGGCAGACAAAATGTGGAAATCGGAGGATCAAGTTTTTTACAAATATTTTACAAAGCTTTCGTCGATCAAACAACCCCTCCACCATTATTAAAAAAATGGTTAAAAAACCAGGAGCAAAAAAATATTTTCAAAAAACTTCAAAACTTCAAAAAAAAAAATGAAATTTAAGTGCATTTAGCTGAAATTTATTAAATATGCATTCCTTTGCATTTAGAATCATTTAAGCATGTTTGGGTTTATTAAAAAAATTTAGTTAATTTTCGATGAAATTAATAAATGTTTTTTTTGCTTAAATGTTTTTTTTGTTGTTTTTTTTTGTTGCTTTTTTTTTGAGAAAAATGATTGCAGTTTTACTATACGGAAGCTTAGAACATTCTCTAAAAAAAAATTCATTGAATTGTTGAAATTCTGGCTCTCAACGATTTTTCATTAGCCACACTTAATTTATACATAAAATTACGCCTTCAGATGAATTGTTCAATATGTAATGTCACCATTTTTGAAATATAAAAACAAAACTTTGTTTTTTTTTTTTAACACAAGTACATTCAGCTAAAAACTTTTTTTCAAATACCTGAAACAATAAAATCAACGATCCCAGAAGGTCCTACGACTCGCCTTTCGTCGGACGGGGAAGTAAATGAAAATGTTTCTAGAATATTTCTTGCTTACTTTTTCAAAAGGTCCTATGTACATTTGAAACCCACAGCGCATTGGTTGTTTTGAAAAAGTAATCATGGCTTTCATGTGCAGGAACTGACTTAGATTCGTACCTCAGAAGGATTTATGATTTTTTTTATAAATTATTTCATATATTTAATTTTACTCTATTTTTTTATTTCACGTTGCCTTACGCCAAATTGTGAATTTATATTCTAGGGATATAGAACTACAAATCTTATCGCTTTCATGTGCAGGAACTGAATCTGGCTTGTATCCAGGTAGGATTTCTGAATTATTATATAATTTATTATAAATAATTAATAATAATTTAGATAATTGTATATAAATTTTTAATAATTAATTTCTTTTGAATTTCTTCCTTATGTCAAGTCGTAAAGGTATATTTCAGGGCTATAGAACTAAAAATTCTGATAAGCAGGAACTGAATTAGTCTTCCATCCCAGAAGAGTTTTTAAATTATTTCATTATTTATTTCAACAGAACGAAATTTCCTTGATTTCGCCCCTTTAAAAAGTTTTTATTTTATTTTATTTAATTATTTATTTAAGAAAAAACTAATTTTCTAGAAATTTTGATAATAAGATATTTGACATGGCCTAATGCCGATTTATAAATTTATACTTCTTGTATATAGAATAAAAAAATCATATTACTAACTTGAACTGGATTTGAATCAGACTCCCATCCCAGAGGGATTTTTTTATCAATAATTTATTTTTTGGACAGTTTTTAACTGGATTTTTTTTTGTTGGTTAACCCGTATAGGCCTGGGTGAAACTGAAATCATTGAAATGACCATAACTCATCCAATTTGCATACTTCTTTTTTAATTGGACTCGTTAGAATGTCTATTTTTCGAAAATAAGCCGGAAACCCCAAACATTTTCTGGTGGGTCAACTGGGTAAAAAATGGCGATTTAGGGGTCCCGCAAAAATTTTAAACAGCGATCTTTGAAAAAAAAATGCAATTATTCAAGTTATGAACGTTGTTCCACCAGACAGTGCTGGCCATGCATTCTGGACCACCGAAGATCTTCCGGATTGGGCGGGTAGGTCTCCAACCCCGGGGAAACCGGTCATCCATGAACCCCAGAACCACTTTTGGACCGATCTGGCCACTTTGGGACCGGTTCCCGGTACTCCTGTGAAACCCGAAATATGACAAATTATGGGCATATTATGGACCCAGTCATTTGGGTGTCAAAGTTCATAATTTTCAAATGGTAGGTCATCCATGAACCCCACTTTACGATCTGGCTACTTTGGGACCGGTTCCTGGTTCTCCGGTGAAACCCGGGATATGGCAAATGGTAGGTCATCCATGAACCCCACTTTACGATCTGGCTACTTTGGGACCGGTTCCTGGTTCTCCGGTTAAACCCGGGATATGGCAAAGAACAATTCTGGACCCAGCAATTTGGGTGTCAAAGTTCATAATTTTCAAAATCTAGCTCATCCAGGAACCCCAAAATCATTTTTGACCGATCTGGCCACTTTGGGTTCTTGAAACTTTTATGCAATTCGAAATATAACTAATGACGCGTTAATTTTATATTAATTTTCGACAAGGCAATATAGGTGCCTAAGTTGATTATTTTTAAAATCAAGCTCATTGATGATCCCCACAATCATTTTTTTACCAATCTGGTCCCTTTTTCAACGCAATTTTTGATCAGGCAATTTGGGTGTAAAAATTCATCATATATAATTTCACATCAACATTGGCTAGTTACTTTTTCTGAAGGAGCCCCGGAACCGATTCAATAGTTTCCAGATCTGCACCGGAGTTACTAAGTGACCAGATCGATCCAAAAGTAATTTTGGAGTTTTTGGATGCCCGACATTTTGAAAATGATGAACTTTGACACCCAAATGGCTGGGTCCATAATATGCCCATAATTTGTAATATTCCGGGTTTCACCGGAGTACCGAGAACCGGTCCCAAAGTGGCCAGATAGGTCCAAAAGTGGTTTTGGGGTTCATAGATGATTTACATTTTGAAAATAATGAACTTTGACACCCAAATTGCTGGATCCAAAATTGTTCTGAAATAACCCCGTAATTTGCCATATTCCGGGTTTCACCGGAGTACCGGGAACCGGTTCCAAAGTGGTCAGATCGGTCCAAAAGAGGTTTTGGGGTTCATGGATGTCCTATATTTTGAAAATGATAAACTTTGACTCCCAAATGGCTGGGTCCATAATAATCACATGATTTGCCATATTCCGGGTTTTGCCGAAGTACAGGGAACCGGTTCCAAAGTGGCCAGATCGGTCCAAAAAAGGTTTTGGGGTTCATGGATGTCCTATATTTTGAAAATGATGAACTTTGACCCCCAAATGGCTGGGTCCATAATAATCACATAATTTGCCATATTTCGGGTTTCACCGGTGTACCGGGAACCGGTTCCAAAGTGGTCAGATCGGTCCAAAAGAGGTCTTGGGGTTCATGGATGTCCTATATTTTGAAAATGATAAACTTTGACTCCCAAATTGCTGGGTGCAAAATAATCACACGATTTGCCATATTCCGGGTTTTACCGAAGTACCGGGAACCGGTTCCAAAGTGGCCAGATCGGTCCAAAAAAGGTTTTGGGGTTCATGGATGACCAACCTTTTGAAAATGATTACAAGCTTCTTATCCCATGCTTTTTCATCCAAAGCGCTTAGAAAAATCATAACCATTTATTTGGCTGGCCACATGCGCAAAACATTTTAAAAAATATACTATACAATATACTACATCATAATCTATCAAAAGAAACAAAAACGAAAAAAAATTTTTTTTATTAATTTATCATTAAACTTCTCCCACGCGCAACATCAGTAAAGTCACGCATGGCTTGAACAACAACACTCCTGCTGACCAGCGTGGTGCGCTGCCGGCGGGCGGCTGTGAACGCGCGTTGGAGGCAGGCCATGAGATGCGCGCACACACAAACAAACAAACACCAAAAATGATGCAAATTTTCAAAAGTTTGCATTTGTCTAGGAGAGTTTCTCAAAACCTATTCATCCTAGAGATTTGGTCCCAAAGAACAAAATGTAGAGGATGAGTTGCTCGAATTTCGTATGTCGTAAAAAAGGTACCTTTTCTAACAACTATTAGGAGATATTTTGAGTCAAAGTTGTCAAAGAGAGTTTCCCGGCATTACAAAAAAAATTCAAAAACTTTTTTAGTGCAAAATGTTTAGCAAAGAGTACTTGAATTTTGCATGTAAAAAGATTTGAGAAAAAACCTTACCATGTTCGAAAATCCCCCACATTTACTTGCACCTTAAGAATTTGTTGTTAACTCCCGACTTTCAACACCCGGAGGGCGGCCCAAGTCAGTCGGCAACCGCAAGTTTATGTTTACCTAAGTGTTTTACGTTTTACTGCTGTTGATTCTACTTTACGGAGTGAAAATAGAATGCGGTGGCCAAGCGGCAGCGAGTTTTCCGCCGGAAAATGCACCTTTGAGCCTCTGGAGGTGAGCTGAGACAAATTGTCGTTAGTTGCTTCCTGAAAAATGTGGGTCTTTAGTTTATGTTGGAGGGTGGATTTATTTCTAGCTTTAACATAAGTTGGAACTTGCACCTGATTAAGTTGATGCAATTGCACCCTGCTGAGGCCAGTTTCCCCTGAGAAAATGTGCATCAGCGGCTCGCTTGTTTACATCGTAAATTATCATTACGCATCTAAAGTAACTGATAGTTTGATTAAATTTACGACCTGTGTGTCGATAGTCGGCAATTCGTTTTCGGTAGCGTTTTTTTACTCTCATAAAATGATTTCCAAGAATAAACGAAAACAGCCCACAAATAGGGGTTCATATTTAAATGTGCACTTGAGGGTAGCAGTGTTAATTAAGCACCCAAATTTACGACCATCGCTAATGAAAAATTTATAATCAGTGGCACTTAGCTGGGAACAGAACCGTTTTCCTGCACCAACATAAAACAAAAAAAACACCTGACCTAGGTCTGTCACCCTGGAAGTCCTGGTCCCTTCACTATGATTGATTAATTGCCCACAATCAGAACCGTATTTGGAACTACTTGAACTTTGAAGCGCATAATTCAACGTGAACTCCAAAAGTGAGGAGAATTAGTTGCAACAACAGAGCACTTTTACCCGCCTGCGGCGCAAACAAATAACTCACATTTGTAAGCATAAATCACTCGCGACGTGTTAGGTTTGTTTGGGTTTTTTCTCCGGAGTTCTTTGGAGAATTTGGAGCGTTTCGGTGCCACTCAATCAAGATCAATTACTTACATGGGGAGAGAGGTCTAGATCGGATACAAATTAGTTGAAGATCAATGAATACTTAAAATAAGGAAAAGTTTGAATCAATTTGAAACCCTAATGATTAAAATATTAATGGCGTAATCATTCGGTATTCTATTCTGTAGAGAAGCTATGGAATGAAAAATATCTGCAGATCACTAGAATTTTGCAAAAACTGATTTTAATTTTGGAATTGTTGCCATGTCAGCACTTCGACGTTCAATTAAAGCTCATAATACGAGTTTTCAACAAAAATCGAGTGATAAATAGTTCAATAGAAAGGGAACAAGCAAGTTTCTATAAAAAGTTTTACCAAATAAATTGTTTAAATAGTGAAAAACTGCAAATTAGATGCAATTAGAGCGAGCGAGTATTTAACCTTCTTTCAAGATACCATCGATTGAAAATTGAGGGTCAATTGAGAAGAACTAAAAAAACTATTTTTTGGAATTTTCATTCTTTGCAAGGTATGACCTCAGCAACCAAAGGTCGGATCAACAATGTCCAAAACGTAAATTTTTGAGAATTTTCTCAGCTTTTCGAATGTATGTTTTTTTCAAAGATTGACATAGATGGGCACTATTTATTTTTAATTATTTTTTTTTGCCATTTTTCGAACCACCCTAGCACGATGTAAGTCACCCTAATGGCCTAACAAAAAAAAAAATACGGGCTTAATTATTTTGACCAAAGAACCCCCAGAAAAATTTAGAGCCCGATCAAAGAACTTTTTTTTCGGTTTAGGCTCTTTTCAAATGGAATTGCTGTATTTACATGCTCGATTTTCGAAATTTCAGAATAAATAGTATTGCAAATGCTTTATTTAATAACAGTTATGCTACAATCAAATAATAGAATATCGATGAATTTAAGAAAAAATCCTAAACTTTTACAGGGGTTGGACAAAACGATCGCGACAGGCAATTTTCATAACTTTGAGAAATTTTAATCGGTTTTGTTCATTCAAGAAGCATTTGAAAGGAAAATTATTCTAGTTTCTGAATGTGTACCGGTACGAGGTAACTGTCCGTGGCTACCGGAGATGTTCCGATTTTACAAGAAAAAAATTGAAATAAAATTTGCAGTAGGCTTATTTCGACTTTTCAAACTTTTCTTAGAAAATATGAAATTTCCTTAATTCAATTTCAAGATATGCTCAAGTTTATTAGAGCATTTACTCTCTGATACATTTTCTTCACCAAATTTTTTAGTTATTTTCAAATGTTAGGCTAAATGGAGTGTGGGAGCTGTCACACGGCGATGAAGCAAAAAGTTATAATCCGAGATGAATCAGAATGTACATGAATAGATAAATTATATTGAAAAAATCTTGTACAATCGATTGTAAACTATGTATGATACATGCAATAATATTTATTTCTGTATTTATTTATTCTGATCAAAAAGAGCATTTTTGAAACTTAAAGAAAATGAAGTTTTAGGACGCACAAAAAACACTTTTGAAAAAATCCTCAATTAATTGTTTTTTTTTAATTTTGGACAGTACCATGAATTACTGTATAAACTCCCAAGCTCATGTTCGCATAAATATTTTTATTTGTAAAAAATAGGACAATTGACCGAATCGGGTATAAATTTAAACTTTAATACTCCTGAATATGTTTTTCTACTATATCTATGAAAATTAACTAGCATTTGACTGAATAAAAAAATCTCAATATTGCCTACATGAGTTTAAATCAACATCTAAAAAGATATGTATAATTAAATTTATTTTTTGATGAGCAAAAACTAAATATTTTCAAATCTATTCTTTTTCGAAGTTTCTTATATTGCTCTAAAAATACTTGATTTGAAAACTTTTAAAATATTTTTAGAAGTGTTCGATAGCTAGGCCATACCGGGACTTCAACCCTGGACGGAGTGGTAGTATGGTCAAGCAGTGGACAGATTCTCCATCTGATCCACGGGCATGAGGTTGTAGTTGTATCGACCGCTTGCTATCCACACTATCTTCTCTACGTTTCTCGGGGATTCTCTTTTGACTCTAGGGAAAGCGTTAGGACAGCAGAATCCACCTACACGGGCCGAAGGCCCAGAGATCTCCGTAGGCTTGATCGCGGAGGTAACAACTGTTCAGGGACTGATCTGATCAGTCAGTCTCCACTGGACCGCGGTGGACAACGGTCAGGATGACCGCGCCGCGCCGTATTTTAACTCGTTTAGTGTAACTTGTATCGTTTAGTCTAAGTGCTGTAAATAAAGTTGTTATCGTGTACTTCGTGTTTAATGTAACCGCGGGTGTTTCATTTGGCTGCACGATGACCGGAACCAGGGAAGAAGTGGCTTGGAGGCCACTTCTGCCAGCAGCACAACACCACCTCTAAACGGCCCAAACTCAGCACAACTCCATGGCAAGTTAGACCCCCCCCCCCCCCCTGGTAACCAGGGAAGAAGTGGCTTGGAGGCCACTTCTGCCAGCAGCACAACACCACCTCTAAACGGCCCAAACTCAGCACAACTCCATGGCAAGTTTGCCCCCCCCCCTGGCGTGTTGGATGCGGACCTCCAAGCTATCGAAGGAGAGGTCCCAGGTCCGGGATCCGACATTTGGTCCTTCGAGCCGGATCCCGTGGACCTGGGGGAAGCTGCCAACGTACGGAGACGACAAGGTGGAGGATGTGCTGAGTTTCGACGATACAATGGGGCAAGTGGTAAAATACGCCATCATGTCGCGAAACAATTAACCTTTTCGCGCGGGAACTGGACAATGGACTTGGCCAAAATCACCATTTTGCGGAAACCCAAGCAAAGCCAACGCAACACCGTGGAGACTCATCACGGAATCGGACATTCCAAGGAACTGGGACATCGATCAACTCGGTCTGGACAACAACCACGGTACTGGTTTCACAAGTAAGTTAACCAGCTACACAATATGTCTGGCCGAAGCATCGACAAATTCTCTTGCTAACACCCAACATTCGACGTCTCTTCCAAAACTACACTACGGAGCGCCCATTCATCCGAAACCCTCGAGATGATCTCAAGGATCTGGCCGGAGCTGGTGTTCGGACACCTCACCAACTCATTCTCATCAACTCTCGGCAAATAGAAGACGATCAAATCTGTGAGGTCGACGGAGTTACGATTCAGCAACCGATGCGCGCGGATGCGTCGGTCATTACGGCGGTCACCTGGAAGCGAACCTGTGGAACTAATCGCTGCGAGGAACAGGAGCTGTGACGAACAGGAGTCATCGTCAATCAAACGTCGTTCTGCACGATGGTATTGGTCAACGACGGGTCGTGCTTTTCATCGCCCGGTTCAACAGCTACAGCTCGGTGTGACGTCAGGACTACGTCATCAGCGAGTGAGGGTCATCCAGGAAGAGGCTGCGCAGCATTTAGTTTGTCCAGGTAAATGCATATAGAATGGTATTTGTCTACCGAAGCGGGACTACGGAAAATGCACATTTTAATAAATTATCCTCTTCGGCTGGTTCATCGTTTACGATCACGTCATCAACACATCTTCGCTGAGATCGGCTCGGCACACCACAACAGCGCAGTGAAGGATCTGTGCTACGGCAATCGACGTGAACAACAACGCAACTGGTATTCTCTTCGCCGACGGTTTGTTGCTGTTAGCACCACCCACTTGGAGGCGCAGGATAACTACAGAGCGGGTCGCTCTACGTTTCGGGATCGGAGAGCACACGAAACCTGACAGCTGGCCACGTGACTCCTCGGGTTTTGGTCGGACTCACACACCAGCATGACGTCATCTGCTCTCGATCAGCACATCAACACTACACCAACTGAAACGAGGATTTGGTTGGCAGGATTGTCATCGGTCGGACCACGTGACTGATCGGCAGCAGCTCGGTCAGCAACAACGCACAACGAAGAGACGGCTCAACAATATGTTTCGTAAGGTAATAGCTACACTTGTATATGTCCGCCGGAGCGGGACGTCAGTACTACACGCCCTTACGATTGTTACATCCTCTTCCATGTGCTGTTATATTGTTAACATTCTACTACGATGACTGGCAATTGCACTGCGAGATTTGCTCACTTTGGTGATGTCATCGTTTTCAACATCGTAGGACTCAGGACGATGTCATACGTAATCAGTGACGTCGTGATGATCATCAGCTCAACGGGTAACAATTTCGGGACGTCGACAGGCGACGTCAGCTATCACACCAACACAACTGTAGCTGAACATCAATCGAGCAGTGGAACAACGGTATGCGACTCGGCGATGGATCGTATCGAGTCATGTGCTCTCGTTACTGCAGTGGGACTCGCTGGTCAAGGTGATCACCGGAACGGGCAGTCGGGATGACATTCCACGGAACAAAAGGGTTCCGGTTTCAAACAGGAAGACAAGCACATGATCTCGTCCAACGAGCAGGCTGGGGCGCAAAGCAAAAAAGATTCGTGTAGCTGCTCAATCAACTTTTCACCTGGCATGGCCAGCCAGTATCAATGAAACGTGTGTCATTGGCCATTGACTACACCAATCGCGGGACGTAGGATACGTCTCAACAAAGGTACGGAAGGGAATCTACAACAACGGAGGCTGGAAGCAATCAATAACCCTCATCAAAGCGTGACGTCGTCGGGACGTTGCCGGATGCGGTTTTACCGGGGTCGGCATTTGGAACATTGTCGTCCATTCATGGATTCTCCGAACCTTGAAGTGTCCAGGAAGCGCACTTCGAGGTCACGCACATTCGGAGCAAGGGCTCCACGTGGGAAGGGCAGTTGGTACACTGCACTTCAACTTCAATTCAACGTGTCGAGGAAGCACACACGGAAAGAATCGGGGCAGCGCTCCATTCTGGTGACATTCACTGTCATTCATGCATGAATTTACACACCATCAAAGGGTCGAGGATGCACTCTTTTGCATGGATACCGAACGAAGCAAGGGCTTCAATTGGCGAAGGCGGTTGGAACACAGCCTTCGGAGCGTGGGCGGCGGTTGGAACACTGCTGCAGAATCTGAAAAGGGCCATGGACGCGCACTTCAAGGATTTCAGCTTCATCTGAAGCAGGGCTACACCAGGAGATCAGCAGTTGGAACACTGGCACTGGCTGGTCAAGGTACACACACTGTACTGCAAAGCAGTCTACGATCGGACATCGTTACTGTTTACATTTACAATCGGAAGATCGAAGAAAAGGAGGAGGTAGGCTTAAGTTCAAAAAATACACACCCAAATTGTAACTTCATATACACACAAACTCACACACACTCTCACCCAGGCTGGAGGTTTAGTAGGAGTTCAGAAACTGGACGTTTCAGGGCGGGTGAGAATGTTCGATAGCTAGGCCATACCGGGACTTCAACCCTGGACGGAGTGGTAGTATGGTCAAGCAGTGGACAGATTCTCCATCTGATCCACGGGCATGAGGTTGTAGTTGTATCGACCGCTTGCTATCCACACTATCTTCTCTACGTTTCTCGGGGATTCTCTTTTGACTCTAGGGAAAGCGTTAGGACAGCAGAATCCACCTACACGGGCCGAAGGCCCAGAGATCTCCGTAGGCTTGATCGCGGAGGTAACAACTGTTCAGGGACTGATCTGATCAGTCAGTCTCCACTGGACCGCGGTGGACAACGGTCAGGATGACCGCGCCGCGCCGTATTTTAACTCGTTTAGTGTAACTTGTATCGTTTAGTCTAAGTGCTGTAAATAAAGTTGTTATCGTGTACTTCGTGTTTAATGTAACCGCGGGTGTTTCATTTGGCTGCACGATGACCGGAACCAGGGAAGAAGTGGCTTGGAGGCCACTTCTGCCAGCAGCACAACACCACCTCTAAACGGCCCAAACTCAGCACAACTCCATGGCAAGTTAGACCCCCCCCCCCCCCCCCTGGTAACCAGGGAAGAAGTGGCTTGGAGGCCACTTCTGCCAGCAGCACAACACCACCTCTAAACGGCCCAAACTCAGCACAACTCCATGGCAAGTTAGACCCCCCCCCCCCCTGGCGTGTTGGATGCGGACCTCCAAGCTATCGAAGGAGAGGTCCCAGGTCCGGGATCCGACAAGAAGATAGCAATAAATCACAAATGTTAGATTTGTTATCATTGAAAATCGACAGTGGTAAGGGCATAAAAACAATAAAATGTGTTTTCTGTCATTTTTGCAGTTTTGGAAAGTAAATTGAAATTTTGTTAAGTTCGATTCCAATGTTATCGTAGACACGCATGAAAAGAAACAGGATTTTTGGTGATTTTATCATACATTTACCAAACTTTTTCTATTTTGTGTAATTGACATTTTACAACATATTTTAACAGTTATTTCTAGTTCCCGTCCCTCAGACACAACAAATTTTTGTGTCTCAAATTTCACCCAAAAACCAGACCACATCGTCTCGAATCGCGTCCTAATCGCGTCTCAAAATCGACACATCTCCGTCTTTGCGCGCCAAAAATAGCTCCAAACCGCGGCTTTTCTAGCCGCCCAAAACCGGCCTTCTTGCTGCATTCTTCGGTCACAGACTCCGCGGTGCAGTTTTCTTTTCTATCGTCGTCACCTTCGTGTTCACACAACGACGTTGCAGACAAAAGCATTTTCCTCGGTGATTTATCGGGAAAATCTCTGGGGATAAATTCTCGTTGGCGGCACGAACACCCAAGTCAGCATAATTTGGTCTCCATTAAAAACTCTTCGCAATGCATCATTCTTGCGGGAGGAGGGGTGGTCCCATATTTCAATTTACAGCATAAAGTTGGCACGTTAAGATAGTGAGTCTGGGTCTCGGCACTTGTGGCAACGCGAAGATTGACTGGAATTTGTTCTCTTTTTTCTCGGTGGGATAATCTCAAACTAATCGGGTGCCCGGCGCGCCAAATCAAAAACACATTAAAACCCCTTTCTGAGCGGAATTTTAAACAGTCTGGTTTGGGAAATTCAGCACTGTAAAAAAAAAAAAGATTTTTGTTTCTCATGTTTTGTTATTTTTGTACGGTGCGCAGAACGCGTGCGGTTTTGGTTGTTTTCCTTAGCATTTAAGTTAAGATCGGAAGAATCACACTCTCTCACTCGAAAAAAACATGTTTTTTTAACGTTTAGTCGAAAAGCCGATCGTATTTTCCAAGCAGTTAATCTCTGCGCGTTGCTTTGTTTTGCTACCGGCCAAAAAGTGCTCAGAAGAGCGATTTAAGAAAATAAATACCGGAGATTTTCGCCTCGGGATTGACGAGGCTGCCAAACGAAATTGTTTCGGCATTAGGCAAATTCCTGCCGTTTGGCGGCTCTTTTAAAATAGTAGCCAAGTTCAAAGCATAGTTTGAGGTGGGAATCCTTTTCATCGCGGTGTGATGCACTGTGCTGAATGAGAAGTGTTAATGGGTTCAACTGGAAGGAATGTCATTCACAGCTCCTTCAAAGGGATAGCTGAATGAAGGAAGGTGTGAAATGATTCACCAATCGTTGTTTAATGCACTTTTGTTGATATAATGGATTATAAAAAGATGTTTTTTTCTTTACAAAATTATCAAATTTATTACCATCTATTCTTGAAAGGAACCATTGCTGTAGAAGTCTTTAGAAGTAGTTCGGCCTATGAATGAAGTCATTCATTACCCATCAATCGGTATTCCTCGTCGATCGCATTTACGCGTGTGTTTACACGTTTATCATAAAATAACATCAACATTCACGAGGCTCATTCATCCACACCAAGCATCAGGCCGAACTGACTGACGAGAGACTCTCTAATGGATGCTGCAATAAATGTGCGCGAGATTTTCATCACAACATCGCGCCAGCAGCAGCACAGCTGCACATCACTTAAGGGTCCTTTTGCGAGCAGATCGTGCTGAGCTCTGACGGACAAGTGCATCGCTTTATTGTTGTTTAACTTTGCCTCATTTACACTCTCGACGGGGCGAAAATTTTCCCATTTTTTTTTTTGCCTCTCGCCAACATAGCAACAACAACTGCAGCATTGAGCTCGAGTTTTCCTCTGCACTTTGGCACGCCAGAATCTTTCATCAGTGGGGGCAACATAAGATCGAACATCAGGGGAATCATATTTCTACCAGCCGGCAGTGCGAACACGGCCACATGGCCCTATTAGGGCACGCGCCAAGCCACCACCGGGGTGAACGAGAGTCTGGTTTGAGATTTTAACTTGAAATATTTTAAAATAATGCAAGTTAATTGCCTCTAAACTGGTGGAAGGGTCGATTGCTGTTTTTTGCTTTAGCACAATTTTAATATGAATTGTTATAACATAGTTTCAATCATGCAAAATATAATTGAGAATTTTGGCCCGGGCCTAAAAATTTAAAGTTGCTCAAATGAAAAAAGTATAAGAGATCGCCCGAAAAAATTTTGAAAATGGGGCCTGTATCCCAAATTTCAGCCCATTTGGTTGAAAACTGGCTGAAATTTGGGATAGGACCGCATTATCAATACTCTTTCAGGTAATCTCAAATACTTTTTATTTAATCTGGGCTAATTATCATCTTTTCAAACGAAATCAAATTAATCAACTTAATGTTAACATGTTAAGGTTAATGTTAACATTCCATAGGTTGTCTTCCTAAGGTGTCTTGATAAGGTCCAGTTTGTGACGATACACTACCTTCCCTTTACTAAGCAATCGAATCCAGAAGGGAAAAGATCACCAGTTGTGTTGGTCCGAGCCGGGATTTGAACCCCGATCTACCGCTTACGAGGCGGAAGCGTTACCACTGGGCTACGTGGCTCGGTCAATAAAGAAATTTAAATCTAGTAAAATTAAGACCTAGATAACATCAATGAAAATATTTGCTATAAATTTAGACTTTCTCTTTAAAGGTGATTAAATTTATGATATCGATAACCAGGATGTCATTGATAGATTTCCATTTTATTTTATTCAAAAAAAAGTTGAGTTGAAATTTTTTAATTAAATTCCGGGATGTTTCTCACAAATTTCAGATTGAAGGTGGGCAGATTGAATTTATCTCGTCAAACGAACCGTTTACACAAATGGTTCAATCCAAGATGGCGGTCAATATGGCGGTGACAAAATATATATGTCACTCCGGTTCAAGGTATATTGTTGTTGTTGTTGTTGTTTTATTATAGAGGTTTTACACTCCAAAAATTCAAGGTATATTCTAATTTGTACCAAATCTCTAATTGACCGAACCACGTAGCCCAGTGGTAACGCTTCCGCCTCGTAAGCAGTAGATCGGGGTTCAAATCCCGGCTCGGACCAACACAGCTGGTAATCTTTTCCCTTCTGGATTCGATTGCTTAGTAAAGGGAAGGTAGTGTATCGTTACGAATTGGACCTTAGGAAGACAACCTATGGAATGTTAACATTAAGTTGATTAATAAACTGCCGGCCCGATACTCTTGAAGGGTGTTCCCCTCAGGGACAGGGAAAGATTTACTCTTACTTACTTTAATTGGTACATATTCAAATTCATTAATTATTTGTTCCATTATATATGCTTTTTCATATTATGCTTTACGTGAACAAAATTTGAGAATGTTTTATGTCAATTTCAAAAATGCTCTTCTTGATTTAATCAATACATCTTAATTAAATACATATCTAGTAAATTAATTGTACTAACCTCATATGAGCAACTCTCTACGAAATCGGCCGATTTCGATCATTTTTATTTTTTGTATTTTTTGATTTGACTCAAACTTTGTGGGGGCCTTCTCTATGACCAAAGAAGCTATTTTGTGTCATTGGTTCACCCATACAAGTCTCCATACAATTTTGGCAGCTGTCCATACAAAAATGGTACGTAAATATTCGAAAATCTGTAACTTTTGAATGAATTTTCTGATCGATTTGGTGTCTTCGGAAAAGTTGTAGGTATTGTTGAGGACTATTGAGAAAAAAATAGGTACACGGAAAACAAAAATTGCTGAGTTTTTATTAACATTTTTTTCACAAAAGCTAAATTTCCCAAAATAAGTATTTTTTTTGTTATTTTCGGGATTTTTTGATATGTTTTAGGGGACAAAACCCCGCAACTTTTGAGTCGAAGAGAAACATAGTCAAAATATCTGCCGCTGAGTTATGAATTTTTGAAAAAATAGTGATTTTTGGAAAAAATCGAAATTTCATGCAAAACCAAATCTGACGGAATTTTTTAATGTGAAATTGAATTTCCAATCGAAAAGTACTTTTTTAGAAAATTTGCTATAAAATTGTTAAAGAGACATTGAAGATTAATCCTCTGGTTGCTGAGATACAGCGGCTTAAACAAAAAGAAACACGAATATTAAAGTTTTCTAAGTCTCACCCAAACAGCCAACCATTTTCTTATAACGATATCTCAGCAACTAATGGTCCGATTTTCAATGTTAAATCATGAAAAAATCGTGAATTTTTCCGATCTTTTCGAAAAAAGTATTTGGAATTTTTTTAAATCAAGACTAACATTTTAAAAGGGCCAAACATTGAATATTAGGCCCATTTAAAATATTATTCTTTATTTAATTTTTTTTTATATTTTTTTTGGGAAGTTTGGAAGATTTCACGAATGTTTCATGTTTTAACATTGAAAATCGGACCATTAGTTGCTGCGATATCGACATTAAAAAATGGTGGGCTGTTTGGGTGAGACTTAGAAAACTTCAATTTTCGTGTTTCTTTTTGTTTAAGTCGCTTTATCTCAGCAACCAGAGGTCTAATCTTCAATGTCTCTTAGACAATTTTATAGCAAATTTTCTGAACTTTTCAAAAAAAAATATTTTTGGAAATGGTCACTCTTGCAGGGTTGTTACGGGAAAGTCGAAAAAAAATCCGCGCCAAATCCGCGCCGACCGAAACCTCAATCTGCGCAAAATCCGCGCCATGTAAAAAAAAATCGCGACCTGCATTCAAGAAATGTTATTTGCAAAGAAAAAAACTAATACAGAAAGTATTTGATAAAAAAAAAATGAAACTCGTTTTATGTTTGAAAGAATGAAAGCAAAAATCTTTTTTAAAAATACCTCAAAAGACATCAAGACAAGTGTCACAAAAAAATCTTTTTGCAAATCAGAGGGACACTTCAATAACTTTGACCAATATAAACAAAATAGAAAATTATAAACCAATATAAACAAAATTGAAAAATCTAATAAATGAAATTTAACTTAAAAAATATAAGCTCAAAAAACCCAAATCTATAATTTTAATATGATTAAATTTTAAATTTCAAAATTCAAAAAATTCAAAATCTATGAATTTTAATACAGATTGTATTCCAAATTCCTCACTAAAATTTCATTCCGAAGAATGAAGAATTTAAGAATTTAAGGATTAAAGAATTTAAGAATTTAAGAGTTTAAGAATTTAAGAATTTAAGAATTTAAGAATTTAAGAATTTAAGAATTTAAGAATTTAAGAATTTAAGAATTTAAGAATTTAAGAATTTAAGAATTTAAGAATTTAAGAATTTAAGAATTTAAGAATTTAAGTATTTAAGAATTTAAGAATTTAAGAATTTAAGAATTTAAGAATTTAAGAATTTAAGAATTTAAGAATTTAAGAATTTAAGAATTTAAGAATTTAAGAATTTAAGAATTTAAGAATTTAAGAATTTAAGAATTTAAGAATTTAAGAATTTAAGAATTTAAGAATTTAAGAATTTAAGAATTTAAGAATTTAAGAATTTAAGAATTTAAGAATTTAAGATTTTAAGAATTTAAGAATTTAAGAATTTAAGAATTTAAGAATTTAAGAATTTAAGAATTTAAGAATTTAAGAATTTAAGAATTTAAGAATTTAAGAATTTAAGAATTTAAGAATTTAAGAATTTAAGAATTTAAGAATTTAAGAATTTAAGAATTTAAGAATTTAAGAATTTAAGAATTTAAGAATTTAAGAATTTAAGAATTTAAGAATTTAAGAATTTAAGAATTTAAGAATTTAAGAATTTAAGAATTTAAGAATTTAAGAATTTAAGAATTTAAGAATTTAAGAATTTAAGAATTTAAGAATTTAAGAATTTAAGAATTTAAGAATTTAAGAATTTAAGAATTTAAGAATTTAAGAATTTAAGAATTTAAGAATTTAAGAATTTAAGAATTTAAGAATTTAAGAATTTAAGAATTTAAGAATTTAAGAATTTAAGAATTTAAGAATTTAAGAATTTAAGAATTTAAAAATTTTAAAATTAAGGAATTTAAGAATCTGAGAATTTAAATTTTATTTGAGATTATTTTGATTTCCGTTTTTTTTGCAAAATTGTTATTAATTTAATAATTTCTAGTTTTAAATTTTGATTTTTTTTTAATTTTGATTTTTTTAATTATGAATTTTTCCTTAAATTTTGAATTTTGGATTTTTCATTTTTTTGGAGTTTTGAATTCAGATTTTCAAAATTTTGAATTTAGAAATTTCGGATTTTTTAAATTACGATTTTAGAAATTCGAAAAATTTTTAATCTGAATTTTAAAATTTTTTATTAAAAAAAACTATTGAAATATAAAAAAAATCGAATTTGAAATTTGAATTCTCAAAACTCATAAGAAATAACATATTCAGAGCCGGATATATTTAGAAATGAGATAAGTGTAGTAATAATTTTATTTAAGAAATTTTCAACCATACATTTCAAAAATAATTTCTACATAATCTTCATCTTAATTTTTCGACGGTTCGTATTAAGAAAATACAAACTAACATTTTCAGAAAAAAAAATAATCTATTCATGAGAAATTTAAGAATTTAAGAATTTAAGAATTTAAGAATTTAAGAATTTAAGAATTTAAGAATTTAAGAATTTAAGAATTTAAGAATTTAAGAATTTAAGAATTTAAGAATTTAAGAATTTAAGAATTTAAGAATTTAAGAGTTTAAGAATTTAAGAATTTAAGAATTTAAGAATTTAAGAATTTAAGAATTTAAGAATTTAAGAATTTAAGAATTTAAGAATTTAAGAATTTAAGAATTTAAGAATTTAAGAATTTAAGAATTTAAGAGTTTAAGAATTTAAGAATTTAAGAATTTAAGAATTTAAGAATTTAAGAATTTAAGAATTTAAGAATTTAAGAATTTAAGAATTTAAGAATTTAAGAATTTAAGAATTTAAGAATTTAAGAATTTAAGAATTTAAGAATTTAAGTATTTAAGAATTTAAGAATTTAAGAATTTAAGAATTTAAGAATTTAAGAATTTAAGAATTTAAGAATTTAAGAATTTAAGAATTTAAGAATTTAAGAATTTAAGAATTTAAGAATTTAAGAGTTTAAGAATTTAAGAATTTAAGAATTTAAGAATTTAAGAATTTAAGAATTTAAGAATTTAAGAATTTAAGAATTTAAGAATTTAAGAATTTAAGAATTTAAGAATTTAAGAATTTAAGAATTTAAGAATTTAAGAATTTAAGAATTTAAGAATTTAAGAATTTAAGAATTAAAGAATTTAAGAATTTAAGAATTTAAGAATTTAAGAATTTAAGAATTTAAGAATTTAAGAATTTAAGAATTTAAGAATTTAAGAATTTAAGAATTTAAGAATTTAAGAATTTAAGAATTTAAGAATTTAAGAATTTAAGAATTTAAGAATTTAAGAATTTAAGAATTTAAGAATTTAAGAATTTAAGAATTTAAGAATTTAAGAATTTAAGAATTTAAGAATTTAAGAATTTAAGAATTTAAGAATTTAAGAATTTAAGAATTTAAGAATTTAAGAATTTAAGAATTTAAGAATTTAAGAATTTAAGAGTTTAAGAATTTAAGAATTTAAGAATTTAAGAATTTAAGAATTTAAGAGTTTAAGAATTTAAGAATTTAAGAATTTAAGAATTTAAGAATTTAAGAATTTAAGAATTTAAGAATTTAAGAATTTAAGAATTTAAGAATTTAAGAATTTAAGAATTTAAGAATTTAAGAATTTAAGAATTTAAGAATTTAAGAATTTAAGAATTTAAGAATTTAAGAATTTAAGAATTTAAGAATTTAAGAATTTAAGAATTTAAGAATTTAAGAATTTAAGAATTTAAGAATTTAAGAATTTAAGAATTTAAGAATTTAAGAATTTAAGAATTTAAGAATTTAAGAATTTAAGAATTTAAGAATTTAAGAATTTAAGAATTTAAGAATTTAAGAATTTAAGAATTTAAGAATTTAAGAATTTAAGAATTTAAGAATTTAAGAATTTAAGAATTTAAGAATTTAAGAATTTAAGAATTTAAGAATTTAAGAATTTAAGAATTTAAGAATTTAAGAATTTAAGAATTTAAGAATTTAAGAATTTAAGAATTTAAGAATTTAAGAATTTAAGAATTTAAGAATTTAAGAATTTAAGAATTTAAGAATTTAAGAATTTAAGAATTTAAGAGTTTAAGAATTTAAGAATTTAAGAATTTAAGAATTTAAGAATTTAAGAATTTAAGAATTTAAGAATTTAAGAATTTAAGAATTTAAGAATTTAAGAATTTAAGAATTTAAGAATTTAAGAATTTAAGAATTTAAGAATTTAAGAATTTAAGAATTTAAGAATTTAAGAATTTAAGAATTTAAGAATTTAAGAATTTAAGAATTTAAGAATTTAAGAATTTAAGAATTTAAGAATTTAAGAATTTAAGAATTTAAGAATTTAAGAATTTAAGAATTTAAGAATTTAAGAATTTAAGAATTTAAGAATTTAAGAATTTAAGAATTTAAGAATTTAAGAATTTAAGAATTTAAGAATTTAAGAATTTAAGAATTTAAGAATTTAAGAATTTAAGAATTTAAGAATTTAAGAATTTAAGAATTTAAGAATTTAAGAATTTAAGAATTTAAGAATTTAAGAATTTAAGAATTTAAGAATTTAAGAATTTAAGAATTTAAGAATTTAAGAGTTTAAGAATTTAAGAATTTAAGAATTTAAGAATTTAAGAATTTAAGAATTTAAGAATTTAAGAATTTAAGAATTTAAGAATTTAAGAATTTAAGAATTTAAGAATTTAAGAATTTAAGAATTTAAGAATTTAAGAATTTAAGAATTTAAGAATTTAAGAATTTAAGAATTTAAGAATTTAAGAATTTAAGAATTTAAGAATTTAAGAATTTAAGAATTTAAGAATTTAAGAATTTAAGAATTTAAGAATTTAAGAATTTAAAAATTTTAAAATTAAGGAATTTAAGAATCTGAGAATTTAAATTTTATTTGAGATTATTTTGATTTCCGGTTTTTTTTGCAAAATTGTTATTAATTTAATAATTTCTAGTTTTAAATTTTGATTTTTTTTTAATTTTGATTTTTTTAATTATGAATTTTTCCTTAAATTTTGAATTTTGGATTTTTCATTTTTTTGGAGTTTTGAATTCAGATTTTCAAAATTTTGAATTTAGAAATTTCGGATTTTTTAAATTACGATTTTAGAAATTCGAAAAATTTTTAATCTGAATTTTAAAATTTTTTATTAAAAAAAACTATTGAAATATAAAAAAAATCGAATTTGAAATTTGAATTCTCAAAACTCATAAGAAATAACATATTCAGAGCCGGATATATTTAGAAATGAGATAAGTGTAGTAATAATTTTATTTAAGAAATTTTCAACCATACATTTCAAAAATAATTTCTACATAATCTTCATCTTAATTTTTCGACGGTTCGTATTAAGAAAATACAAACTAACATTTTCAGAAAAAAAAATAATCTATTCATGAGAAATTGAAATTGCACTCAATGGAAAAAAAATTCTCGTTATTCTTGATAATAATCTTGATAATTACTTGAAAGTGATTCTATCTTTTTATCTATTTATTTATCAAAATTGCCATCCGCGCGAAATCCGCGCCTGAACAAAATTAGTCAGCAAATCCGCGCCAAATCCGCGCGAAACGCGCCATCCGCGCCATCCGCGCCATCCGCGCCGTCCGTAACAACCCTGCTCTTGGTCACTATTTCTAAAAATCGAAAAACTGCAAATATTTCGCTAAAATTAAAATTTCGGCGGCTAAATATTAAAATCAGAGCCTTTTATCAAAAAATCTGTAAAGTACCCTTCGATTGGAAATTCAATTTTACATTAAAAAATTACGTCAGATTTGTTTTTGCATGAAATTTCGATTTTTTCCAAAAATCACTATTTTTTCAAAAACTTATAACTCGGCGGCAGATTTTTTTACCATTTTTCTCTATGGCTCAAAAGTTGCGAGTTTTTGTCCCCTAAAACATATGAAAAAATCTCGAAAATCAAAAAATACGTATTTTGGGAAATTGAGTTTTTGTGAAAAAAATTTTATCATATAATCGGCAAATTTTCTTTTCATTGTACCTATTTTTTTCTCAATAGTCCTCAACAATACCTACATTTTTGCCGAAGACACCAAACTGATCAGAAAATTGAGTCAAAAGGTACAGATATTCGAATATTTACGTACCATTTTTGTATGGCAAAAAAAATCAAATTATTCGCTCTACAGCATTGCCTTGGCGTTCTCGATTGCGAGATTCCTACTCGAAACTAAGTGTCCGAAGGCTTGATTGTTGAGGCAATTGCAAACCTCTTTTTACACCTTAGCTTCCATCCACCCCGGGATTTGAACTGACGACCTTTGGATTGTTAGTCCAACTGCCTACCAGCGACTCCACCGAGGCAGGACCCAGGGAGACGACTCCTACACCTGGACTGAGCTAACGACCTAACCTTTTTAGGTTAGAACGGGGCCAACATTTACTTCCCCGTCCGACGGAAGGCGTGATCAGACAAATCACGTCTCGAAAAATGCCACCGGAACCTTCTGGGATCAAACCCAGGCCGACTGGGTGAGAGGCTATTACGCTTACCTCTACACCACGGGTCCCGGCATTTTTGTATGTTGTTGATTATTTTATTAACGTGACTTTAACCTAGAGAGGTCATTCGTCACTTATTTTTGTATGAACAGCTGCCAAAATTGTATGGAGACTTGTATGGGTGAACCAATGACACAAAATAGCTTCTTTGGTCAAAGGGAAGGCCCCCACAAAGTTTGAGCCAAATCAAAAAATGCAAATAAAATCCATTTCCGGGTTTGATAGAGAATTGCTCATATTCCTATTGGTATTCAAACCACACCGAGTGGAAACAAATTCCATCAAATCACCTTTCAACAACACAATCAATGAATTTCTGTGTATCACCAAGTTTCCCTAGAAACGTCTTTCGGTCTGTTCAAACGATTCTGCGCCATTCCGCGCTGTTGCCGGAACATTATCGCTTTGCTTAGGGATAGCCCGAATCCAACTCGCAAGCACGTGTATTCTGGAGCAACTTGCCGTTTTCACACTCCAATTCCTGCAATTGGCTTTCATCGAACCGCGAGACTTCCTTCAAAGTCATTCCCGACGGGAAACAAGGATATTTGACTCGGGGCAGGGGCTCCGCGGACCCAGGAAGCAGACGATGATAATAGACCAATCAATAAATAAAAAGTGGTTATTGGTACCTTTTCGTCAGAGGTTGAAACAGCTTTAAATATAGATTCATTTTGGTTTAGGGAATGAGTAAAAGCCAATCGGCGGTCATTCATTTGAACAAAGCGAAGTCACGCAATTTTTTTTCACCGTTTGTATCGGAAGTGGTGGAAAAGTAATTCTGTTGGCACAGATCTTCACAGTTCAAAAAATAAGTTGTTATAATAGAGTAAATTTATAATAATTCTTTAGTAAAACTTTTACTCTAAATTTGTGTCAGCGTAGATCTTTTTTAAATATTTGTTTTCTTTGTGTAGGATGACTTTCACCATATTTCAATTAAAGTACCTCCTCGTACAGTAGTCAAAAGCCGGCCGGCTGATTCAGCCGCAAAAGGCACGCCGGTTCCAAACAACTATAAGGGTTTGCAAAGTTGAACCCACCATGTCCGTCAACAGAAATGCAGAAATATGAGAATGTTGAGAGAGAGTGAGCGAAATGAAAAGAAACTATGCTGAAGGGTCACGACTAATTAAGTTCTTGCTTCCCCCTGGTGCAACTTTTTTTCTGCCCTGGCCAAAAGGGTCTGGGGCCAAAGTGAATGTGTGCATTAATGGGAAATATGTGCATATCGTTAGTTTTGCCCGTCTGCGGCGTTTGTTCTTGTGCAGTCAGTTTAACTTTTGAACACGATTGGTAAGGGGTCAAAATTCGTACTTTTGTGTGGTTTGGTCAGCGTTGGAACGTTTACATTTGGTTGCAGTTTAGAGCTTTCTCAATTTTATGTTTGAATGTTAGAATTGATTTGAGTTTTAAAATTAATCAACGCTCAACATCAAACTGTCAAACGAATCACGCAGTCCTGTCACGCATCAGTCGTCAGTAGTGCGTCCATCCCGGGAATTCCCGGGACAAAAATCCCGGGATTTTTCCTAAACCGGGAATTCCCGAATCCCGGGATTTTCTATAATTTGTCCCGGGAATTCCCGAAATTGAAAAAAAAATCATATTTTGGTCTGGAAATTCAGATTTGGTTGTGAAAATAAAATCAAATTATTCGCTCTACAGCATTGCCTTGGCGTTCTCGATTGCGAGATTCCTACTCGAAACTAGGTGTCCGAAGGCTTGATTGTTGAGGCAATTGCAAACCTCTTTTTACACCTTAGCTTCCATCCACCCCGGGATTCGAACTGACGACCTTTGGATTATTAGTCCAACTGCCTACCAGCGACTCCACCAGGACAGGACCCAGGGAGACGACTCCTACACCTGGATTGAGCTAACGACCTAACCCTCTAGGTTAGACCGGGGCCAACATTTACTTCCCCATCCGACGGAAGGCGTGGTCAGACAAATCTCGTCTCGAAAAATGCCACCGGGACCGTCTGGGATCGAACCCAAGCCGACTGGGTGAGAGGCAACCACGCTTACCCCCACACCACGGTCCCACGGTTGTGAAAATAGTAGAACAATAAAATGAATTAAAATTTGTATTCAGCAAATCTCAGCATTAAATTGGCATTTAAGGAAAAAATATTATAATTTGAATTACCAGGTCCGCAAAATGCCTAGTGCTTTACATTTTTTCTCTATTATTTTATTTTTTTGAAAAACTGGATATATTTACGTATATTTTCGATTTTAAATAAAAAAAAATAAATCTCATATCAAATTATTTATAATCAAACACCGGCATCTAGGGCAAATACGTACAAATGTAACGAATAAATACAGCTATTAAAGCAAAAAATATTTGCATGACGTTTTGGACTACTTCGGTTGAAACAGTAACAGAACAAAACAAATTGTACTTCCAAATGTATTGCTCTAAAATCTCCTGTACCTATTTAGACTGTAAATTTCCTGATTTTCCCTCGGTTGGCGGTAGTAACTTGAAGATAATTTGTAAAATATGTTTTATATAAAACAATGAATTCAAAACTTATCTAAAATTTTACATTGACTGGTATCATTTTATTTATTGTCGTTGTTTGTTTTCTAGCTGTTTTAGTCATGTCATATAAAATATATATAAAAGAAAAAAAAATATGAAAGAATTCCAAAGTTTTTTTTGAATAGGTCCTATAAACATATGGAAAACAAAAGCTTATTGGACCTTTTCAAAAAAAAAAAACTCAAGAATTATGTAATTTGATTCGCAAATAAAAAAAATGATTAATCACACTGCAATTAAAAATAGTAGTTGATATAAAATTCTAAACACCACAAAGACAAAAAAAATTCTTTTAGGCTATTTTAAAACTGTCGTCTTTGTTTAGATTGAAGTGAGGATTATAACCATTTGATATTATTAAGCTAATTCAATGATTTTAAGCTTGAAAACATAACAAATATAATGAAACATAGATTTTATTACTGATTCAAAAATTTCCCGGGATCCCGGGAATTCCCGGGATTCCAAAAATATTTTTCCCGTTTCCCGGGAAATTCAAAACCCGGGAAAATTGGACGCCCTAGTCGTCAGTTTTGTTGAATTTTTGCTTTGTTTTCGACAAACATCACTCTTGACACCCCCTCTCCACAATCTAAGTCTGCTTTTTTCGGCAGCATACAACAAAACACAAAACTCCAAAGTCAATTTACAAACGTAAAATGGGTAGTTTAAATGACAACCAAAGAGTACAAAGCCTTTCAAAGTTCGTCGTCACATTCAGACAGCCAGGTTGGAAATTTGATCCTTTGACAGTCCTTAGTGCAGATATCAACACAGTAAAAAATGTGTTGAAAATATTTATTTGATCTTATATGAAAACATAATTTAATTTCATTAAATTAATTCATTTTCCAGATATTTTATAATATTAACCTTAAGAAGATTTACTCCATTATCCTCATTTAGGAATTGTTCAACCCATATGCAGTAGGTACGAAAGCGTTCAAATAAATCATAAAATAGACTTTTTTCAAACTGGATTAATTTTTCACAATAGTACCTGGGTTACTGCAAAGCCCCACTTATCATTTACCGTGTAATGATAATGATAATTAGTTCGTAGTCGCTAGGAAGACATACCAGGACATAGACATATTTTGTAATTTGAGATCCTTTCTGCTTGAACAAGATATGGGCCACTGGCAGTGCGTAATTGGGTGCATTTCCCATCCAAAAAAGCAACTCCTTTGACAGCTGGTTGGCGGCGGACACTTTTGTTAGTTGAAACCAAATTCATCCAGTTTTAGGCTCGATTTCAAGTTCATGACAAACGAGCGTTCCGGAACGCTGGCGCTGGGTTTTGGAAATGCATCAATTTTTGTCTCAAAATTTACATATCAAATTGAGCATTGCGAATTTAATTTCGACCACGATGGGCTCGTACCTTCCGTCCCAAAATGTTGATTATTAAATTCGACAGCAACACAAAAGGAACGATCGTTTATTCTTACCCTCAGGGGGGGAAATGTTGTCCTGTAATAAAACGCTTTCCCGTATTGTGTATATTAAACATTCTGATTAAAAATGATAAAATCCCTTCCTTATCTGGCAGCGGCCAATCTCGCACCCCCTCCCAAGCATAAAACATTAAAAACACCGAATGTTTTCGGCGGCTGAAATCGCTTATTCATTCACGTTCAGTAACGTGTGTTGTTTTCCATTACGGATCCCTAATCAGCAGCAGCAGCAGCAGTCCCGTTTTTATTCCCATAATGGCCGGCGACGAACTCGATGTAAGAAGTGGAAGGCAAAAAGGACACACATCGAGACGTCGCGACTTCACTGGGCAATACACGAAGGTCCTTTTTACCTAACGGCGTCAGTGTGTGCTAATGAGTTATCTACAAGTGCGATCGGACCCTTGGACGAGGTCCAGTCTGCACGGAAACCGCACACGGGAAGTGTTTGTGTGTGGGTTTTTCTATAGGGTTTGATTGAAGTATGATGAAGTCCTTTTGAAAGCGAAAGACCGCTTCAATACGGACAACAATTTATAACTTGAGACTGAATGGAAATTAAAGAGTGTGATTTATAGCAACATATTCTTTTGTGTGTGTGTATAATGAAATTAAAGGATAACCAAATTTTCGTATGATCAAATCAAAGAAAAAAAAAAATGTTTTGTTTGTATTATTTTTGATTATTGAGTTTATTTGCCTCCAAAACTACTCGAAAATTTCTGAAAATATAAAAAAAAAACTGAGAATTTTTTTACATCGCTTACAAGTGACAATAATGAGAAAACAGCGCAATTGATTAAAAAAGTGTTTTAAATGTTTTGATTATATATTTATTTTCTTAAATCCGCAAGTCAGTTAAATGATTTTCTCAACAGATTTATTTTTACGTCAGATAAAACATCCAAATATTTAATTTTTTTCATTTTTTTTTTCAGAGGTAAATTTTCAAGACTGTAGCTTTATTTTCTAAGTGTTCCTGTTCAATACTAAGAACTTTGCAAAAGATTACATTTTGTTAAAAAACTGCGTAAAAAAAATGTCTTTATGGACAGCTGCAAAAAAAAAAAGAAGATTTGTTTACCAGGACAAATGGAGCTTAACATTTCAATGAGGCACATAACTTTTGTAAACAAGAGAGATTTCCAAAAAGTGTCCACGTGGTTTATGAATGGTCCCTTTGCCAGATTTAGGTTTCTTGTATTTTTCCTTTAGTAAATTTTTAAATCTTTTTATGTCATTTAAATCAAACCATTTACTGTTAAGTTGCATCAAATTGCGAATAGGAACAAACCAAAACAAATTGCGAGATATATATTTTTACTAAACACAAAGGGAGTTAAGTAACATGACTAAGGTTTATCTTAAATTATAGTCAATAAATGCATTTTTTAAAACATTTTCAAAGTCATAAGTTACAAACAAACAAACTCTTAGTATCCTAGAAATTTAGAAATTTAGGAGTTTTGCATTTTGATTTTTAAAAGGCAATCGACTATTCAAATTTGACTAAAATCGGTACACAGAACTCGAATTTGACGTTAATAACAAAAAAAAAACATTTTTGTTCGTGAATCGATAGTCCCATACAAACCTTCGGATAATCGAACTTCGAATAATCGAAATTTCAGATAATCGAGCCTGGACTGTACACGGAAAAAAAAGTTCCCAAAATCGTGAACAAGCGTTCATGAAAATGGGAACCTCTAACAAAGTGTTTAAATCCCATGGTACAATGTTGAAAAACGTATCATGAAATTTGAACACTTTGTTCGTGGTTCCCATTTTCATTAAAGCTTATTCACGATTTTGGGAACTCTTTTTTCTCTGTGTATTATATTTTTACTCCCTGTCTAACGAAATTTATACAATATAAATTATGTTTTGTGTGCTTTTCCAATAAAACCGACACTAGAACTCCTCCTAGAAGAATTCTAAGAGAAAGCATCCAAGAATGTTTACCATCAGCATTGAGTGACCAATGTTTACCTATGCAGCCCACACACTCAAAGACAGCATCTCCGCGAGAGCCACAACAAATTATTCTCGATTACGTCACACACACGTATCTATCCGTCAGACTCCAATCATATCACGCAGTGTGCATAAGAAGTGATCGCGAGAGCGAACGATCAAGCGATCCACCCTTCTCGCACACAATCAAACGTACAACACACCGGTTGTTGTGGTGTGGTTGGTTAAAGGTGTTCGTACGATCGCTGGATCGCTGCGCAGGTGGTTGTGCAAAAAGTCAGAAAAGTCAAACCTAAGTCAAATCTGAGTATTGGTAAAGCGGTGGATCGTGAGTAATGATTAACTTCAGCCCGTTTTACCTGTCAGGTAACATTGGCTAATGGTTGGAGGAATTCCTAACAGAACATTCTAAAATTGAAGGTTGGGTTAATGCGGGACTTGATTTGGCGTTTGTAAGGGCTAAAATATGGATTTGGGGTCTAGTTTAGGCCATCGTGATCGCAAGCGATCCACGCCCCTTTTGATGACATTCTTTCGTGAAGTCACACTAACACTTTTCCAGGTGTGTCAATCTACAGGTGTCAGTCAAGTTTGGAAGAACAGAGATTTTCGTAGGTTTCTTCAAGATGGATCTTTAATCATTCAAGCTTTAGTTGAAGATTTCGCAATATTGTAAGGTTTCAGACCTGGTCAACGCCCAAATCTCGATACAAGTCGAAGATCTCCCGCAAGTCTTGGGAGTTGTTTTCTTATGATTAACACACCCACCTGTCTGTATTGGTGCGGGTCTCCGGTCCGGGGTCGTGGGGCCCAACCAGTCCACGCTTCACTGCGGGAACCTCCCTTTTTTTCTCACTTTCGGGTCACCTCCCCAATTAATCCAACTTGTGCACTGCTCCCGTGGTCACTTCACTAGCCTATTGGCGGATCACCACACTTTGACCTCTCCGGTCATCGCTGAATCACTCGGCAGTTGTAAACAATTAGCCACTTAATTTGAGAACGCGTTGCAAGCGTTGCTCTCCACGACGAACGACGACGACGGCACCTCGATTCGAACTGAATCAACTCGCCTCAACTGCTCCAGCTCACCAATACGAAAACTTCAAAAAAGGGAAATATTTAAACCACCTCAACACACACAAACGATCAAACCCAAAACACTGACCGTGCCGCCGCGACTTCGCGTTGTAATGTAATTCCAGTCAGGCACTGACCAACACTCGCTCACTTACTGGTACGAAGAGGCGAGAGAGGGAGCATAATAAAAACAGAAAAGCCGCACGAAGAAGAGCGCGCGATTTACAATACACGGGTGCCTGCTACGGTAAAGGACGATAAAGGTATTGTGCGACCGTTACGAACGGAACCTCGACGAAGACTGACTGAACGAAGCATGCGGCGGCAGCGTACACAAAACAACACAATCAACACAGTAAGCCAGGGGTGCCAGTCGGGTGGGTGGTGTTGGATTTGGTCTGCCTTTGCTGCAGAGTTTTTTGGGTGGTATTGGCGGTTGCAGTGAAATCCCTTCTCTCTGGTAAAATGTTGGCGATATTTAAATTTAAGCAAATTTTGCGTTTAGTATAGTTTTAAATTACTCTGTCAAATTGTAGTAAAACAAATTTCGGCTTCGGAGTAAAACAAATTTCGGCTTCGGTAGAGTTACATCATTTTCATCGGAAATTTGCATGTTTTCAATGCTCTGTTTGTTCAGTTTTTTTTCTGAGTAGCCACGATTTTAAATTTCAGCAAAAATGCGTTAAAACATTCATTCTACACGATTAAATTTGTGTGGTATGCATTAGATTAAAAAAATTGTTTAATGTGAAGCCGTTGAGCATTTTCGGAGAAAATTGATCATCACTCTAAAATGCTCTGTATTGAATTCAATTTAACGAATTTCTGCACCAAATTGAATCAGCATGTGCCGGTTGTTGCCTTCTTGAAGCCACTGAAAGAATTTTTGGTCTAAATCAAATGTGTTTCGAAATTTATATAATTTTGTGGTACAATCATTGACGTCCTACTTGCCAATCATTGATTAATGACGATTTCCATAACTTAACAAGGAATGTGATAATCGTTGCCAAAAGGAATCAGCATGTGAAGAGCACTATTCTAAACAAATTGTAGAAGGATTTTTTTTTCAAAATATTGAAAGCGACGCATAATTTATATCTTTGAACGAAAAATCATGGCAATGATGGAAGTCTTCACGTTAAACACATTGAAAACACTGAAAAAGGCCATCCATGAACCACGTGGACGCTTTTTGGGAATTTTAGACCTCCGAAAGATTGTAAAAGGGTAGTTTTTCTTTAATGAGCCTAAAACATCGAAGATCTGACAACCCTATCGAAAGTTATGAGCACTACGGAGTTGCCAAGATATCGGAATTTGCAGATTTTTGACGTTATTTGGGTAACCCAGAAAACCTATTTTTCCTACTTGTTTTGCTTTTTCTGTATCTGAGCAAATGCAATTCAAATAAATAATCCCCATCTTTGAAGCTGAATTTAAGGATTTTTTTTCCATTAATGATAGAAATGATGACTGTTGAAAAATGTTGGAAAATAGTTTTTTTTTCAAGAAAATTTACATGCCCTTCTAAAAAGTGTTGTTCGATTGCAAATTTGATTTTATGTCAAAAATTATGCTAAAATTTTGTTTCGTTCTAGAATTTGAGATTTTAAAAATTTTAGCAACTAGTTTTCCAAAAATAAAAAAAAAGTTGTTAAATTTGCTTTTTTCCTTCTATAAAAATGTATAAGTTTTGAAACAATATTTATAAGCAGAGGTATGGAGTAGTGCGGTGCCTGTGTGGACGCTCAGTCCTGTTTTTTCGTGTTATTTTCCGTCTCTTTTATGTCGCTGTTCGAGTGCATGGGATTGGTCATTATAATTAAATAATGGCATCAGTAGTGCGGTGCCTGTGTGGACGCGCAGTCCTGTTTTTTCATGTTATTTTCCGTCTCTTTTATGTCGCTGTTCGAGTGCATGGGATTGGTCATTATAATTAAATAATGGCATCAGTAGTGTGGTGCCTGTGTGGACGCGCAGTCCTGTTTTTTCGTGTTATTTTCCATCTCTTTTGTGTCGCTATTTGTGTACATGGGGTGATTGGATTTCTTCTGATTCGTGTTGTTTTCATCTCTTTTATGTCGCTGTTTGTGTGCATGGGGTGATTGGTCTTCTTCTTCTTCTTTTTTCTTTATTTTTAGTTCGCGCGTTCGTTGGCCAATGAGCTTATTTTTGTTCTCTTTACATAGTTTTCGATAGAAACGATCCGAATTCTTTTTTTTTCGAGACAAGCAAGTCGTATTGCTGGATTAAGTCCTTTCTATATCATCGATGATCGGAAGGCACGCCGACGAATATGTTTTAAGGCTTATGATATAAAATCATTTTAATGAATAAAGCCCTTCTTACATCACCGTTGATCGGAAGGCACGCCGACGAAGAATTTCTGGAGGATCGCGGTCGAATTAATACTATATTTAAAATTCTAGATAGCTATCTTTCGGATTCGATTGTGAGTAGCGGGACTTCGCGGTTACTATGCAACGTATTTTTATATTTTAAATTTATAAGTCCTTCTTTTATCATCGTTGATAGGAAGGCACGCCGCCGGTTAAGTTCGTTTAAGTTATTGTTTTAATTCCATTACAATCGGTTACGTGGTGTCCTGTTTTCTTTTCGTTTATATTCGTTGATCGTAATAATTTATTCCAACTGGCAGCTTTAGTATTAACTCATCTACTATTTTTGAAATTTGCTCGCGTTATCTTAATTGTACCAACAGTAAAAATATACTGACAAGTCCAGCCCATAGCACTACCGCTCGGTTGGCACGCGTTCGATTAAAACAAACTTTTTAAATAATCAATTATTTATCTTTCCGCAGCCGGCTGCCTAAGATTTAAAATTTCAACCGATAAACAAAATGCTCATGGTCACATCACAGCCACTCGTGAATCCTGACCTCATACCCATCTACTAACCCCCTCAAAACTCATGTGATACTTTGTCGGAGAAGCAGTCGATTGGGCGGTCTCTATCACTCAAGTATCGGACTAACATTCCCATCCACTTCCCCGTGACCCTACCACTGGTCGTGGCCGGCGCCGGTATTGATCAGCATGATAGGGGCCTTTGAGAAGTTGCGAAGCGAGGAAAGATAGCTCCCACTTATCTTCCACGGCTCGTGGATGTAACTTCTGGGGGTCCTGGTCAATAACGGAGTAGCAACTGCGGGTGGGCACCTATGCTTATGCTTATGCTTAATATTTATAAGCAGAGGTATGCCAAATTTAACCAAAATTTAATCAAAAACGTTACTTAATCCACCATTAGGTGGTTGGTGCTTTCCTCACATTTTGAGTGTAATGCTAGGTAATGTCTGAGATTCGGCCTCCACAAAGTTTATAAACAACACTTAAGTGCTTATAACTTTTGATAGGGTTGTCAGATCTTCAATCTATTGAACTCGTTGAAAAGGTCTTTTGATTACCTACCCAACGATAAGTCGAATGATAGATCCGGACAACGTTTTTGTCAAAATATCTTAGATCCGGCCTCCAAAAAGTTCATAAATAACACTTAAGTGCTTATAACTTTTGATAGGTTTGTCAGATCTTCAATCTTTTGAACTCGTTGAAAAGGTCTTTCGAATACCTTTCTAAAAATGTATAACATGACCTCGTCGAGGTTTCTTACAAAAACCACCCTTTTTACAATCTTCCGGACTTTTGTTAAATTCGTTTTTTAGCATAACTTTTGACGTACTTAACTAAACTTTATCATTTTCAATAGCGACTTATGAGACCCCAAGACGGATCAACTGAGACCAAAACGGTCCAAATCGGGTCAGCCAGTGCCGAGATAACTCAGTGCAAATTGTCCCACCACACACACTGACATTTGCTCAAAATTTGATTCTGAGTCGATATATATACATGAAGGAGGACAAATTAAGAATTTCGTTTTTCGAGTGATTTTATAGCCTTTCCTCCAAGCTTCCCTGCACCGTGCGGTACACGCGGTTCGCTTGTACCTCGGGTTTGCTTTGCGCCTGCTTTGTTCGGTTTACACCCGTACCCGACTCACACGAACCGAGGGTATTTTGGTTCATCGTACCAGCGCACCACGACACTCTCGGTTCGCCGCGTCGGTTTTGTGTCTGGCACTCACCCATGGCATGAACCCAGTATATGAGCCAAGGTGCTTCACTCGTTACGAGCCGAGGTACGTGCCGTGGTACGCGCTGGCGGTACAAAACGGGTTCAATACCACGACACGTACCACGGCACGCTGGGTTCATGCCATGGGTGAGTGCCAGACACAAAACCGATGGGGCGAGCCGAGAGTGTCGTGGTGCGCTGGTACGATGTACCAAGATACCAATACACAAATGGGTTCAGGCACGTACCGAAGCTAGAAAATCAAACCCGCGGTGTGCGTTGGCACTGGCGCATGGGAAGCTTGCTTTCCTCAGTAAGGTGAGGAAGGCAAAAAGTAAATTTGATTTATTTGCAGCATTTTTCATGAATTTCTACAACTTTGTCGAAGACACCAAATCCAAAAGCAGTTTAGTCATAGAAATCGAAATTCGGCTGAAGGTTCTTTGGCCCAACTGATTAGACCCTATAATATTATTATTTTTTTGCTTGGCAATTAGAGTTCTAGTCATGTTAGGAAGGTCCCAAAAAAGGCCATTTCAAGCAGAACATTGTAAATGGGCCTATGGTGAAATATGTGCTTAAGTCAGTTGATGTTCACATGCGAAATGAGTAGGATAGAGTGTTGGGTTACATTTCGGTTTAGGAATATTTAAAACTAAATTTTCGACAAATTTCACAAAAAAAAACATTTTAATTTAATAAAAAATCAGAACTCTGTTATACCCGATTTGAGTTGAGTTGCATAAGGACATTGATTAGCTATAATTTGCAGGAAAGATTGTTTGGTATTCGAGAAATAAAAACGGAATAAATAACTTTTTCACTAATTCAGGGACTTTCTTTCATTTTAATTTTAAAACTAAGGTTTTTTTTTGTAGAAGAAAAAACAAGCTTGTGTATTTATTGATGATATATTATCTTAGAGAGGTTTATCAATTCAACGAATTTCGATCAACGTTTTTTTATTTCGAAAAAATGATAACACGTGCAAAGAGCTCCTGCAGGTTGGCATCTTTCTGTAACGAGCTTCACAGCTGATCTTGAACGGTAGTAACAGTTGCAATTTAGCTTACAAATATTTTAAGTACAGTAGAAATTAGAATTCACTGCAGAATCCGGTTGGCTTTCAAACGTGTTTGGCTTTAAACACGTACAATATTTCCGAATTTATCATTGATGTTCAAAAATACAAAATTCAAATTAAATGATTTTGTAGCAAATATAATGAGTTGTGTACAAAAGACTTGAATATTTTTTTTAAACTGATAAAACTGCTGCACTTTAACCTAGGCATTAAAGATGTGTAAAAATGTGTGTTTGTGTGTTTGTGCCAAACTGATACACGTGTTTATTTTTTCGTAAAATCTAGAGTTACTTAATACAAAAGTGGTCTTTAAAAAACTTAACTTCCATCACGGAGGAATCCGGCTTTCATTACTTCCTCGCACAAGTACAAATCATGGATGCAGTTAGTTGCGTAAATTACGTAAATGTTAATAATTAGAATAAAAATGATTACAATACAAAATTTTTTAATGAAAATACAGACCGAATGTGGGTGTAACAAAATTGATTTTTTTCATGATGGTGAATTTATTTCTCCTGACTAGCGTACTTTTTTTTACGAACATCAAAACTGTGAACTTTTTGAAGAACGGTAAATTAAGGCGAAACGTCAGTTTGATCGGGGAGAACCAACACTCCGTTGGCCATTTTCGCTACAAACACTACTGATTAGGGCGGCCATTTTGTTTCGGCTGGTTTCCACCGCGTGACGTCGTCGGAGGATTGTGCTTGTCTCTGATTGGTTGCTGAATGTAGTTGTAGGATTTAGTGTGTGTGTATGTGTGTTTTTTGTTCTTTTATAGTCTATTTACACGTGACGCCACTAAAAGGTTTGTCATTGTCGAATCACTTTTTCAACTTTTCCCTGAAAGTAAAGAAACAAAGGTGGGTTAGTTGTGTGGAATTTTTTACGACAAGTTTTACATTGATCTTTTGTTAAAAATATTTTCCCTGAAAGCAATACAAAGATTTCGCATTATTTTAAATCAACTGTTCACTTTTTATTGGTCAAACATTATACATAATAACAATATCTGTAGTTTCTCATTTCTTTTTTCTCAGTTTCTTTAAATATTCTATGATTTTCTGCTTGTTTTCTGTGTCGGCGTATCTTGGTTGTTTTGTTTTTTTCTTTGCTGTTTATCTGCAATATTCCTTAGAATTGTGTTCTTACGCTGCTTGTATGTGTTTTGTTTGTTTTTTTGCTGTCCTACTTTCGCATTGAATTTTGGTTATTTTCAAACAAAACTAACGAACAATACCAATAAGACGAAATTAACAATCAACTGATGGCATTTTTGCTTCAACAAACGGGGGTTAGTGTTCAAGATTATTGTTTTTGTGGCTATTTCCTTTAGTATCCGGAAATAAGTTCAATCTGTTCTCGTCACTTTTTATTTTGGAAAAGTTTAATATGGTGATTTGTGAAAAGAACATCTTTTTTTGAGTTGTTGTTTACTCAATTGTAAATGATTTTTTTCTTAAGTTTTTGCACGATTCTTTTCATTCAATAAGCAGTCAGTGTTACTTTCTGTTTCATGGTTGTTTTAAAGTTCTTGTATGTTTCTTGTTACTCAGAATAAATAAACAAAAGGTCACACGCTGCTGGTATTTGTTAGTAGGGTTTGTCGAGTTTTGCTGCTTGATGGTGAAAGTTTTTTTTTGTTTTGTGTTCATTTTAAGTATTTTGTTGATCAACTTCGTGCATCTAAAAATGTGTTTTCAAATTTCTCTTTACTTTTTTTCTTCGAATGTTTTTTTAAGTTCTTTTCTCTTTTTGTTTAACTCGTTCTGCTGACATTTTTTTTATTTGCTGAGATTGAAAAGTGCTTATTTCATTATGTGGGACTTTGTTTTTGCTTCAGTATTTTGCAAATACCATTTTACGCCTATCGAATGTGTGGTTATCTTGATTGAAACATTTTGCTGATGTTATTTGAAATGTGGTTCCGTGTGTGTGTGTGGGTGAGATTTTAGTGAGTAATGCTATTGGTGGTGAGAATATGTGTGTGAGTGTGAGTCTTACGCTTCCATCAAATTTATTTTATCCATTAGTTCTGCGCAGGGAAACTGCCAAATTTGGTAGGCTTGTTGAATGTTTTTTTTATTTGTTTAATATTTACACTATGTATATTCTCATTGCCCTTGGCGTCAAGAGAACCAAAATGCTTTGTTTTTTTTGTTTGTATTCAGAGCATTTCAAACAGGAAAAATGTTTCGCTTGTTTTTTCATTCATTTAATTTTCAAAGTATTGTAAAATCAATACTTTTGCTTTTCGTAGAAGAGGAACATTGGAGTTTTCGTGTTTTTTTTGTTTTGTGTGTATAATAATTTCAGTGATTTCCACAATTCAAATTGATGTAAAATGAAGTATTTTTGCCCCCTTTTTCAAAGAGTAAAACTGATTTATTTGTTGCAAGTTAAAGTGAAGGTAATGTTAGCCCACACTTCAAAATGATCCACATATCTTTTTTTTTTGTATGTTGGTGCCGATGGAAAGTTTCGAGGTTCATCAACAGAATGCTGTGTGGTGAAAAACGCAGAATTTTCGTGCATTCTGCCAGAACGAGTCCCTAAAACTAAATTGATTCATGCATTCGATTTCTGCAAAAAAAAATTAGCGAAACTGCGACCACAATTTTTCAAAATTTTGGCTTTTGTTCCACAATTTTAAAAATATAATTTTACTCGATATTCCTATTAGCTCTAAGGTTTGTTTGCCTTCTAAATTCATAATATCTTTTTTCTTGCTTTAACCTTACTTAATTTTAATTAGTCAAAGATACCTACTGTAACTATTTTTTTTATTCACTTTTGTGTTTTTTTTTGTGTTTTCAAGGTTGCGATCAATTCAACTGTTTTATACCGTTATTTAGAGGTCTGTAACCTAACATTGCTTTGTCCATGTGTGAAGAATTTTAGTAAAATTATATATTTTTTTCAATGCTGGTAGAAAGATCCCATTTGAAAACAAATCTAAATGCATCTTTTATTTTAAATTCAAACAAAAGAAAATCATCAAAACTTTTGTTTTCTCAAATTAAGAAAAAACTTGATCAAACGATGTTTGGAGTCTGTGTTAGTGAGTAGCTTCGTGTTTGTGTAAGGTTTTCAAACGTGTACGTTTTTTTAAAATCTCAACTAGGTAAAGCGTATTTTTAGTATTAGTTTATAATTTTATTTTCCTTCCACCCCGCGTTCGCGACACGTTTCCAACGCAGTACTGACTAATACTTTTTTTCTTTATTTTATATTTTTAACTAAATCGTCTACAATACCACTTCTTTATACTTAATATTTCGCTAGGTAACGATTCGAAATTATTATTTTTGTTGCCTACCCAAAACTGTATCACCTCTAGCTGAAACAACGAAAGAACGATAAAAGTACACTGAGAGAAAAATGAAGTGGTGAAATTGTTTGCTTAAACCACGCTTCTGTTTTCGATTTTATTTATTTTTTAATTGTTTATCTCTGTTAAATTACTTTTTTATAATACAATATTTACAGTTGAAGATTTCCAACGATCTTCTGTTATGCCTTCTTCATTCTATTTTATGTGTTTTTTTTCTTATTCTCACACACAGTGAATTCAAAAATTTATTTTTTCAACGTGTAAAAAAATAAGAATGTGCAAAACGAAGGCTTCTTTAGGCTTTCGTTTTTTTTAAAAACATTTTTTGGGTCCACAAATCAACTCTGGTTTATGAATTAAGAATAAATACTCAAAGCCAAATTGCTTCCTACCGATTACACGGAGAAAAAAGAGTTCCCAAAATCTTGAACAGGCGTTCATGAAAATGGGAACCACGAACAAAGTGTTCAAATTTCAGGTACTTTTTCAAAATCGTACCATGGGATTTGAACACTTTGTTCGAGGTTTTCATTTTCATGAACGCTTGTTCACGATTTTGGGAACTCTTTTCTCTCCGTGTAGAGTTGGATTTCTGGTTATCATCACTTAAAGCTTCTCTAAATACTGCTCGAATCAAACGAGCTTTACTGTAGCTTTTCAGGAGTTTTGCTAGAAATAAACTCAAAAAGGAATCAATTTTTTGATAAAAGTACAGTCGAATCTCTGGTTTTCAATATCCAAGGGATCATCGAGAAAGAGAAGTACTAGTTTGCAGAAATGAAGGTTCGATTGAACATATATTTTTGTTGATACCCAGCTATGGAAGAGAACATTCACAATGTCCAGCAAACAAAAAGAAAAATGAAAAATCCTTCGAAGCTTCGTTTTATAAAGAAAAAAGCTCTGAAAGCCACGAGAAAGATGAAATATTATAATCCAAGGAACCATCCAGGAAGAAGCAAGAGAATATAGAGGAAAGAAGAGCATCGAAGTAAGCGGTTTGGAGGGACTCATAAAACCATCGACAGATGAAGCAATATTAAGATAGCGAAGATCGACTACCAGAGAGTTGACTGTACACCCAAAGAGGGCCTGGCTGACGTAAATCGTCGCATGCTGTGGGCAACGAACGATGCGAAGACCAATGGCAAGGTGCGCGCACAGCCAACGAAGTATCGTTAGAGCTGTCACTAATACTTTAACCAACAAGTACACAACACAATGCTCACTACCACTTCTGTCTACCGTCTTGGAACGCACCCAAGACTGGTAAATTTATCGCGTGTTTTTGTTTACTTGTAATGTTCGCTATGTGATATTTTGGTTAGTCTTTGTTTTTCGTCTAGTTGCACGAACTAGTTTGCATTTGCTTTGATGTTCTCTGGCATTGTTTTGGTTTTGCGTTTTATTTATTTTTTTCATATAAAAGAGTGCTCCTGCGATGATCGTTTGATTTATCCTACGCAAATCGGCTTTTTTAAGCTACTACCTTAGTTTGATCATGCCTTTGCTAAACTATCACTAAGATGATGGCGTTTTTTTTAATTCATGATCGCAAACGCATTTCTTCAGTGATGTTTTTTACCTACTTGGATTGGAAAAATATCTTACAATGGTCAACCCTTGAGAGATTTCCGACAAGATTTTTTTTTCTGAAATTCTATTTCACGATTCCTTCTTATCAGAAAAAAATCATCAAAGATCGATCAACGTGAGACAAACGTTTTGTACGGGCAGCTGTGGTATAATGTATGGGTTATCTGAATCAATTTCACAAAACTACATCTCACACGCGCGCAAAAATGGGGGTTTTCTCGTTATGCCTAAACTGCCGCATTTTGTAGGTCTCGCTTTTTCTGTATTTTTTTGTGTTTAGTAACTCCGGTCGTTTTCACCTCCAAAGAATGCACGAGATTAACTTTGTTACGCAGTGATTTCCGTCCTTCTTTCTCCCTGTCAGGATTTCGTTCGAACGTGGAAAGAAGTCTAAATTTGTTTAGTTTGTTCAGCGCTAGGATAAGTTCTCTGGTGGGTTTAAAGTTTTTTTCTTCTCATGATCAACGTTCCTGTTCGAAGCGGGCAGGATTCGCTAGGCTAGCCATTTGTTTTTTGTTGTTGTAAATTCTATCGTTTTTTTATCGAATCTGGAGCTAGCTTTCAACGTTGTTAGGTGTTTGGGTCCAAAGTATAAACCAATTTTTAATATGGAAATTCAGGTTTTTCTTCTGTTGCTGTGATTTTTTTTTAAATCGTAAAGTACTTTTTACCGGCATTTTCCATCGTAGTCTAGGTTATCATAATAATCCTTCTCGTTACTTCATGTATCACTACGTTATAACTAAGCTTTATTTAACAATGTCTTAAAGAGTTTTTCTTTAGCAGTACAATAGAATTTATTATTAGTTATAGTTTCGTGAACTTTTTCTCCTTCTCCTGGCAAGTTTCATGTGGCAGCGTAAGATAGAGAAGAAAGATACAAAATGGTTAGGGGTAAGAATGCTAACGATGGTGGCGGATCCTACATAAATACGCTGGAGTGTGTGAGCTGTAATCAATCTACTGTACAGAGCAAACTAAAACGTATGATTGTAATGTTTGACCAACAAAAGAACTTACCAAAATACCAATAGAAAAAAAATGCTTTCTAACGAAATGATGACTATTTGTAAATATACACAGTAAAATCAAATATGCAAAACTGATGATTTTAGCGAGAAATAGCACCGTCAACTGGGGTGAATCAGGACAATGTTATAGAGACTGAAATCTCAAATCATTGGTAGTTTATGGATTCGGACCTATTTTTATTTATTAGCTGATTTTTTCCGTATAAACAAATTATTTAGCAAATTTTTCAATAGAAATTTGCTTTCTCACCGCCTTTCAAGCTATGTTTTACTTAATTTCAGTTGAAAACACTTTTAGATGCTGTAATCACACGTCAAGTGATCATGTGCATTTAAAGGGAATTTGAACTGTTTAACACCTAAACTCCCAAGCTCGAGAAAAAGGGGGAGTTTCCATACAAATTCCCCCTTTTTCTCGAGCTTGTTAATATAGGTGTCAATGACATAAAAAGTTATTCGGACTTTTTGGAAATTGTGTTCACATAAAAATTAATTTTGTTGCATGAATCATACATTTAACAAATATACTTTGAAACTTGAAGAGAATTCCTTTCAATCTGAAGAAAATTTAAAGCTATGATTCAATAACGCTTAAAAATTTATAACTAAGAAATTTAAACTTTGTCGAAAATTTACTTTTTTCAAATAATCCTATTTATAAAGTTTTTCTTAATTTTATTTAATCAACATTTTAAAACGTGAGCAATTCTCCACAAAATCGGAAATGGATTTTATTTGAATGATTGGGTTCAAACTTTGTGGGGGCCTTCCCTATGACCAAAGAAGCAATTTTTTTTATCCTTGTTTCACCCATACAAGTCTCCATACAACTTTTGCAGATGATCATACCAAAATGGTACGTAAATATTCGAAAATCTGTAACTTTTGGTATTGGTACACAGAATTAGTTTTGTCGATCTTGCCGAATAAACTTGAAAAAAATAAAATAAAAATTTTACTGACAAAAAATTTGCCACCGAGACCACTTTTTTGGAAATCTTAATCGGGGACAATTTGCATTCAAAAGATATCTTTTTTGTAGGGAGCGTGGAAAACTGCCAACCCCCTTTTCCCTCGCCTAAAGTTTCCGCGTGGTTTATGGATGGTCCCAAATGTGTTTCTTGTAAAAAATATAAATTTCAGACAAACAAATTTGTTGACTTCAATTTTTAATGTAAAATCATATTTGCAATCGGAATGTACTACTACTACAATTTTTTTGATAAAGGAAACCGTTTTCAAGATATAGCTACTTAAAGTAAAACTTCAATTGAAAAAAATTGAAACACTGCGATTGAAAGAAACAGAAACAAGAAATTGATGTTTTAAAGTCTCATCCAAATATTCCCATATTTTCTAATGCCATTTAATGCCAAACAAAAAATATAGTTTCGAAACAAATATTTAAAAAAAATGAAATTAAGATAAACATTTCTAAAGGGCAAACAATCAATTTTTTGCCCATTTGAAATGTTAGTCTTGACTCCAAAAAAATAAAAAAATAAAATATGCTTTTCGAAAAGATACTAAAACTTATTTTTTTATATTTTTCAGCTTTGAAAATTAGACCATAAATTGCTGAGATATTGGCATAAGAATATATGTGGGATTGTGTGGATGAGACTTAAAAAATCCTCAATGTCTCTTAGGCAATTTAATTGGAAATTTTTTGAAAAAATATTTTCAGGAATGGACACTATTTTGAACAATTGAAAAACGGTAATTTTCAGTTAAAATTAAACTTTAAGTGGCTATATTTCATTTTTCAGCTCACCATCTCACACCAATATTTACTAAAAATTGCATTGTCCAGAAAGCTGTAACTGGCCAGGAACCCAACAAGGTTGGTTTTGGGCTCAATTGTCAAAACTACAATTTATGTATTTTTTGACGGTTGTCCTGGGTTGCTGCATCGTCATTAGTACAATAAGGTCCTCAGCAACGTTGCCAGATTATTTTGTGGGAGATCTGCATTTTCTTGAAAATAAATCAGTATTTTATCTGTATCTTGTCGAATTCAAAACCATAGAAGACATTTTAAAAATTTTAACAGGAGATTTAAGCTTTTGTATCATATTAAAGCATAAATTATTTACTAAATTGTTGAAACATTCAACTATAACCTTTTAAAAAAAATCTGTACATACAGATTTTTGAGATTTTTGGGATCGAAAAATCTGTAAAATACAGATTTATCTGTATATCTGGCATGGCTGGTCCTCAGTCCAGGTGTAGGAGTCGTCTCCCTGGGAAAACAACCTGTCTCGGTAGAGTCGCTGGTTGGCAATTGGACTCATATTCCAAAAGTCATGAGTTTGAATCCCGGGGTGGATGGGAGCTTCGGTGTAAAAAGAGGTAATAGGGAACGCCAAGGTAATGGTGTACACAATAAAAAATAATGTAAATTTGGAAGCTGTAATTTTGGAAGGTTGAATATTACCTCTTTTATGATGTAATTTTACCTCAATTTAGACTGAAAAAGTGACATTACACCAGAAAAGTGGTAAAATTACACATTTCCAGAGGTAAAATTACACCATTTTTCTGACATAAAAGATGTACCCCTTCCCAGATGTAATATTACCATGATTTTTTTTTCTGTGTAGAGCGAACAATTTGATTTGATTTTGACAGTATGGTAGCCCCACACAGAAAAAAAATGATGGTAATATTAAACAGTGAATGGTGACAGATTGTGTGACTTTTGATGTGTATTTGTATTAGAAAGTGTTGAATTTTCATCAGTTTTTGGTAAATTTTCATCAAGTTCACATTTTTACATATTTTTTTGACGAAGAACTTCGTCTTAGGGCTCTATACAGGGTAGCAATCCAAAATTTCGCGAAGCGAAATGAAACCGAAAAATGAAACACCTTCCCCAAGTAGAGGGGAAAATCACAGAAGCAGCGCGGCCGACGGTTTTGATATAAATATAAACGCCACTCCCTCCACAGCATTAGTTTAGTCGGTGGTCTACCACCGAAGCGAGAGGAACTCAGCTCTTCTCGCGAGCGCCAGCCTTCTCTCTTCCCTACAAAACCACGGGAAATTTGAAGGCAGGCTTCAGTCGGTGGTCTACCACCGAAACGAGAGGAGCTCTGCTCCTCTCGCGAGCGCCACCAGGTGGCGTTTTCAGGAACTAGCCTTCCCGCTTCCCTACAAAACCATGGGAAATCTGAAGGCTGGCTTCAGTCGGTGGTCTACCACCGAAGCGAGAGGAGCTCAGCTCCTCTCGCAAGCGCCACCAAGCGCTTGGCAGTAGTGACCACCACCTAGAGTGGCCGGAGGCCCCGGGGATGTTCCGATAAGGGGACATTTGCGGAACCATAAGAGTGGGGGCAATATGGGTATCAAACTTTAGGGATTTTGATACTGGACATGAAATTTGACATTTTGGCAGTATCAAACTTCAGGATTTTTGATACTGGACATGAAATTTGTAGTGACCGCAATCCGGAGTGACCGGAGCCCTCGGGGGTGTTCCGATGAGGGGACATTTGCGGAACCATAAGAGTTGGGGCAATATGGGTATCAAACTTCAGGGTTACTGGACATGAAATTTGAAATTGGCGGAACCATAAGAGTTGGGGCAATAAAGGTATCAAAATGTAGCTGCTCCTCTGTGATGTTGCTGCACGGTTACGCAAAACGGAAATGAAATTAAATCCAGCCTCGGAATCAGAATCACCTCGAAATTTACGAGCGATTACATATGTGTGTGTGTGAGTGTAAGCGCGTGCAGTCCAAAAATCTGAGCCTGCTGCGCTGCCAAATTGTTGGCCGATGCGCCAAACGCAAAACAAGAATCACCGTGTTGGTGTCGTTTCGTTCGAATCCAGATGAATACAACCACATCAGCAGATTTACCCTTCGATGCGAAAGCAAATACGTGTGTATGTACGAGGGCGCGCGCAGTGACAAAAAGAGGGGAAAAGAGGGGAAGTAATAGCGAAGTAGAAGTATAAAAATGCGTTCTACCCTTTCCACTCCACTTAGTTGCCACCGAGATGCTGAACAAGTCGGGTCGGCTCATATCTGAGCCGCAGACGGGTGAAGCAGCAGCAGCAGGGAGAGAGAGAGCCCTAGCAACGCAAATTCTCTCTTCCGGAGAAGGATTTCTTCTGAAAAATTACCTTTATTTTCTAGAGAGAGAGAGAGAGAATCGGAGAGCAGCACCGAAGAGGGCAATTTGTGTGCGAATGCCGTAGAATGACACACCAAATGCCGTAGGATAGCAGATTCAAGAAAATTGCCAAATGCGCGTTCACACACACATACACACACACTCCCGTTTCATGGTACACGCTGATTGGGTTCGATGCGTCGAGTTTCCCTTCCACGGATGTTCGATTGATGTATCTAAATTCGTCACCTGAAAAGGCCATCAAAGACTGCGACCAACTACAGATACACCCGGGGACGAGCAAAACCGCCAGCGGAGGCAACTTTTAGGCAGGGGAGTAAAATCGCTTAACCTAGTAGACTGTGTGAAAATTGTTGTAGCCCTGTTGTATGGGTTAGTACAACGAATCTACTACGAGCTCGTGTAATTGGTCACGGCCCCGGGATGCACAGCTGGATCAGTCAGGAAGCTTCCCCCAATTCGTTCGAAGATTTCGTTCAGCCAGTGGTGGCCAAAACCTGGAGTGGCCGGTGCCCTCAAAGAAGGTTCCCCCGGGGCCTAAGGGGACATTTACAGAACCATACGAGTTGTGGCAATATGGGTATCAAACTTTAGGGATTTTGATACTGGACATGAAATTTGACATTTTGGCATTAGTGGCCACCACCTGGAGTGGCCGGAGGCCCCGGGGATGTTCCAATAAGGGGACATTTGCGGAACCATAAGAGTTGGGGCAATATGGGTATCAAACTTTAGGGATTTTGATACTGGACATGAAATTTGACATTTTGGCAGTAATGGCCACCACCTGGAGTGGCCGGAGGCCCCGGGGGATGTTCCAATAAGGGAACATTTGCGGAACCATAATATTTGGGGCAATATGGGTATCAAACTTTAGGGATTTTGATACTGGACATGCAATTTGACATTTGGGCAGTAATGGCCACCACCTGGAGTGGCCGGAGGCCCCGGGGGTATTCCGATAAGGGAACATTTGCGGAACCATAATATTTGGGGCAATATGGGTATCAAACTTTAGGGATTTTGATACTGGACATGCAATTTGACATTTGGGCAGTAATGGCCACCACCTGGAGTGGCCGAAGGCCCCGGGGATATTCCGATAAGGGGACATTTGCAGAACCATAAGAGTTGGGGCAATATGGGTATCAAGCTCTAGGGTTTGTGTGTTGTGTCTTTAACACATGGTTCAGAATGACTCTTTGTAATAAATTTTATTGTTTGCAAAATATTTCTTGAAAATTGTTCAATGCCGAAAGTTTAACAGAGAATTGATGAAATGATTTCATATAAACTGGCTCGAAAATTTTGCTATTACGATTAGCTGAAGAAGCGTTTGAAAGTTTTAATTGTTATCAAACGTCAAAATACCATCTTTGAGCAAAAATAAATAGATCTTACGAAATAACTTTTTCTTGATTGATTTTGTGGCCAAGAAACGCAAATATTAAAAACTCTAAAAATTTCATTTACTTTTGTGTCCGAAGTTCTTCGTCATGATGGTTATGCCTGTAGGATTACCACTGCACCTTTTTAGGTAAAATTACTCAAAAAGAGGTAATATTCAACCAACCAAATTTTTAACATTCAATAGTTCAATCTTTTGTTTGAGTATGTTAATTTTTACGTTCAACAACAAAAAACACGATTAAAAGTTGTTTCGGATAACTTGTCTTTGATTTTGATGCAAAAAATAAAAAAAAAATGGCAAGACAACATTGGATCAACTATGGTTCCCTTGAAGCGAGCTGTCAGGTAAGATACTTTTTTACAAGAAAGGCCACGAAGTTATTTCTCAAAATTAAATTAAAATCCATTTTAAACGCTTTGTGTTTGTTTATAAATTCCTTGTGCTCAGAAAAGAAAAAAATATTGTTGTGAACAATAATATCAGCAATTTAAGCTTCATTTTAGGACCAATTACACTCAAACCCGATGGTTCATTGCTCCGGCAGAAGTCTCAGCGGTTAGTCGTGTTTTTTCGCGGTGTGTTTGGCGCGTTTTTCACGGCGATTCCGAGGCGTGTGCGAGCGGACAAGCCCGTTCCGGTGGTCAGAGAGGCCACAATCTGGTCGTCGTGGACACGGCGGCGGTGCAGCAGCGGAAGAGGAACGAGTTCCTGCATCCGAGCAGCAGCAGCAGGAGGAGTGAGCAGCAGCGGCCGCGGAGGCAGCTGAGGCGAGAGACGGTCGTTGGTCGGTGGAATCGGCCCCGGAGAGTCGACTGCGGTCGGCGGACCAGTTTTCGGCCAGGCCAGGTCGGAGACAACCCCGTTGTTTACGTGGCTGGCAGCAGGCAGCACAACAACAACAACAAGCGCGCGCAAACGAGCTTCCCGCGCATCCCGCTGCGGGCGGCAGCCAGTGCGGCCAGTTCGGCGGTGAGTGCGAAAGGCGAGTTTTTTGTTTGCTTTTAGTTTTTTTTTTTTTCTCATAGTTTTTTTTTTTCCTGTTAGATTTTTTTTCTCATTTCTTCTGCGTTATTTTAGTCTTATTTTTGGTTTGATTAGTTTTCTTCCGTTTTTTCCTCAATCATGGATCCGACCGAGTCGGAACACGAGGAATCTGATTTCGATTCATCCATTGATGGTGACGAGGACGTGGAAATGAAGGACTCTGTCTCGGGAGTTCCTTCAAACACCACCAACAGGGACCACTTCCTGAAGGATAAGGATGCTGACGGTAAAGGGGGATCCACGGACGGGTCTAAGAGGAAGAAGCGAAAGCGTCCTAAATCAGATCCGAATCCGGTTCCCCCTCAACCACCGATTCCTCCCTTGACTCCAGACCCGATTCCCCCCTTGACTCCAAACCCAATTCCTTCTCCCAATCCAGATCCAATTCCTCCTAAAACACCGGTGCCGAATCCGGATCCAAATCCCCCACCGCTCCTGAATCCTCATTCCCAAAAACCGATTCCTCGTCCTCGTCAGTATCAAGAGGGATCGCAAACGGAATGGGTGGTCTTCTTCCGGCCCAAACAGAAGCCGTTAAACTTTGTACAGATCACCAAGGATTTGCAGAAGCACTATCCTGGGGTGGTCGAATGTACCAAGCTGAACAAGAGCAAGCTCCGCGTGATCGTGAACTCCGCGGTGCAAGCTAATCAGATCGTAACTGATCTGCGGTTCAGCATTGAGTACCGTGTTTGGATTCCGGCCCACAAAGTCGAGATCGACGGCGTGGTGACCGATGACAGTCTGTCGCTTGTCGACCTCTCAAGGGCGGTGGGACGCTTCAAGAACCCTAAACTTCCAGCTGTGGAGGTACTCGAGTGCCGGCAACTGGGCAACGTCACCACCGAGGGTGGCCAGAAGAAGTTCATTCCTTCTGCCTCGTTCCGGGTGACTTTTGCAGGGTCAGCTCTGCCGGACTACATTGAGCTGTACAAGCTTCGGCTTCCAGTTCGATTGTACGTTCCGCGAGTGATGAGCTGCGAAAACTGCCAGCAGTTGGGACACACCAAGACCTACTGCAGCAACAAGAGCAAGTGCTCAAAGTGCGCCGGCCCCCACAAGGACGTGGATTGCCAAAAGCAGGCTGAAAAATGCCTGCTTTGTGGCGGGGAACCGCACAAAACTCGACAGTGCCCAAAGTACAAGGAGCGCGAGGACAAGATGAAGCGATCCTTGAGGGAACGCTCCAAGAAGTCCTTCGCGGAAATCCTTAGTCAGGTGACCCACCCCAATCGCTTCGCTCCTTTGGCGGACGAAGATTCGGGGGACGAAGATTCCGATGTGGAGGTCCTCTTCCAGAGAGACGAGGAAAGTGACTCTTCCGGGCCAAACCCGAAGCGCAACAAGGCTTCCAAGTCCAGAAAAGCCGCTGGCGGCAAGGGTAAGGAAAGTGACTCGTTGAACTTCGAGGAGGATTTTCCTTTCGGTCCGTCGGGTAAGCCCGCTCCGAAACCGACACCGAAGCCGGCACCGATTCCTCTCAAGCCGCTGAAGCCCGTTCCCAAGCTGCCAAAGATCCCCCTAAAACCGGTTCCTCAACCGAATCCGATCACCGATGCCTTCAAAGGAGTCCTTCCTTTTTCCACAATCGTGGAATGGCTGTGCTCTTTCGTGAGTGAACCGACGCGTTTAATCATAAAGCGGTTTGAGCCTCTCGCTAGACACATCGGAAAACAGCTTGCTAGCACGATGCCCCTCTTGTCGTTCATTTCCTTTGATGGGTAATACACCAAAAACGAAAAATGGCATCTCCTTCCTACAATGGAATTGTAGAAGTTTAACCCCCAAGTTAAACGATTTTCAACAATTCGCATTCGAACGGGACTGTGATGTGTTTGCGCTGAGCGAAACGTTTCTTATCGGAGATGAGACGCCAGCTTTCCGGGGGTACAACATCATCACAGAGAGCAGGGCAGGACCAAATAGAGGTGGAGGCGTACTGATTGGGGTCAGGAAATGCCACACTTTTAGAAAGGTCACGCTCCCGAAGCTAGGAGGAATCGAAGCAGTCGCAGTACAGGCCAGGATCAGAGGACTGGACATTTGCATTGTGTCCGTCTACGTTCCCCCACAGGTGTCGTTAACTCGACAAAAGTTGTGGGGTATTGTTGAGCTGTTGCAGGCACCGCGACTGGTTCTGGGTGACTTTAATCTTCACAGCACCGAGTGGGGAAGTCACAAGACAGACCCTCAAGCATATCTGATTCATGAACTGTGCGACGACTTCCAGATGACCCTCCTAAATAGGGACAAGCAAGTTACGCGGATTGCAACACCACCAACGCCAACCACGTCCGGCACGAAGGCGAGTGCCATCGACTTGTCGCTCTGTTCCAACAGTCTGGCAGTTCTCTGTGACTGGAACGTGCTTCGAGATCCTCGTGGCAGTGATCATTTGCCGATCGCTATTCTGGTTAGCCATGGCCCACAGCAATCGACAACGGTGGAGATGCCTTACGATCTGACGCGAAATATCGACTGGAAACAGTACGCGGAGGCAGTCTCCATTGGAGTTGAGTTGCGAGCTGGGTTGGCACCGCTTGAAGAATATGCGTATCTGGCTAATTTGATCTATGACAGTGCGTTACAAGCTCAGACGAAACCCGTCCCGGGACCGTACATCCGAACGCGCCCTCCACTCCCCTGGTGGGACAAGGAGTGTACGGATCTCTCGGCGGCCAGGTCTGAAGCTTATGTGGACTTCTGCAAGTGTGGAACCCGAGTGAACTTCCAAAAGTACAGAGCTCTCGACCGCAGGTACAGTAATACTCTGAAGCGGAAGAAGCGAATGTACTGGCGGGAGTTCGTTGAAGGACTACCAGCAGATACGTCCATGAGCACTCTGTGGCGCGTTGCGAGGGCCATGCGTAGAGGTTCGGTTCCGAACGAGAGTGTGGAAAAATCGGACAAGTGGATATTGGATTTCGCCAAGAAGGTGTGCCCGGACTCGGTGCCGACACAACCATCATTCGACGTTGTTGATGGGAGCGATTCTAATCCTCCCTTCTCGATGGTAGAGCTCTCCATAGCACTATTGACGGGCAACAACACTGCTCCTGGTCCGGACAAGATCAAGTTCAGCTTGCTGAAGAATCTTCCGGACGTCGCCAAGCAGCGTCTGTTGAATCTGTTCAACACGTTGGTGGAGCAGAACATAATTCCGCACGAATGGCGACAGGTCCGGGTGGTTGCCATTCAAAAGCCCGGTAAGCCGGCGTCCGACCACAACTCGTATCGTCCAATCAGCTTGCTGTCGTGTCTACGCAAGCTGCTGGAGAAGATGATCCTCGACCGCCTCGAACCATGGATGGAACGAGAGCACTTACTGTCTGACACGCAGTATGGCTTCCGGAGAGGCAAGGGAACAAGCGACTGTCTAGCCTTGCTGGCCACAGGGATCGACATAGCCCGTGGTAAAAAACAGCAAATGGCTTCTGTCTTTCTAGACATCAAGGGTGCTTTCGATTCAGTCTCCATCGATGTGTTGGGAGTAAAGCTGCGGCGGAGCGGTCTCAATCCGACGATGTGCAACTTCCTCATCAACCTGTTGTCAGAAAAACACATGCACTTTGTGCAAGGTGATCTGGCAATCACCCGGATAAGTTACATGGGTTTGGCACAAGGCTCACGCCTTAGTCCATCCATTTATAACTTTTACGTCAGCGATATCGACGATTGCTTGACCGGAGACTGCACCCTTATACAGTACGCAGATGACGCAGTGGTTTCAATCGCTGCCAAGAAGGAAGTCGATCTGCTAGAACCCTTGCAAGATACCCTGAACAACTTGGCCCATTGGGCAGTTGGAAAGGGTATTGAATTCTCTCCGGCGAAGACGGAACTGGTCGTTTTTACGGGGAAGCATGAACCGCCGCAGCTCAATCTTTCTCTCTCGGGAAAGACTATCGAGCAGTCGGACCACTTCATGTACATGGGTACCATCTTTGATCAGAAGGGAACATGGGGGAAGCACATTAACTACCTGAAGCAAAAGTGCCTGCAAAGAACTAATTTTCTGCGTAGCGTCTCTGGCAACCGGTGGGGTGCTCATCCTTCTGACCTGCTTCGACTGTACAAGACAACGATACTCTCGGTGCTGGAATATGGTAGTTTCTGCTTCCAAACAGCTGCGAAATCACGCTTGTTGGTTCTCCAGCGGATACAGTACCGAAGTCTTCGCATTGTCTTGGGATGCATGCACTCAACTCACAACATGACCCTCGAGGTCTTGGCGGGAGTGTTGCCTCTGCGAACTCGTTACTACGAACTGTCTTACCGGTTCCTGATCCGGTGTGATTACAGGAATAAACTGGTAATTGACAACTTTGAAACGCTGCTGAACCTTCACGTTGAGTCTCGGCGCATGCTTCTATATTATGACTTTATGTCATCGTGGGAGTGGAGCCCGAGCACAACGGTACAGCGCACGCCTCCGTTAACCAGCAGCACCCTGATTGGCTTCGACACGTCCATGAAAGCCGATACTCGCGGTATCCCAGACCATCTTCTGCGGGGAGTTGTGCCGTCGATCTTCGCATCAAAGTACAACCATGTTCCTCCAAACAACAGATTCTTCACCGATGGCTCCAAGCTCGACGGCTGTACGGGCTTCGGTGTTTATCATGAATCTTATCAGCTGTTCTTTAAGCTGAAGGACCCGAGTTCGGTTTACGTCGCAGAGTTAGCCGCGGTTTACTGCGCACTGCGAATCATCGAGACCATGCCACCTGACCACTACTTCATCTTCACCGATAGCTTTAGCTCTGTTGAGGCTATCCGGTCTCTGAAGCCGACCAGGGAGTCTGCGTTTTTCCTCACGGAAATACGCAAGACTTTAAACAACCTGGCGGCTCAGTCCTTCAGCATCACGGTGGTGTGGGTCCGCGCTCATTGCTCGATTCCGGGTAATGAGAAAGCGGACTTGCTCGCCAAGAAGGGTGCTGAGAGTGGAGACATTTTTGAAAGGCCAATTAGCCTACAAGAATGTTACGGTTTTCCGAGGCAGCGTGCGCTTCTGGATTGGCAAACACAATGGGACGGCGACACCAAAGGACGTTGGATGTATTCCATACGACCTAAGGTGCAAAGAAAAGCCTGGTTCAAGGGAATGGACTTGACGCGTGGATTCATCAGAACGATGTCCCGCCTTATGTCGAACCATTACTCGTCCAAGGCTCATCTGTACCGTATCAACATGAGTGATACGAACTTATGCGACTGTGGGCAGGGTTATCAGGACATCGACCATCTCGTATGGGCGTGTCCAGATCATCAGGCTCACAGAATTAAGTTGAAAGTTACCCTCAGGGCCCGAGGAAGACCACCAGAAATTCCGATGCGAGACGCGTTATCTCAACTAGACCTTGATGTTCTCTATCCGATCTATCAGTTCCTCTTAGATTCCAATATATCTATTTAGTTTTTCTTCCAGTTAGTTTTCCTTCAGCTAGTTTTCCTTCAGTTAGTATAACTCGCCTTCCCACAAAGCCGTCGTTTCTGGTTGCACCGGAAGCAAAGCAAGATCGCCCCAGCAGCTGGACACCGAGTTGCGGCTGAGGACAAAACGCAAAGGCCAGCAGAGCCAACCAAGACCCCTACACAATCCCCCTTCCCTTCCCACGCCTTGTCTTTAACATCAATCCCTTCCCTACTAACCCCGAGTAGGCCGCGGGTAATCGGCTCCCCTCCCACTAACATTTACACACAAGATCCTCTGTAATTATTAAGTCAAATGTAATTACAAAAGCCGACTCGGTCCTAACCAGGTCCCAGTACCGAAAAGGACCTAATAAAAATAATTTTATGAAGAAAAAAAAAACCCGATGGTTGGCGACTTTTTCGTTTGACACTTTTTAGTTTGTACCCCGATTGTTTGACAAAGTCAATTTAAAAAGTGACGAAATATCATATACTACTCGGAACTCGGAGTCGCATTTGAAAACTCCCTTCTCTGTTTGTGGGCATTTCCAGTTTCTAAGGCAGGGGGAAAGGGGCGGGGGGTGTACTTTATGGCGTTGGCTGGTGTATTCGAAACCAAACAGGATCATTTCATGCAGGATAAATAAAACAAGGCTAGATAAAACGCGTTTTTTTTCTCAGTGTCCAAAAGTTTATTAGCTTACAAATTTCAACTGGGTCTTCACAAGAGGGAGAGCGCGATGAAAAAGGGGCTGTGAAACTGTGGGTGTGTGACTGACTAAAATGCGAACGTCGTAACCTACTATCTAAATATACGTTTTTAAATGGGTTTTTGTATTGAGTAATAAGGTGTGCAAAAGTTTAACAATGGTTGAGATTTATTTGTTTGTTTGTATTAATACAAAGAACCAAGATGGCACCTAAAGGCACAGCTCTTATATTTACGCAATGTTACAGTCTAACTAGATTTTAGTGTTTTTTTTTGTTTTGTTTATTACAGATTAGATAAAAGTTTGTAAATTTACCATAAAGATGCACATATTGTTCTCTGATACTTGCTAACAGGGTTAATGTTCGTGTGTAATACCATCTAATTGCTAGTATGAACTCACTACTTGGGGATGGCGTGAGGATAGTTTTGGATGAATCGTGCATCTTAAAGGATAGGAGAAGGACACAAGGGCGCGACGAAACTTAACTCCGATAGGTAAAACAAGTTAATTCGGTAAACTCAAAGTGCTTTTTTTAGCAATTTTTTTTTATCAAATAATTTTGTTCTTTGATGGACTCGAGGAAGAGGGAGGAGAAAGGGGTGGTTTGGTTCAAAAAAGAAAACATTTTCAACGAATTTTCATTTGCACGCGGGGACGAATCTAGGATTTTCTTTGACGCAGCTCGGAAGCATTTCCGTTGTGGCCGTTCTTGTGTCTGCAAAAAAGCGGAGAAAAAACAAGGAAGAAAAGAACAAGAAAAGGGTCGGTGTTGGATTTAAATTGGTTTACATTTTTTGAGTGGGGTTGGAGGGGGGGCTCTCAGTGTATGTGAGCGTGTGTGTGCGTGCGCGCGTGAGGACGTATGTGTGCAGCACTACAACACATCACAATTTGAATGGTAACACACGACATACAAGAAGTTAGTTGTTTCACGAAAATTTGTATTAGTTGAGGCAACATCGATTGCAAGTTACTTCAAATCAATTCTTTAAGGGTTAAATTTGGGTTAAAACATAAACATGCAACGACATTGTTAAATTGCTAGCCTGGTTATTCAATTTTATAGCAACTACTGTTAGCTAGCTATAATAAGGTGCACATTGAGAAGGGAAGAGGGAGAAGAGATAAATGCCCAAAACAGAGATCCGGACGAGTAGAGAGGGTTTATAGCTAAACGATAACGACGTCGAAGGTACAACATGACCTCTGCAGGCCGTTCCACGAACTGCGCTCACAGCTTTTGCTGCCAGTTCAAGAGTGTTTGTGTGGAGTAATTTATGGCATAACTCAGAACTAGAGTGTAGTGACTGTGTAATGCATGACTGAAGTAACAAAAAAAGGATGACACAATTTACCACGTTGATATAATAGCAGAACAGAGCAATTCAAGTACACGAACAAAAATGACGATGAAAGTTAAGTCTCGTCAAGAATTTGATCAGTGCCTTGTAGCAGCACTGGGCAAAAGCTTGACAAGACTTACATGGTGGTGTAATAAAGCTATGGTGGGGCATAACACTCTAGAATCGATACTTACTGGTCTGGACTCTGATCGGTGTCGCTCTCCTCGATTTCTGTCTTGTTACGTCTTCTTTCGCATATCAAAATAATGATACATAATACAACAACTTCGGCAATGATACCCACGAATACGTACAGCGCAGCGTATTTTCCTAAAAGTCATCAAAAAATTAGCATAATACATAAAAAATAAGCTACTCTCTCTCTCTCTTCCCGCAGTTACCTCTAATTCTAACGGTTATCGTGACATGGGCCGGCTTGCCGGAGATGTCCGTGGCGTTGTTCCGACCCTCGCAGGTATAGTCGGTGTAGTCGGCCATCGTGACGGCCGAGATGGTGAGCCGGGCGTTCTCGACGCCCTTGTCGTCCTCCTGCAGCTGGATGTGGTCCGTGCTCGCACTGAGGCTTTGGTTGCCTGTTCGTAGAAATTAGGTCAGAAAATGCGATTTTTGCTCAAACAAGCTGATGCTTCTCTTAAAAAAAACCTTCAAAACGAAACAAAATCTATTGTATTCTGATGTGTAGAAACGCAGACCTTTTTGTTTCATGATTGCTAAAATATTATAAGTTTGAAGATCCTTCTTAGAAAAGGTTCTTTGATGGAGGATGTTGTTATTTAATGCAAAATAACTGAAAAAAATATAAGGAAGGCCCTTCCTATTTCTTAATAGCTAAAAAAAACTTTTAAAGTTGGATGTTCTTCAACATTCTTGATGAACATCCCGATTCGGTACAAACGGGCTGACTTGTGGTAACTCCTTGAGGCACCAAATGACAAAACGACAGAGTTTATACATTACGAGAGATCCCTGTGGCCGGAAAGTCTGCCCTCTTACCAATCTTTCCAGTCAGGGTGTAACTTCCGTTTGAGTACAAAGTGACGTAAGCGCATTATTTAACCTTTAACATTTTACGACAGCACAAAATCAACCTGTATAAAACAAATTATCAACCCTATTTTAATCTAAACTGACGCTTACGTCACTTTTTGAAATCAAGAAATCGGATATAGTCGGGTCTCTGCAATTCCGCTACACTGAAGAGACAACCCGCACCTCCCGCTAACAGCTAAAAGCTGTACACTAAACTGTGTAGATGGTAACAGCTTAGTGCACCGGTTGAAAGGAGTTAGGAGAAAAAGCATAAGAAGGAAAGCTTCCGACTTTTGTCCTCGAGGGTGCCTACACTTGTGCTCAACTATAATGCTATGGCGGGAAACTATAACAATCCAAGATAAGACATCACCCCAGGACATGAATGAAGAGTGAGGGATAAAACTGTGAAATTGTTTAGGGTGTAGGATTGCGGGGAATCTGATTGGTTAAGCTTTGAATTTATTTTTTATTTATAGATCGGTATGAGCACACACTTCAACTTTTTTTTATCTATTTTGAAGACATTAAAATATACATTTTCATCTATTAACAAAACAAATTTGAAGACATTTGGTTGTATCATTGCCGAGAAATAGCTACTTGCTACTTGTTAGCAGTTTCAAAAAAACGGGTGCAACGATATCTCAACACTGCCTTGACCTAATCGGCTCAAAATTTTGGTGAAGACTCGTTAACGTGAAGACTTCCATCATTGTCATGATTTTTCGTTCAAAGATATAAATTTTGGGTCGCTTTCAATATTTTGACAAAATTCCTTCCACAAGTTGTTTAGAATAGTGCCCTACACATGCTGATTCCTTTTGGTAACGATTATCCCATTCCTTGTAAAGTTATGGAAATCATCATTAATCAATGATTGCTAAATAGGACGTCAATGTTTGTACCACAAAATAATATAAATTTTGAAACACACTTGCTTTAGATCAAAAATTCCTTCAGTGGCTTCAAGAAGGCAACAACCGGCACATGCTGATTCCTTTTGGTAGTGAAATTCGTTAAACTGAATTTAATACAGAATATTTTAAAGTGATGATCAATTTTCTTCGAAAAGATCAACGGCTTCACCTTAAACTGGTCTTGTGTGCATGACGTAAGCCGATTTTCAAAAGGTTTATTTAAAAAAAAGATAAAAATATTGTTATGTTTTTCAAATAAAAAATCGACAGTTTTAGATTTTTTTGTAATTTTTAAAACAGCTTAATTCAAAAAACTGACTTCGTCATACACACAAGAAATGTCTTGAGAGTTTTCACCTCTAATTTCAGCCAATTAGGTCCATCCCATCTCGAGATATCGTGGCACCCGTAAATCAAGTTGGTGTTTGGGAAAAAACGAGCAAAAAGTTTGACGATTTGCTTTGCGCATGGCTAAATTTTGTTTCTTAAAATCACATTTTCAGTGGATTTAATAAATTTTTTGTAATAAATATAATTTTTGTTTTGATTTTCTGCATGTATGTAACCCATTAAGTGAAAAAAGTAGAATATTTCTGATTAAATTTTAAACATGGAGTGTTGAATTAAAATAAAATAAAATGTCTATCATATTTGTAAAAAAATAGATTGTCAATCTGTACAGTGTACACCCTTTTGAGATGATAATTGTTCAATTTTTTGGGACTTTGTTTAACCATGTAGGATTAAATTAATTTATTCGAGATTTCGCTAATTTTCTTAATTTTAGGTTTATATTTTCAGTTTCAGGAAAAAATCACAAAGCCGTTTTTTTTATTTCACATGATTTTGTGAGTTCAGGAAAAATATAAACAATTTTCACGGAATTTTTCAATTTTGTTTTTAATTTATGAAGAGAATTCAAAATACTATTTCAATCCAAAGTACAAATTTGAGTCACGGCTATTTGAAAAATTTTGAACTGATAAATAAAACAATTTATTGAACTGCTGATTTTCATCTATTTCTGTAAATAAGTGTAAATCGTACAACCAGTTGCACTCCTTTGCAAGGAAATGATTGTCAGAACAAAATTTTCTCATCAATGTTTAGGATTCGTGTTATTTCACGGAAGCCGTGAGTCACGAAATTTGCCCTTAACCTATTTTCGAATTACTCCTAAGTGTATTTAAACTATGATTTTTTTTTCAATTCAAATACTCCACCAGATTTTAAACTGGCATTTCGGAAGCAGTTGTTAAAAAATACATGGCATGCATTTTAGTATTTCAAGAAACACAGAAAATTGATCGTAAATATCTAGTGAAAATAGATTTGATTGTTCATGGTAAATAATGTTACTCAAAGCTTCCATAAAATGCAAATGCAAGTCAGTTTTTGCTTTATAATTATGAATGTCTGTATATTTTGAAATTAAATACAATGAGCAAATTGCATATATTTTCGCGAAAAAAAAAGATTGTATTTAATTTTTGTCCAAATACAAAAATATGTTGAAAAATATCAAAAGCATTTTTTAATTGTTTTTTTTTAAATTATCAATAACGAATGTTAAAAAAATGCCATTAATGAAAATTTGCCAAAACTTTTTTGAAATATTCAAATAACCCTTTGCTGACCATAGCAAACCCACTATTTTACTTCACTAATTTCACTGATTGTACTTTTGGTGAAATTTTTGTTTAGGAAGTTATTAATTTTGGAGATAATTTGTAAGTTAATTTTTACTTTTTAAATCTTAGTGAAATAAGGACAGCCAAATCGTTAATTCAGCAGATAAAACTACTGCAAAATTTCACAATGTTGAAAAATTCATATTTTTTGGAATGACTTTTTTTTTGGGTCAAGGGGTTTTGTTTTGTATCTTGAAGCATTGCAACTTATTACGATCTATCTTTGCGTTAATTTTAAGCACACTCTTAGCGTACCGTGAAATTTCAATGTTTTGTTGTTGGCAAGCGGCATGTTTTTTGCCGTGAAAAGTCATCAATGTTATTCAATAAAATTTGTTAAAAATTTCGATAACTAAGTCTTAGACAAAAATAGGAAATTTTCTTGTCATTTCTTTAAAAAATGAATATATTCATTCTTAATTAAATTCAACGCTGCTTTCACATGAAACTACTTTTCAAGATTGATTTATATTTTAAAAGTTATCCTCATCAATACCACTCTACAAGAAATTTTCTGAACACACCAATTTGAACAGATAACAAAAATCCAAGATATCTAGGGAAAAGATTATTGCATAATCATATAGATATTTGTATGAACAAAATATGAAGTCAATTTTTGAGATTCATGTCAATCGAATAATCGAATAAAAAAGTTAGCGAAAATAGAAAAAAAAACAATGCTTTTGCCTGCCTTACCTCGAGCAATACTAAAGGAAAGAACAAGATTGTCCGTCAGGCCTGGACGCAAACGCAAAATTTTGCGCCTGTCATCATAGCCTGCCAGTCATCGACCATTGAACAAAGCAACCCCTGTAGATTGTTCGACTGACAGTTGATGGAAAAATCGAACTGGCACAGCGTTCTGCGTTCACCACTGCGTCGAACGGACAATCTTGTTCATAGCTTAAGAAACACAAACTGAAAATATAATATTATTAAATAAATATATAAAAATAATCAAAGTACGAAATGTTCGATCTAGTGTCCTGACCACATTCTACATTATTAATTAAGCCTGACTTTCTACGGACAAACCTGGCACTTATCTCTTCCCGGAAGTACAATTTCTGTCTGGACCACACCAAAATCAAAGGTCAACCCCGGTGGACTTGGATAATCCCTGCATGGTTGAGCCGACCAAGTTTCTCTACCCCGCCCAGAGTGGGGTCGTGCAAGGCGTTTTAATTTATGCCAGAAAGTTTGCGTGACTAAGGCAGCACTAAATGCACGAACGTGGGCCGCACCACATGGCTGAGCTTGGGCTTGCCCATGAAAAACAACAACAACAGCAGCGAAAAAAAGCAGGTGAAAAAACAACAAGTGAAAATGGAGTAATTTACAGGTTGAAGTTCGCACTTGGCGAGTTTATAAAGTAGTTTGCGCGGTGGAAGGTGGGTTCGTTTCGCCAGAAGTTTGAAAGAATTTGAATTTAAATCGATTTTTGGCGTTCCACGAGGAAACCTTCAATTCTAATGATTGCCTCAAGTTTAACTCGAAAATGCAAACGAATTGAGTTAGTTAATATAGAGGCGATAAAAAATATGCTGAGAACACATCGCATTTAAATATTTACTCCCACAAACGAATTGTTTATTGTTTGCCCACTGACTTTCACCCTACACATATATAACTTGCAAAATGTGGCAAACAGTGGTCTGGTGGTCTGGGGTGTCCAGTTTACATAAACAACGCCTAATGTTTATCGATTGTTTACAGATTTGGTGTGTCGATATGACGTGAAATGTTCGTGCAACACATTTAAGTCGTTTGATAAAAGAACTCCCCGAGACAGGAATCCACTTTTTTTGTCGATTTGCGATTCTCTTGATATGTGATCTTTGCCAAGTCAGTTATTTTTGGCATTCGTTTAGGCTAATGTTTGCGTTTCGAAAGGTGTTTTGTGTGTACGTGGGAGGTTGGAATCCATCGTTTGTTTTGAGCATGACCATCAGTCAGCTGAAACAGTTGTCGATTGATAGACTGACAGGATCTTCATACAAAATATAAATTCTACTTTTCCCGTGAATCTTCCTAAAAGTATTTAAAAGAAAAAAAAAACAGTTTTCTGTTGTATTTCTCACCAGCTAAAAATGAATAAATATCGTCAAAAGACAACAAAACAGTGGCATTTTTGCTAATTTTTGTCTCAAACGGCATCTGTTCGTCACTCGTCACAACAGTCAAGTGACGATCGTGGTCCGTTTTTTGTTGTGTCCACGACACATAGCAAAAGAGAGAATGGAATCTGCTGGGATGTGCATCCTGCCCACAAATACTCACACTCACAACAACAACACTCACAAAGCGGGCTGCTATTTTTAACTCCAATTATTCCAATATTAGTCTGCGCATCGTTGCACCCCCTCCCCCTTCATTTGATGCCAACCTGATGGTCTTAATTCGGACCTGGTTGCAGGTGTGTGTATTGTTTGAAAATTAATACGAAAAACATGGTACAGTGGAGACGAAAGGTTGTTTTAATTTTTTTTTCTTTGCTCGAAAACGAATATATCAATGCCAGTACCAAGTCATAACAAATAAATCCACTCATTTTACAAAGAGAAGCATCGGAGTATTTTTATGTAAAAAATTAAAGCACTTACCGATAATCCAGGTGATCCTCGGAGCTGATCCGAACGCCAAGCAGTGCAGCGTGAGGGGTTCACCTTCCACCATGTTTGTTTTACCTATTTCTGTGCTTTCAAATTTAACAATAACATTTGCTGTTGAGGGGAAGAGAGAGAAACAAAAAGTAAATTAATTATAATGTTGTGTGGTTTAACACTTTTATTTAAAGTATTGCTACAATTTAAAATGTCAATCATAATGTTATCTGAATGCTCAGATTATACAAAGAATGATTAATTTTTAAAATTGGAAATTGGCCCAATAGTTCATGATATCACCATTATATGACTTAAAAAAACATCATGTTTCCTTGTTTAGGACAAATTCTAATATTTTGGGCAGGGTAAGTCCTTTTCTATCTAATTTTATGTTTCTCAATTTAGAAACAAATTTGCAAAACTTGTTTGCCTAATAAATGAGCCATTCATTAATTCGAATTGAATCGATATTTGAAAAATCTTTGTTAAAAAAAAAGAATTTCATGAATGAGTATTTTTTTACTTTTTCGCAAATGTACTTTTTCTAATATTGACTTAATATCCCGAGATATTACAAGTTAAAAATTAAGACGCTTAGAAAAAAATAATAATTCACAAAATTTAAACATTATGAAGCTTAACCTCAGAAAGTAGCACTTCGTTCAACAATTTTAAAATGCATATTAAAGGATATTTACGATATTCTTCTTATCATATTTTATTAATTTATTATTGTAAACATTGATTTCTTTTGAAATTTTTGAGCTAAAAATGCCCATATGAAAACGGTGCACTTTATCAAAAGTCGTATTAAGTCGATTTCGATTTCAAATTTGTTTGTGCAACTTGAACTGATTTTGAAATTTTGTTTGAAAACATTTTCGTTTTAAATCCAACAGTCTTTTTTTCAAACATTAATGCCTCCGGTAGCAGATTTGGCACCGTTCTAAACTCTAACATATCAAAATTAATTATATTAATTCTGGAATTCAGTATACAATTTTTGCCTTCCTCACCTCAATGAAGAAAGGCTATAAAATCACTCGAAAAATGAAATTCTTTATTCGACCTCGTAGACCTACCTTCATGTATACCTATCGACTCAGAATCAAATCCTGAACAAATGGTTGTGCGTGTGTATGTCTGTAAGTCCGTGCACCGAAAACCGCACACGATTATCTACGGACAGGCTGAACCGATTTGGACACTTTTGGTCTCATTCAATCCTTCTTAGGGTTCCACAAGACCCTAGTTAATATTATGAAGTTTAAAAAAGTACTTCAAAAGTTATGCTTAAAAAACGATTTTAGCTAAACTTCGAAAGATTGTAAAAAGGGTGGTTTTTATAAGAAACCCGTTATGCTATACATTTTTAGAATGGTATTTAAAAGACCTTTCCAACAAGCCTAAAACGTTATTGATCTGACAACCCTATCAAAAGTTTAAAAAAATAACAAAATAACAAAATAGGTAATCAAGAGATCTTTTCAAAGAGTCTAAAAGATTGAAAATCTGACAAGCCTATTAAAAGTTATAAGTACTTTAGTGTTTTCAATACAGTTTATTTGATGCCGGATCTAAGATATTTTGATAAAATAAGTGTTATTAATACACTTTTTTTTAGGCTGTGCAGTGTATTCGCTTTATGAATGTGAGGAAGGCACCAACCACCTAAAGGTGGATTAAGTAACGTTTTTGAATAGAAAGTAGAATAAAAATATCGGGATTATTTTTTCGTGCTTCTATTTTTTTTTTAAATTTCTTATCATGCAACATTGCCAAAGATAGAAAACGATCGAAAAATACTTTTTTAAGATCGGATTTTCGGACTTTCATATGCTCATTTTGTATTGTCAACCCTCAAAACTGCATGAAGACTTGTTTGGAAAAAACAAAAACTGAAAAAAAACAGCTTAAATTGATTGACAAATTCTAATGCAGATAAAAAATTACATAATTTCGAAAAAAATTGCATGGTTCTAGATAAATTCTACTTTATTCAAAATTGGGGGCAAGCAACCTATCATCAATTTGTGACATAGCAATGGCAATAGTAAAAAAAATGGAGCTTCAAAATAGCTAATATGTTCAATCAACTAGACATGTGTTGTAAAAAGTAAAAGGTTTTGGTTTTTAATGATAATAGATTATAAGTTTTCCGAATGTACCTATTGTCCACCTATAAACTGGCTGAAGATTAAAAAGCAAAGTTTCCAGAAATAAATAACCAGAAATCATAGTTTATCGATGCCTCAACTAGCTTTGGTCTAAGGACTTATAGTGATTAGAGATACATTAACACTCAAACGCTCGGGTAGTCATTTGACCCCTATTTTTTTTCTTAAAAATCCCATAACTTTTGATAGAATTGACCAATTTGGATGCTTCCGGTTGAACTTGGTACGTTTACTGCGTTGTTTCCAAAGAAAGTTTTTTTTAAAATAGTATTTATGGTGATTTTCGATGGATTTTTCTTTTCTAAACTTTTTAAATATTTTTGATTTTTAACGAAATTTAAAACTAATGAGACAGTAGATAGCAGAGCCTCGTGGCGCGGTGGTTAACGGCTTCGGCTGCCGATCCCTAAGTTGCTATGGGTCTCGGGTTCGATTCCCGCCTTATCCTCCTGGGCTTCTATCGGATGGGGAAGTAAAACGTCGGTCCATTTGCGTAAAAGAGGTTTTGGGTGACTCACCACACAGAACCTTTGGACGCCTAGAAATCAGCAGAAACTTGCAACAGAGACCACAAAAGACCCGGGGGTCGTTAAAGTGGATTGCTTTGCTTTTGAGACAGTAGTAGGGCAAGTGTTAAAATAATAAAGTTTTGTGAAATACAGATATACACAGAAAATTGAAAATAGAATCTTCTGATTTTTGGATTAACATTTCCATTTCAAAAACACTCATGTATCATTAAGTCTAACGATTGTTCCAAATATTTCAAACTATAATGTTTTAAATAATCAGCAGGGTGACCAGAAACAAATGAAATTTTAGGAAAATCTTAAGAGATGCTTCCTGGCACGATTCTCTAAATAAAAATGAGTAACAGAGACAATTTTGAGCCAAAATTTCCTCAAAATAAGATATGATTACGGAATTTTTCGGCAGCAAGCTTGCCCGAATGGTTGAGGTGTCCGCTTTGTAAGCAGATGATTATGGGTTCGATTCCCATCTGCTCCAACCTTCCATCGGATGAGGAAGTAAAACGTCGGTCCCGGCCTTGGTTGTTGTTACAAAAACAAGCCTGTTCCGGTGGAATCATTGGACTCGCAATCCAAAGGTCGTCAGTCAGTGGAAGGTTCCTTGGAGTAAAAATAGGTTTGGGTGCTCTCCCCATTCAAGCCTTTGGTTTCCTAGGTTCGAGCAGAGACTTGCAATAGAGACCACAAAAGACCTGGGGGTCGTTAAAGCGGATGGTTTTTTTTTACGGAATTTTCAATGCTGACAATTGGTAGCCTTTATCGTTACAAGCAAATGAACACTTACCTAATACATTAATAGTTCTGGACGCGTTCAACACGGGCACACTACACGTGTACACGCCAGCATCGCTCTCGAGCGCCCGGCTGATGATGAACTTCTTCTCCTCCTTGATGATCCTGAAGCGATTATTGAGCGATTCGACGTCGCTCACGTTCTTGCCGTCTTTCGCCCTAAAAGTAGACAGAAGGAATATTTTGTATTTTTTTTGAATTTGTTCATGTTAAAAACCCTTATTTATTAAAAATTCAATTATTAAAATTTCTTCAAAGCTTTAAAAAATCCTAAATATTCCACAAAGTTCATAGTACTGAAGTAATAGTTCTAAACATTCCGCTCTCTTTACAAACTCCCCCTGAAAAGTACAGTGCAATGCTAATGGGATGCTAATTTTCCAAGATGGTGAGAACTCATTCAGCAAGCAGACACCCCGTTAGTCTTGTTGTCGTCGTGTCTCCAGCCCGGCGTCGTGTGCTAATGAATTGAAGTTGGCGCACGTGGTTTTCTCGTAAAGTTTTGCGCAAACCAATTGCAGTGCGGGCAGCGAATGACCGAAAGGTTAAAGCTGCCGGAAATAAAGTAATTAACAACAACAATTGCAGTGACAAACGAGGTTGCACCATGCAAATTTTCTTCTGCTGGAGGGATGGGGGGAGGGAAACTGATTAATGAATGCTAAGCGGTTTCTAAGCACAACTACGACCACCACCTGGAAGGGGACTTGGGCTGGGCTGGGAAAGTTATGATAATTGATGGACGCTTCAACGCGCTGTGAATTTTAATTTCGAGTTTAATTTTGCATGTGCCGTTCTTTCCATGCGGAGACGACGGACAGGAAAAGTGCAAATTTGTGTTTTCCTGCTGTGATTTGTCCCGCTTTAATTAGTAGGAAAAAGTGTGACTTTGCTTTAAGTTTGCCTTCCGGAGGTTTTTAATGGTTCATTAATTTTACACATAATCACACTCATGGTATGAACCGGACTAAATCGTAATTTTTAAAGTGAAGATTCTAGTTTTTTTTTGTGATTTCAACGTATACAAATTGGAGATTATTAGTTTACTTACCAACTTAACTCATAATCTCCCTCTTTCGTGATATTACAACCGAGTGTAAGAGCTTTCGCGATATCGAAGTACTTTAAACTAGAGCTGGGATCGTCGTAGTTGGGATGCAGGATATCTGAAACTGGAGAAAAACAAGAAATTGAATTTTAGCGAATGCAATTTACAATTTGAGCTTGTCATGTGTGCGTTGTGAAGTTGTATGATGTTGTGTTTCAATCTAAAAGAACGACGAACAAAGTTTAAACTAGCATTTGGTATGATCTAAAAGTATTCTTAGATAAGAAAATTTAAGAACTCTTCTGTTCAAAATATGAAAACGTTATAAACCTGAAAAAAGTAAAAGTAAATTTCATTAGCAAAAAAACCCTCGCAAACCCTTTCAAAACAAGTATTGCGGCAATCCGTGTGACAATACGTGCGCACTATTGTCACCAGCTGAGTAAGCAATTTTAAAACAATCATAACAATGGCCATATAATCAGCTTTTCAATTCATCCAGGGCCCCGGGCCTGGAAACAACCGCATTGTGGCACATAGCAATGCCACCGTGGCCATTATCATAACCGTAATCGGTGCAAGGCGCATTTGGCTTATGTTGTGTCGCGATGGCGGTGGGTGGATGCACATTAGTGCAAATATTTGCACTTTGCAACATTAATGTTGAAACCAGTCAGTTTTGAAAGCTTGGCTATCATTAGGGGTACAGAAACATGCGAAATGCGTGCATAAATTGAACGGGAGTACACGTGGAATTTGTCCCCCTCCAGAATAGTTTCCCGAGAGAGGGGATGTCCGCAGAGAATGTCACTGAGTTTGAGTCTGACAGTGGACAATATCATCGACAATAGGATGTAACAGTAATGACTTTTTTTTTTGCGGGCATGTCTGAATACTAAATATGAGCCTGATTAAACGTAACAGGTGCTGTGCATGTAATTTAACTCGTAAAAAGAGATTTGTTTGGTGTTTTTGACAAAGTTGCGTGGATTGGCAAGTCCAACAACTTTCTAGTAGATAAAAAATCCCAAAAATATTCTCACAAAGTTAGATTGTCAAAATCACCCTAATCATGAACCACCCTGATTTTCGACCAAACCAAAAGTTGCCCCTTCCCATTTCCATTTTTCAGAAGACTGAAGACACCAAAGCTCCACAACTTCACAATTTTTCGGAAAATCCGGAAATTGCGCAAGGATTGTTTGACGAAATATGTTTCAAATTAATATCTAGTGCAATAAAAATTTGAACTTTTAAAATTAAGCAATGATTCGGATTCTAACAAAAAATTAATGAATTATTGTAACTTAGGCTAATACAGTTATTTTAAACCCCCCCCCCCCCCAAACAAAATTTTCTCAAAAAAAAACTTTGAAATTTTAACGGTTTTTAAGTGCAATCAGCTGAAATCTATTTAAAGTGTAATTAAGTATGTTGGGGTTTATTCAAATTTCTTTTGATTTTTGAAACATTAATTAACAATGGGAATTTCCAACATTTGATTAACAATGGGCATTTCCAAAATCATAAACTGAGTTTGTAATCTTGGTGATGGAATACTAAACCCTAATGTTTTTCAGATAAACTTTTTTCCATTCTGATTTTTGCCTTCCTCAATGAGGTAAGGCTATAATCCTGCTCTAAAAATGAACTTTTTATTGAGAGCTCAGAGACACACCTTCATGTATACTTATCGACTCAGAATCCAAAACTGTACAAATGTCTGTGTGTGTATGTGTGTGTGTGTATGTATGTATGTGTTAAAAATTCTTGCCAAGTTTTCTCAGCACTGGCTGGACCGATTTTGATCAAACCGGTTGCATTCGACTTGGTTGAGGGTCCCATACATCGCTATTTAATTGTTTGAAGTTTCGATAAGTAGTTCAAAAGTTATATATAAAAATGTGTTTTCACATATATCCGGATCTCACTTATATGCATGAAAACTATGAAAACTATACCCATCGTTGGTTAGGTTATCAAAAGACCTTTCCAATGAGTCCAACACATTGAAGATCTGGCAACCGTGTCTCAAGTTATGACCACTTAAGTGATATTTATGGACTTTTTTTATGCCGGATCTCACTCAGATGTATGTAAACTATGTCGGGATCCATCATCCAACCCATCGTTGGTTAGGTTATCAAAAGACCTTTCCAATGAGTCTAAAACATTGAAGATCTGGCAACCCAGTCTCGAGTTAAGACCATTTAAGTGATATTTATGCACTTTTTGAAGCCGGATCTCACTTATCTGTATGAAAACTATATCCGGATCTATCATCCAACCTATCCTTGGATAGGTTATGAAAAGATCTTTCAAAAGAGCCTGAATTATTGAAGATCTGGCAACCCTTTATCAAGTTATGAACACTTTAGTGATATTTATGAACTTTTTTGAAGCCGGATCTCACTTAAATGTATGTAAACTATTTCCGGATCCATCATCCGAATCGAAAGATCTTTCCATTGAATCCCTGTCTTGAGATATGACAACTTAAGTGATATTTATGTACTTTTTTTTTAAAAATACCGGCAGTCGCGTACTTCCCGAAGGTTGCCTAAGCTATGTCCGGATCCATCTTCCGACCCATCTTTGGTTAGGTAATGAGTCCATAACATGGAAGATCTGGCAACCCTGTCCTTAATTCTGACCGCTTAAGTGATATTTGCGTTTTTTTTTGAGGAATAGATGGAATTTGAGTCCAAACCCATCATATCACCAAATGTTGGTAAAAAGTGAGAAAGGCTCTAACCACATAGGTGGATCAAGCTAGTTTTTATATATTTTTTCACTTATTTCCAGAATTTTTGAATATATTTTTCGTCCAATTTTTTTAAAACAATAAAACAATTTTGCAATCTTTTGAAGGCGTTTTGTTAATTGACAAAATGTTTATTCTAAACAGCATGATTCGAAAAAAGATAATTAGTTAGTTGTCTTTATCTGGGTGCTGAATAGTGGTTCATAAAACGGCCTCAATTTTGAACTGTCAAAGTGGAACCATTTTACTGTTCGCCAAACGTAGAGAGTATTTTATCGATCATTTAATGTTGTTTTTTTTTGCATAAATAAAAAATGTATAGCTTTTAGAACCTAAAGTTGAAGTCGAGACATCTCAAAAAAGTTGACGGCGAGATCTTCATTTTTTTTATAATCATGAATGGAAATTGTTCATGGAGTCGATGCGGTTGTATCCATCCAGAAGCGGTCTTTATTGTTTGATTCCGTTTGAAAACCTACTGGTTTAGTGAAAATCTTCTCTGTTTGTTGGATTAGCTTCGCTAGAATTAGCGATGTTTTTTCGCTGGACCAGAAAGAGCTGCAGGATTCCAAAATCAGCCAGGGAGTTTATCTGCGACATCGCAGAATGACATTCTCGCCCGTAAAAAAGAAAAATCTCTTCTAACCGATCGAAACTTAAACACACGCAAAATTTTCCAGCAAAAAAAGGCAAAAACTAGAAAAAATAAAACACATACTAATGATAATAAAACAACTCATTAAAAAGAATGAAAAAAGTCATGCTTGTGCTTGAACAAGCCTACTTTGTAGATGTAAACAAAGTGATTCCAGGTCTTTATCAACGAGCCTTTCAGCCATACACGCTGGTTCGGCTCGGTAAAAAAAAGGTTTCTCCGATCGGACTCAAAATTTGTCAGGCGGTTCCTTGGCCGAAATGATTAGAACCGTATTTTTTTTTTTGTTTGGCCATTATGGTGATCAGGCCATGTGAGGGTGGTCCAAAAATGGCAATCTCCGTCGATTTTCGCCAAAACCAACTCCGCGACATTTCAACCGATTTTACTTGTCTTGGACGCAAATGAATGGTGAGTAGTTGGCCTTTAAAGAAAAAATAGCTTTGAGTTTCAAAAATCGAGCCTTGCATTTGAAAGACCGCATGAAAACTTAAAATTCTGTTTAGAAGGTCTCAGGACCAGAGAGTCTACGTCTATATATTTTTATCGGATTCCTCGCAAAAAATTACTTTACATATAATAAAGTGGTGAAATTATAATTTTAAGTATTCCAAGATACGATTTTTAAATAATAGAAACTGGGTTTTTCGACCTGCTGCTCGCAAATACAGGAAATTACGAAAACGGAAAGAAATTGGGTACCAAAATTTCCGTAATTGAAAGACACAACTTTTGGTACCCGAACATGTACAGGTCATCGCTGGTTACTTATCAAAAATATATTTTTCGACAAAATCCTGAAAAGTCTGATCTAGGTTTTGGATACTTATTAAAAATATACTGGCCAATACAATTAATACAATGAATTGTATTAAAATTACACTTTTTAACGAAAATTATTAAATTGAAAAAAAACTTTAATAGTTGCTTCTCAAATAACTAAAACAAGCCTCATTTATTAAGTCTTTAATTTATTTCAATAAAAAATGTCACATTTACGTTTGCTTCAATATAAATCCTGCCACCTCTTCCGTGCACTCTGCAAATTATAACCCAGAAGGACCACTTTTTTGCCCAGTGATGCCACCGAGTAGTGGGAAAAGCCCACTCTTTATCGGGGGTGCAAATAATGCAAACGCCCGTGAATATCTAGGTCGTCGTCGTCGTCGTCGTGATTGCTTGTCTTGCGGAAATTTGAAGCAAACACCACACTCTCTCTCTCTTTCTGCTTTGCTGCTGCACTTTCCTTCTGGCATGAAAGCGGCCCAAGCCTAAATTCATTATGCCAAGAGTCTTTTGATTTAATTTGTTTGCTCATTAGCATATAGCATCGTCTAGTTCGAGTCTTCTAGCAGCAGTAGTAGAGGTGGGGGGTACCCCATATGAAAACCTTGACGCAAGCCGGAACAGCAGAGGCTTCAAGTGGGCGGGGGAGCAACATGCCTCTTCCTCCGGAACTTGTTCCACACGGGACAGACAGGAGGGGAGGGAAAAAGAGAGGAAAAAAGATTATGCAGTAGAACGGAAAAACAGGTGCAACCTAAGGCGTGCACACACCAGGAGAGGTCTGAACTTTTCCGAAAAACCTGTTGATACGTCAGTCACTCGGGCCGTCCGGCTGTCAAACTGTCGAGAAGGCAAAACTCGAACCAAAGTTCGGATCTGAAGTTTGAGGCATGTGGCAAGGCAGGTTTGACGCTTGACGTGATTTTCGCTCGAAGCGGCAGGAAGACCCCACTTCAATGGCAGAAAACGAAAGTCTTTGATGGGTGGATGAAGCCGTTGACCACGGTCGATTTGAGCTTCCTTGACGGAACATCGGATCGAGGCTGAATGGTTGAGATTTTTTTGGGCGGGATGGTTTCACAACTGTCTTTGAGTAATGGAATTTACCTAGTGGAAATATACCCTTTTTAATCACTCTAAGCCGTTCGACCAATTTTCATCACTTTTGCCGTTTTCCGCCATTAACACTCAAACGCTCGGGTAGTCATTTGACCCCTATTTTTTTTCTTAAAAATCTCATTACTTTTGGTAGAATTGACCAATTTGGATACTTCCGGTTGAAAATGATCCAGATTTGTCTATATTTTTAACTGTCAGATGGGGGACAATTATGGTCCACTTTTACCAAAACTGCAAGGCATCATGCTAATAAACCTCATTAGAAATGGGACAATTTGTCCTGTAAATACATATTTTGGCAACGGCTAAGTCCGCTTAGTTTATCCTTGTGCAATCTTGATACTATTTAAAGTGAATTTATTCATGATTTGCTCTAAAATTACACATGAAATGATAATTTGGGCAAAAAATTGTGAAAATTGAAAAGTTTTGTATTTATATTTGTTTATTTCTTCTGATTTGATTTGAAAAAAAAGTTGAACACGAAATGTTATAACTTTTTTGTTTATTTACAGTCATCCCACATATTCGGAACACTTTTATGATAATTTGTCAATAGCATGCCAAAAGTAACTTTTCTGTCGACCTTACTATTTTTAGAACCTTCATTTGGACATTATCTTGCTATTTCACTGGTAAAAGTAGGACATTTTGAACAAAAAGCTTCATTCCAAGACTATTTTGTCCAGAGCAGCAAAACACTGCCTCCAAATGGCCTGTTTCATAATTGTGGGATGTTATTGTGCCTCCCACAATTGTGGAACACCTGAATTTAACTGATATTTTCACATAAAAAGTTATCAAACCATGTATGAAACATCACTAAGCTTGAGTTTCATTGGTTTCAGTTTGTGAAGTCATTATTTGGTAATAAATATGTACTCCTGGAGAGATCCAAAGTTTGTTTACATTCGTAAGAAAAAAGTGTTCCGAATTTGTGGATTTCAAGGGTCAAAGTAATTCTTCAAAACCTTCATATAAAAGTTAAAATTTGCAGATGTTCTATACAGCATTCGAAAGATCGCAAGAAAAGCTTTCAAATGAAGGTAAAAGCGAAACATTTAGTTCAATTATCGATTTGCTATGATTTTTTGAACATTGGCCGATCTGGAAACCGTTATATATGTGGGAATGACTGTATCTGTTGTTTGGTTTTGTTAGGCTGTTGCAAATTTTTCAGGAAAAAGATTTTTTAGGAAACGATTTCACTGATTGTTTTAATATGGAGCAATTCTCTCAAGAATGAAAAAGTTTTGTGAAAATTTAATTTTATATTTTTTAATTTAAATGAATCTTTGTGTGTGAAAGTCATTTTGCATCATTGGTTCGTCCGTACAAGTCCATAAAAAGATATTACAATATTCAAAAGCCTGTACCCTGAGTATGGATTTTCTGATCGATTTGGTGTCTTCGACAAAGTTCTAGGTACAGATTAGAATTATTAAGAAAAAAATAGTTACACCCTAAAAAAATACTTTTTTTAAATTAAACTTTTCACACAAAAGAAATAACAACGCAACATAACCATTTTGAAAATTTTAATTTTATACACAATGACAACCAAAAAAATTTAAAATTTAAAAATACTTATTTTTAAGTTTTTTGATAAGGGTAATTCTCCGCCAACTCACACAGCAGTTGCCCCGACCCCTCTTCGATTTGCGTGAAACTTTGTCCTAAGGGGTAACTTTTGTCCCTGATCACGAATCCGAGGTCCGTTTTTTGATATCTCGTGACGGAGGGGCGGTACGACCCCTTCCATTTTTGAACATGTGAAAAAAGAGGTGTTTTTCAATAATTTGCAGCCTGAAACGGTGATGAGATAGAAATTTGGTGTCAAAGGGACTTTTGTGTAAAATTAGACGCCCGATTTGATGGCGTACTCAGAATTCCGAATAAACGTATTTTTCATCGAAAAAAACACTAAAAAAGTTTTAAAAATTCTCCCATAATCCGTTACTCGACTGTAAAAATTTTTGGAACATGTCATTTTATGGGAAATTTAATGTACTTTTCGAATCTACATTGTCCCAGAAGGGTCATTTTTCATTTAGAACAAAAATTTTCATTTTAAAATTTCGTGTTTTTTCTAGCTTTGCATGGTTATTTTTTAGAGTGTAACAATGTTCTACAAAGTTCAAAAAAGTTTTGAAAAAGTTGGTCGTCATCGATCATGGCCATTCATGGTCACCCGCGACAGACACGGACGACGAAACAAAGAGAAACGCAAAAAGTAACTTTTTCAAAACTTTTTTTCGTAAAATCGCGATAACTCGTGATGTTTATAAGCAAACCCCTTATGTCTATATATCAAATTTTTTAATTGTCTGCTCTACAACTTTGTAGAACATTGTTACACTTTAAAAAATAACCCTGCAAAGTTAGAAAAAACACGAAATTTTAAAATGAAAAATTTTGTTCTAAATGAAAAATGACCCTTCTGGGACAATGTAGATTCGAAAAGTACATTAAATTTCCCATAAAATGACATGTTCCAAAATTTTTTACAGTCGAGTGGGAAAATGGGAGAATTTTTAAAACTTTTTTAGTGTTTTTTTCGATGAAAAATACGTTTCACGCAAATCGAGGGGTCGGGGCAACTTTTCCGGATTTCGTGTGAGTTGGTAGAGAATCACCCATAAATATATTTCAGGGTACAAAAAACGGGACATTTGAGCCATAGAGAATTATGGTCAAAATATTGGCGCCGAGTCTTGTTTTTTTTTTTTGAAAAAATCGGATTTTTAGTTTTTGATGTAAAATTAAATATGCAATCGTACTTTACAGATTTGTCTTAAAGTTTAATTTCAATTGAAAAAATCTGTTTTTTTTTCATTATTTAAATAGTGTCCATGATTGTCCTGAAAATATTTTTTCCCAAAAGTTCAGAAAATGTCCAAGAAAAATTAAAGATTGGACTTCCGGTTGCTGAAATACAGCGAATAACAGAAAAATAAACAAGAATCGTGATGTTTTGTTCCACTCTTCAATGGTGATGAATGAAATGAAATGAATGAAACATTTGTGATGTTTTATGATATTTTCGATTTTTTTTTTGAGAACTTTGTAACTAGGCTAACATTTCAAAAGGTGAAAACATTCAATATTACGCCAATCTTGAATAAAGTTAAAACTCATTTTTTTCAGTCTTGTTTTTTTTTTTGGAAAAATAATTAATTTGATCAACTTGTGCCAAATTCTGACATTTTTTGTCATCTAAAACAAATCCATAAATGAGAATTTTCAAACAAAATCATCTGAATTGATAAAATCTTTTGATTGTAAACACGACGGAGGTATATTTTGTTCAAGCTGAATGAAACTAGTTTTAAAAAAAGTTTGTAAAATCAAATAAAAAATTATGATAAATTTTAAAACCATGTTTTTATCAAGGGAAAAATAATTATCAGTTGTCTGCTTGAAATTTTGAAGTAAATTTGCTTATTCCATCACGACACTTGAAATCACCCTATAAAAAGTCAGTTGGCCTGCTGGTGTCTGATCGCTTCGCCAGAGTGGGCGTGAGTATAATTTTAATTAAAAGCTTAATCGAGCGGGCCTTTTTGCTGCTGTCTGCATTTTGAGCGTGAAATCGATTGCGAACCGTTTTGTGGTGGGCTGGCATTCACAACGGCGATTGTCGTCGCTGGCTGCACTTTTGCGCTGCATGCGTTGCTGCGTATATTGCTTTTCAAATTGAAACGGATGTTTTTTTTTTGGTAAAATATTATCTTTTTGATGAAGAAATAATCGAAAAGCTTGCTGGCAATTACGTGGCGGAATAAAGGGGGAGGGGTGCGCAAAACTTTGATAAGCAATTATCGTCAAAACGGGGAAACGTTTAACTCTCGAGCTGTAACAGGTAAAAAAACACGTTAATGAATGTGGGTTCAAAAAAGGTACGTTTATTTCAAAAATAGTTCAATTTACATTACAAACAACCGGGGGAGAGGAAGCGCGCTGTACATTCCAACTTGATATAGCTTACTGGCAAAAATGTAGATCTTTTTGAACGCGAGCGTGCGCGCCAAAATTGGCGTTCAAATTTTAAGCAGATTGTTTTAAAGGGTTGATTTAGAAAAATATACACACATAGTATAGAAGAAAATGGAAATAGAGATAGTAAGAACAACTAAACGAATGCAAGCCATTGACAGTTTCTCAAACATTCAGAGCAGCGCATAAATGGAAAGGGGACGGCAAAATGTTGTGACGCAGGCATGATGTTACAGCAAGTGAGAAATTTGTGTTTTGTTAAAAACAGTTGAAAATGCTTTTTTTTTCGTTTTTTGCTTTGGAAATTGGATTTTGTTTCAATGCTTTTAGACCACTCGAAATTTGTGTTGTTGTTATCCCCTCCCCCTATCAAAAAATCCTTAATAAGTTAAGAAGCGAACAATTAAATATTGCTGAAAATTAAAATTCTATAAAAAAATGATTTCAATCTATTTAAAGTACACAGTGTTAAGATCATTTTTGTATTTTTTATCCTCCTCCTTCATAGTTTTTTTTTTCAAATTTTGAAATCTTGGATCACCGATCGGAAAAGACATAAAACATAAGGAAAAAAGTATTTTCATTATTTCATTGATATTTTACCAATTTTTGGTAGTAGCACAATAATTTATAAAGCATTTTGGGATACTTTTTGCATCAAAATTTTGAAAGTTGAAATTAAGTCCTTGAACAGAGCCGAAGGAAAAAAAGATTAAATTACATTTGTTCCAGGCTTATTGATCAAAAAAAGAATGTTTTAAAGAGATGTGATTTTTTTTATAAACCAATACAATTTCATAGAACAGAACTCCAAAGGTTTTTTATCTTCCTCACTGAGGAGAGGCTATAAAATCACTTGAAAATAAACTTTTCAATTTGACCTCCTAGACAATTTAATTTTTACGTAACATCTATGAATTAATTTCTGAGAAAATGTCTGTGCGTGCATGGGGATGTTGGTCCAAAATATTTACTTCATTTTCTCGGTTGAACGAATTTTGTCCGGATATGGTCTACCCTGCCTAGTTCCAGGTCTCGCGGTTTGGTATTGAAAAATACTATTATGACGGCTACAAAAAAGGGCGATTTTTTACATAACCTCAAATGAGCCGAGAAGAGGGATGCCGTCTTCCTTAAAAGCGGTGTCTGTATATTCTTGACAAAAAGCGTGCAGTATTATTTAAATCAGAAAATTTCTATTTCAGACCAACCTAGTGGTGGATCAAGTAAGCTTTTTAATCTTACAGTTTGTAGAAAGTTAATATAAATGTATTAAACATTGCACTAGACAAAAAATGTCTGCTTTAAAAATGAGTTTTTTTTTAAATTCTAATCACTTGAGAAGCAACGTTGAATATATATGTAGATTTGACTTACTCATTGATTTAAAAAAAAAATCTGTCGGTTAATTTTTTTTTGTGCTTAAAAGGTGAATTTCCAAAGTTTGTTTAGAGGATCAAAATTATCTTAAATTTCTTTTTAAATTGATCAATCTTCGAAAAAATGTACCAAAATTAACGTAAAATTTAGTTTATATTGAAAATAAGCTTAAAATAATCATGGTAACTTAAATTTTAATTTTAATGCCTTTTTTAAGGCTGAAAAACGTTTTTTTTCCGGAAACGATGAGAAATTTCAAAGAATTTTATTTCTTTTCGGCTTTGTTGTTTGAACAATTGTTGCTGAGACTCGGGCTACCAAAAAAACTGAATTAGATGAAATCATGTGTTTTCTAAGTGACAGTCAATATGCCGTCATATTTTTAAATTATCGATAAAAATGGTTAGACTTTAAATGACAAAAAACGAATTCTGTGTGAAAATCTCTTTTTTTCGAAAAATAATATCAAAATTTTGAAATTAAAAAGAGCTTGAAAGAAAAAAATTTTTTTTTTGAATTAAACACAATTTTACTGAGATTTAGAGACCTGAAGTTTTGAGAACTTTCATAAATTCACATAACCTCAAAACGTCGGATCTCATAAATTGGCCTTACCTTATTCGAAGGTATTTGAAATATCTTTCCTATGATGAAATTAAAAATCTTGCAACACTGCCATAAGATATCGTGACTTAATTAAAATGCTCAAAGCTGTTCAAAGCTGGATGTTGTAAATGTATATTAACAGATTCGTTAGATTTTGATAGATCAATTCATTTTGATAGACCTATGCGAAAAGTTATGATTTTTTGAGATCTGGCAGCCCTGCCAAAAAATGAAAAAAAAACTAGTAAGGCTCAGAGCACCTGAGATGAATTGATCTACGACTTTCATCATTTAGTAATTTTGATAACTTGAATAAAAATAAAGTTTGTGCCAATTTGAACAGCTTTCTAAACTATAGCTCGGAAATAACTTTGCTGAGGTTTTTAGTGTACTATTATATGATATTACGATTGAAAATTCTACATTCTAAAAAAAATGGAATATAATTTTCTAATTAAGTTTAAGTCAACTCTAATGTCTAGAAAACATTGTGTAAATACTATCGGAAAAGATGTTTTTAGTCGTAATGATAAAAAATATATAGAAAATCCCACATCTACGTTTCAGATAATTCGTTTCATAAGTACTAGCTCTAAACATGAACTGATGCGCACACAGATGAATAAAAAAGTACCAAAATGAAGTAGATTGGCCGAGTTTGCCAAACAGCAAGAAACAAAACAAAATGCATTTTTCTAGAACAGTAAAATGGAAAGCTCTGGATGAAAGTATGATTGGATGACACTGTCGAATGTTTGAGAAATCTTACAGCTGCATGAATTGTAACGAAAACTTGTATTGAAAGATATGAAGAAAAAACCAACAGAGTGTGTAGAAGCAAAAATAGAAACGGGTTCAAAAACCAATTTGTTTGGCTTTAACTGCGCTTACGAACAAAATGTACCGAACAAAACTCAACTCTACGAAACAAAAAGTTTAGCGACTTTGTTCGAATTTCCGCACGCGACTCGTACCGATTTGCCACTAGCTATAAAAAGTATGGTAATAAGAACTGAAGAGGAGATTTGCGATTGTTTTTGATCGAAATCGAGATCCTCACCGGGCGCAACCGTTGCCGAGTGTTGCTGCTGCTGCTGCTGTTGATGTTCGTGATGGTGGTGGTGGTGATGGCCACCGTGCGTCTCCACGTGCTGCTTCTGGACCGGGGCCAGCGGCATCAACGTGGTGGTCGTTGAGGTGGTGGTGGTGGTGGTGGTGGTTGTTGTTGCGGGGGTTTGTGGGACCGTGACGAGGGCGGTTGTTGAGGAGGTGGAGGTCGTTGGGATGACGGCCGCTGCAATCAGCATGTTGTTCTGGCTGTTGCTACTGTCCCGGATGCGGTCCAGCTGCTTGCCCAAACCGCCGGAAGATGGGGGGCGGTGCTGGTGCTGGTGTTGGCGGGGCGGGGGCTGTTCTTCGCTGTCGTCAACCCGGATGATGCCGTTTATCTCACTTTTGTTCATTATCAACTTGTCGATGAGGCTGTCTTCGAGCGATACGTCCTTGCTCTCGATGACGATGGAGTCCTGCTCCTCGTCTATGGAGTCGTCTTCGTCGATGGCGGGGGGTGCGACGTTATCTTCGAAGAGGGGTGGTGGTGGGGGGGCTTCCTCGATGCCTCCGTACCCGGATGGACCGTCTTCCCGGGTGTCCTCAACAATGGCATCGTTGTCTTTGTCACTATCCGGAGTGGGGTCTTCACTATCGACGACTTTGATGTGATTATTAGCTTTGCTGGTGAGTTGTTGACCTTCCAGTGGCTCTTTGGCTCGATGGCCGGAATCGGGCTTGTGCGAGGCCGCTTTGTCTGTCTTATCGACGTGATGGTGATGATGGTGCGTCTCCAGTGGCGCTAGTGGTCCCGATTCGGGAGTCGATAGCGGATGGTGCAACTCGGCGATTGAAGTTATCAGTGGGGGGCGCATCGAGGTCAACAGCAGTGGCCCCACAACGGGCTCGTCCAGCTTGTCGAGGACGGACTCGGGCGGACCTCGGCGGCCGGGCATCATCTTTTCGCTACCGTCGGTCACATTCCGGTGGACGTACAGCATGTGATAGTTCTTGTACAGTGAGTTGCACTGGTAGCGCCCCTGGTGCTTCGGCAGCGCCCTCTGCACGCTAATGGTGGCCTCAATCTTGTCCCGGTTGCCTTGGGTGTGGGATAGAAAGGGAACCATCAGTAAAACAGTGGAAATTTTGCAACCCAAATGAGTGCGCTTCTCTACAATGCATGGCAAGCGTCTTGCGACAACTATGGATGAGATGTAACTCGAACCATTGACTACCGGTTTGCCTTTTTTGCTCCAACTCGATCCAATTGCTCGACGGTCTGTCAATCGTCAATGGTTCAGCGTCTAAAAATCATTCTGGATGGCAACACTACTGCGAAAGATGCGGTTTTAAGCGGGGTGTTCTACTAGCTCTTTTTTCTACGGCGCCGCGCATTCGAATTCGTACCGAGGGGCGCTAAACTTGGAATCGCCGAAATTTTTCCTCGGCAGCAGCGTGTTCAACAAAGCAAAATGAAGCGAATAACTTGCGCGCAGCAGGGTAATAAAACAAAAACCGTCTCGCAGTCGTAGGTGGAGTTGACGTGCACCTGTTGCTCGGCGGGATCTTTTTTCGTCGGCGTGGGCGTCCCCACAGCTGGGCGCGCATTGTTGGTTTCTCCGCGGACACCGATCTCTACAAATCCGGATCATAACTCATAAAACAAAAACAAGAAACGAGCAAGCACTACAATATCTCCGCGATCCGCGATTCCTGCAAGCCGCAAGCTAGCGCCACCGTACGAATTCTCCAAACGAAACCCTCCCCTGCTGGAGTTCGCCTTAAGTTACCTGCGATGCCCATCTCGCTCTCGATGTACGAGTGCTCGTCCTTGCCGTGGCGGATGTTGCTGTGCTTCCGCAGCGGCTCGCCGTCCTTGTGCCACTCGACCGGGTCGGCGATCGAGATGATGCACGAGATCGCGAACGGTTTGCCGACCTCGGTTTGCGAGTCCCCGTAGTAGATCACCTGGTACAGATTGTTCACGTCCCGTTTGCGACCTTCCGCGGCGGGTTTTTGTTACGGGGGGGTTAGTAAGGGGTAAACTAGGTTAGTGAGGGTATTTCGAGTGACAATTGTTAGAGAAAATCTCTCAGATTCAGATTCAACCCGCATCGCCCCCCGCTCATTGATGACTCAGGTGATAAGTGGTCCGCTGACGTCATGTGGGAATGGAGATGAACGGCGCTCAGATGGGATTACGAAAATGTTGGTTTATGGGCGAACTACTTGTAGTCCCGCGCGCGCGTGTGGGGGGAAAAGGTAAAGTGTTGCCGTAAAACCTCGTTTTAGTTCGCAGTACAGGCGCGGTTGATGTGAGTATAGTGCAAAGCATCAATTATACAGAACACTCGTCTGTTTGATGGTTGCGCCGGCCCACAAATAGTGCACCGTACAGTGCAGTTGCGGAAGAATGGGATCCATTAGTTCCGATTGCGCGGGGTCGAGTCGGGCAGAATTTGAAACCGAACATGCCATTAAGGGTAATTGATTTTGTATTATCGCACCCTACGTGACGTAATTCGTAGGGGTGGTGTGCGACGTTATTTGAAATCAACATTTTATACGAGTTGGGACTCTCGATTAAAATTTCAAAAGGCCCTATCTGCATAGGAAACCCATGAGGGATAGGTTGTTTTGAAAATTTTATCTAGGTCTAACTATTGGCTTACGTTTCTGGTCTCTTTTGTATTTTTTTTATGGAAGTTCTTGGTCCTTTAAGTGTCCAGGTTGGGATGTTCTGGGGCATCCTGGTGGAAATTGCACATACATTCCGAACTCGATTATCAGAAGCTTTTGAATAATTGAATCATGAACATTTATCTTGTTCTATTGAAAAAAAAATCGAGTTCTGCAAATTAGTCAAAATCATGTTGTTGATTGCTTGTCAGATCACCAAATAGATATTTTCAAAATTCATCCACTATCATATGTGCTACTATCTTCACATAATTTATAGTAATTCTAAAAGGTCCCAAGGACATTACTTAATATGAACCATGGCTGGAAAATTGTTAAAAATTCGTTGTTACGTTGGTAGATTCCCAGATCTGATTTCTAGGACACTATGGAGGACCTAGAACATCCCTAAAGTGCTTCACACAGTTCAAAGTGTTTGCAAAAGGTCGCGTAGGCATGATTGGTAATAAATTACCTTCGAATGCTTAGAAAATTTGTTGAATTTTGTTTTAAGTATTCCATATTTTACAAATTTCAGTTTTTCAGGATATTCTAGCTAGGTCATCCAAAAGGCCTTTAATTACCACTTAAACATTTTTCCTAGTTGAGAAGCGCATTCCGTGACAAATCTGCAGAATCCTGATCAATGGTTCTCCGATTTGGCTCAAATTTGAGATTGGTTTGGGGATTAGGGTGGTCCTATCCTTAACAGGGTGGCCCAAAAAAAATGCGTTTTTAACAAATTTTGAAAGGAGCTCCCAACTGAATGTATTTTTCCATGTTTATTTTTTTATTTTTTATGTAATATATCGAAAAATGGTGATATGATATCATTTATTGCTATTCAATGTTAAAAAGTAGAGTGGTTTTTGGATATTTTTTGGGCCAAAAGACAAAGAATATTAATTTTCGTGAATTTCATTTCCAAGAAACAAAAAGTGCGATCAAGATGGGCAAAATTGTCGAGGACCAAAACATTCAACAAGTCTATCCTTTCAATCTGCAAAAAAATCTTCTTCCTGCCGTTTTCCCGCTAAATAGACCACGTTTTTCCCACTAATCTCACTCGTTTGTTGTATTTCAAGAGCACAACTAGAGCCGCATCGGCTGAGTATATAAATTTTACTTTTATTGCTAATTTACGGAACGGATTCCACCTTGGCCAGCGGCAGTGCAAGCGCCAGAGTTGTTTAAGCCATCTGTTTTTCCAGCCACGAGAACCCATTAATTCTGGGATGCCTTGCTCTCTTGCTTACTCTCTGGGAGGCAGGCAGGCAGGCACTTTTCCTGCCAGCTATCAATTCTTCCCCTGCTTTCAATCCCATCAATTTACCTCCCTCCCTCCTCCTTCCAGTTTGTTTGTTTGTTTGTTTTCCCAAACCAATCACTTGTGGTGGGGGCCTCGCGCGAGCTTTCTTTTCTTTCGTTGGGAAAACGCGTCGGGAAAATTGATCGTTAATCGATCTCGGCGGAGCCGATGCACAAATAGAGTCGTTAAATGAAGCTTCTTTACAGTTGTGTGTGCTTCAAAAAATATGGCATAACTCAAAATCACGATATTTTTAAATTCATAAATTCATACAAATCAATTATTCCCTCATTTTCTCCCCACCAAAACGACCTTTCGCTCCCTCGATTTGTGCCACTCTCGAGCCAACAAATTAAATTGCGATTTTAAATTTAGCCCCAGGCCTAAAATAAACCATTGATCTGCTATTAATAGGCTTGCTCGTTGACGGTTGTGCTTTTTTTTTCGTCCAGCAGCTTTGGAGTCTGCTTCCAAAAACCCCGCACCACCTCCCCCCTTCCAACGCTTTTCTGCAGCTTGTTAGAAGCTCGTCAGCTCAAAAGAGGTGGAAAAGTTTATCATTTTTCGTGTTTTCCTTCCCCTGGTGAGGGAAGGGGGAGCAGGATTGCAGAATATCTTGGCAAGGACTCGCTCTGAACGGTGGTCAATGGAATTGCTGTTTATTGGGGAAAGTTTTTCCTCGTTTTTGTGTGTTGGAGATTTAGAAGAAGCACTGTGTTTCTTGGCATGTTTGACATCGTGTGAAATTTGTTGTTGTTCTTTGATAAAATTTAGTATTAAAGCAGTTTTCTAGTATGGCACACAATGGTTTAAAAATTGGAAACATTTTTCGTAAAAACTAAGATTAATTGTTGACATATAGCCGGGATGACATTAGGTTGGATGTAATTTTGGCAAAGTGAAAAACAACAATAATATACGGGCTTAGTGTTATGATGAGATCGGTAGAGAAGTTTTAAAGAAACTCAATAAGTAAAATATAAACAAATCGACAAATGTTCTATGTTTTAAGTAGGATTATTTCAACTCTTTCAAAAAGTCTTTTTTCTATGAAATTGGGTTCAAATCGCAAAACGTTTTACATTTTGGAATTCATTGGAAAAAAAATCACTAAAAGTAGATAAAGATATTTTCCTTATGATTAATATTTTGAACGGAACTCAAAATTCAAAAATTGAAGGCATTTCCAGACAAAAAAAAAAGCAAAATGTGTAAAAACTATACCAAACTTTTTTTGAATTCCGTTCTGATATTTTTATGAGGAAAATTGTCCTAAAATAGTTTTTGGCCTTATTGTAACGGTTCATCAGATATATTTGAAATTTACATGTTTTTTTAATTTTTAGACAAAAACAAAAACCCGGCTACCCGCTTTACGGTACTCATTTCTGCCCATCATAAAAACAGGTGTTTTCCACTCAAGGTAGAATCAAGATTTTTGGTCTAGGTAATAGAGCAATTTTACTAAAAAAGAATTTTGTTGTGGCTTCCGAAGCGAATCCCACTTCGTTGAAAATTACCTTGACGAAGATTTTGTGACGAATACAAAAACGTGTGGAAATTTTTTATGTAAATTATAAAAATTTGAATACTGATGGAAATTTCAGAAATGTTGATTACGAATAAATTAAAATGATCATTTCCATTCAATTATTTAGCCAAATACTCTGAATATAGAGTTATTTTAAAATAAGTTGCAAAAAGAAGTTTTTTTTCAGCACGAATCGTAGATTAATCCATTTTTTTTAATTTCAAAAATTACCCTTTAAATGATATTTTAAGTTCTTGTGTTCAGTCATTGCTACATTCCACACATTAGATTAGATAAGATTAGTCATTGCAACATTATAATCAAATCAATATTGAAAATTGTTACTTTTCAGTACAAACGCCCCCATTAGCGTGGTTCACGTTTCTATGAAAAAGACAAAAGTTGTTATTTTGTCTTGCATCAACCGGAATTTCGTTCTTTTATGTCCCCAGAAGCACTCCTGAAAATTTGAGCCCATTTGGTAAGGTCTAGGAGCTCCAGTTTTAATTTGAAATTTATATGGGATTTTGATTTATTTTCCATGGGAAACTATCTTTTTTTACATTGTATTAGGATTTTTTTTTTATAAATCGATGAAATGACTTGATTCTTATAGTAGGAGATAGGTTTTGAACTGGGGAACAACTTTGTAGAACATACCAACAAGCTAGGAAGTGACCCTTTAAAGATACAGATACTTTTAGATGGTGGCTGGCCCCTTCAAAAGCCACCATCTAAAAGTATCTGTATCTTTAAAGGGTCACTTCCTAGCTTGTTGGTATGTTCTACAAAGTTGTTCCCCAGTTCAAAACCTATCTCCTACTATAAGAATCAAGTCATTTCATCGATTTATAAAAAAAAAATCCTAATACAATGTAAAAAAAGATAGTTTCCCATGGAAAATAAATCAAAATCCCATATAAATTTCAAATTAAAACTGGAGCTCCTAGACCTTACCAAATGGGCTCAAATTTTCAGGAGTGTTTCTGGGGACATAAAAGAACGAAATTCCGGTTGATGCAAGACAAAATAACAACTTTTGTCTTTTTCATAGAAACGTGAACCACGCTAGCCCCCATTTCAAGGACGTCCAAATTTCCCGGGAAACGGGAAAAATATTTTTTGGATCCCGGGGTTTTTTTTTAAATTTGTAAATATGGACTATTTTACAGGTAACACCACCCAATTAAAAGAATTCAGTTTCAACCCAAAAGCCATTCGAAAACATGCGCCATAATCTGCTTGGGTGCAAAATTTGAAGCTATTCCAAAGTTTATTTCTAGAGATATAGCCATATTAGTGTTTTACGTCTTATTTTTACCCTATTTTTTCATATGAATTTTTTGGTTTCGAATTTTGGAATTTCATTTTTTACATCGAAAATGTTTTAAACATTATCTTTAATTAACTACCGCCAACTGTGGGAAATCGGGACTACAGTCTGAATAGGTACAGGAGATTTTAGAGCACTAAATATTGAAATCGGTGTTCTAATCGTTTTGTTCTGCACAGAAAAAAATGATGGTAATATTAATCAGGAAATGTGTAATATTATATCAGAAATAATGAACTTTCATCAGTTTCTGGTGAATATTCATCAGGTTCACTTTTTTACACATTTTTTAGGTAATATCACTCGAAAAGAGGTTCAATCTACAAAATTTTCAATATTCAAAAACTCAACTTTTCTTTGCTGTATATTCCTGTTTCAAAGGAAATCAATAATAAAGATATTTTCAATCAATTATTATGAAAAAATAATGGCTTAAACAGCTGTCTAAATTCGATTCATTTTTCCTGATTTGCTCCAGATGCCAGTGTTTGATGAAAATAATGAAATATGATATGTTTTTCTAGTTTAAAATCGTTAATTTACGTAAATATAATACTAAGTCAAAAATAAATAGGCATTTTTCGGAACATAAATTTTAACACCAACGAAATACAATTCACAAATACATATACAAACAAATATGAATGAAATTTTAATGCTTTAAAATTCTTATCGATTACTAAGTATTCAACTGTTCAGCTATTCCCACAACGAAATCTGCTCGGGCAGACGGTAATAACAAAATTCGTGCCATTTCAGTAACAAATGTTGTAAAAATAACAGAAAGTGTTATGAAATCTTCTTGAAAAATCCATTTTTACATAAGAGTCCAATAACTGTTTATGTTGTCATAACAAAATTTGTTATTGGTCTGATATTGATTGAAAGCCAGAACAACTTGGGAATATTATTTTTTGTTATGGAAGAATATCTCAAACTGTTATTGGGATGATCGGATTAGTTGTTAAAATAGCAAAAAATAATAACAAAGATTTGTTCGAAGAATAACCAAAAATGTTATTAGTCTGTTATTACAATAACAATCCAATAACAAAAAAATAATAACGGCGAATAACAAATCTTGTTATAAATAACATAAAGTGTTATTGGCCTAGTATTTTCAAATATCAAAAAAAAAAAATATTCCCAAGTTATTTCCGTCTGCTCGGGTGACCAAAATTGGACAAAAAGTAAAAATCCCGGCATTCAGGAATTCCCGGTTTTGGAGAAATCCCGGGAATTTTGTCATTTCAGTGCTAAAAATGGAACTTTTCAGCTCTTGTATCGAAAATTATTACAATTCTATTCTATTTTTTTTTTTGGTAGACATATGTAAGCCGTTTCAACGTTCGAGAATGCCAGGAAAAAAAAGTATTTTCACGACGGAAATGCAAAAAAACATATTAGTTTATATTATTTCTTTTATTATTATGTCCGAATTAGATGAAAAAAGACAAATCTAGCAGAATTTATTTTGCGTTTCCTGTCTGTAACACAGTTATTTTGAAACTCGTTTTAATATAGAAAATGAAGTTTAGACAAATATCTGTGAATAAGTACATCGCATTCATTGATGAGTTCATTTTAAACTGTTTCGACGTTTCGAATCAAAATCATTGTTATTAATCGCGAATTGTGTTGATCCAAAAGCAAACATCAGCTACAAATATTTATGCATATTTTATGGTTGAATAAAGCCGCCAGTTTTCCATCAGAACGCGCAGCAATTTTAATTGCTCTGTCTAAACTAGAACGTGAATCAATTCAAAATTAATCCAGGATTCCACTTCCAGTCGTGTAGTGTAGTGGGTCTCGTGGCGCAGGGGTAGCGGCTTCGGCTGCCGATCCCGATGATGCTATGAGACGCGGGTTCGATTCCCGCCTTATCCACTGAGCTTCTATCGGATGGTGAAGTAAAACGTCGGTCCCGGTTTCTCCTGTCTCGTCAGAGGCGCTGGAGCAGAAATCCCACGTTAGAGGAAGGCCATGCCCCGGGGGGCGTAGTGCCAATAGTTTCGTTTCGTTTTTTTTTCCACTTCCAGTCGGTGGAGTCCTCCCCCCGGGAGGGACCCCTCCCAGGATCCGGTGGAGCTCCAGAAATAGTTTTCCAGAGTGGTGATTGCTATCGAACATTTTTGGTTGGTTTGGAAAAAGCATGTCCCGGCCTAATCACGAAACACACAACCCGGCCGGATTCATTCCGTATTCACCAGATGCGCTCCGGTGGCCTGTAAATAATTTATCCTTTCTTTGTGACGAAACTTGAACTGAATGTTCTGTAAGGTGAGCTGCCTTCGCCTACCCACAGGTACTACACAGGAATGGGCTCCGAGAGAGGTTTATTTTGTGTTGAAGAACAAAAACTGGAATCAGCTGCAGGCTTCCGGCTTGGGATTCTTTTGCAGGCTGGGAAGACGTAATTCACCGTTGAATGATTTCAGTTGAGCTTTAGTTTTAGCTAACATTGAATTGTTTTGCAGATATCAAATTTTTTTGTTATAAAGTATAACTGTTGCTTCAACTTTCAGTACAATATATTTTTACTTGTTGTTAACACTCTTGATCTTGCTCCTGGTATGGGACCATCAACAAGATTAAAGTCAACATATTAGGATCTCAAACTGACCTCCAACGATCGGACACCATTAATCTTCCATCAAAATCACGTGCATCATTGGTGGCGGCGCAGCTAATCGTTTGCTGAAAACATTAGCCTCAATTTACTAAAATATTAGTGTGCTCGTATGAACGACTGCTAACAAGCTTCAAGTGTTTAGCTCACGTCAGCGCAGCTAGGCGGCTTTGAACATCGAAAACTAAAGGTGAACCCGGACAGTGATTCTTTGCACAGTTTGGTGTTCTGTAGCAGAACCTTCAACGACCTTTTGCGACTTTAAATAAGAATATCATTGAATAATTTGGAAAATGTTAATTACAATTGCATTTGAAAGATTTTCTTTTTTGATAAAAAAGAATTAAACTACAAAAGGGAATAAAAAGGAGATTAAAATGAAGTTAAAGAGTTAAAAATAAGGTTAACACTGATAGTTTAACCTAACCGTACCTTCCATCGTCACACTGTTTCTTAATTCCCATAAGAAACCAGACCCAATAGTCGAAAATATGTGTGTTTATAAATAAGTTTTATTATTATTTGGCGCTGCTACCGCCGCACGTCTGCTGTTTTCCGAGCCGATGTTCGCGTGTGTGTAAATTTCCACCCCGACTCATGTCATGTTTATCGGCTGATGGTGGCTGACACGTAAGTAAACCCACCCAGCGTGGGTGGGAAAGTCTTGTGTCCCATCGATGTGATTAACACGTACCGGCGGCGACTATCGGATGCGCTCGATCTTCTTGTTGGCATCGTCGTCGAGATTAGGGACAAGTTCGTAGTGGTTGTGTGGTGATTCGGTTGAATTGAACTGTATTAAGCGGGAGGGTAATCAATAAAGCTACATTTCTTGAAGACACGAGCAAGCTCGGTTTGGCACACTGCCGGAAAGGGGCCATCTACAAATCACGTGGATTTTTTTAAATTTCCATTTTAAATTTTAGATATATTTCCTCTTGTGGAAAATTGTTAATACAAAAATGTATGGAGCATGGGTAATCCCGAAGCAACCTACTTCTCACATCCTTTCTTATAGTGCGCACGTAATTTGTGGATGGGCCCGAATGACGTTTTCCGGGAAAAGACATTTTCATTTTGGGTTATTCCGAATGATATTTTTTTATTTAAAGGTTGCCATGTTTTAATCAAGCATTTTTTAAATTATTTTTTTAAGCTTAAATTATGATACTCATGATTCCGAAGTTAAAAAAAAAATAAAGAAAATACAGAGGCAATTTTACAAAGAATCAGCCACTTCTAGAACTTTTTTTTCTGGTCAAAATTTTGTTAGTACTTGCCTTCACATCATTAGTTCGTTCTTAAATACAATTTTGGCGGCTGTAAATACAAAAATGCTCAAAAATTAAAAAAAAAATAATTCAGAACGCCTTTTTCTGATTCACTAACGTCATGATTCGAATTCCCGGACGCTTCGAAACCCGGACACTTCATTTTGTTTTATCAATTATTTGGATATAAGTTCGCATTATGAATGTCAAAACTGTGTAATTTGATGAATTCCAACATCAACTTTCACTTAAAGTTTGTTTGAACGCTGTAGTTAATGCCAAAACAATTAAATACAATAAAATTAGAAGTTTACCAAAAATGCGAAACATTTCACTTGAAATATTTCAGTGGCGTTCGAAGCACCGGGAAGGCAAAGCAGAAATTTATGGTTTCGATTTTCTTAAATTCTAGCAAATTTTTATATAAACTATCGATTGTTTTAATGTTAACAGCTTAGTTGAGACCTAAAGAATGCCATTCACTAACATTTCAGTCCAAATTTGTGCGATTCATAAGTAAAATCGAGTGTCCGGAATTCGAAGCAAAAGTGTCCGGATTTCGAATCAGCTTTTGTCAGTGTCCGGGATTCGAAGCACAACAAGTCATTTTAATTTTCAAATTCTGATGAAAAATTGTTAGAAAAGACATATTTTGCATGCATTCTCTTAAAACTGACTGATAATACTACATCCTGATGATATTTCTTCATTTCCAACTTATTACATGATTTTTTGCCAGCTATAACAAAAATGAAATGCTACTAAGTGTCCGGATTTCGAATCATGACGTTATGTTTTTTCGACAAAATTGATTTATGAATTCTAGAAAAAAAAAGTTATAGTCTTTAATGACAACCATTGTTTATTATTTACATGTAACCCAAATTTTACAACAGAATTTTTGTTTAATCTTTATTTTAGAGTTTTTCAGCCGGTGGCGGCGGTGTACCAGGTCATGATCAAGCTAGACCAAATGAAAAACCTTTTTTATCAGAAATTTACTATAAATTCAAATTATGATTTTAAAAACTCTTTTGACGCGAAGTAGAATGCGCTAATATGCTGTCTTTTTTGCAGTCGACCAGAGTTGAAAAAGCTGACAGACGAAAATTTAACAGTAATAATTGAAATTTAAAAATTTGTAGGATTATTTTATAGTGATTGGCCAGGTCTAAATTTTTTTTGGATAAATTCCAAGATAAATTCTCAAAATATTCGGCAATCCAATATTATATAATTTGCCTTAAACTTTGTAGGTGCCTTCTTTATGACCAAAGAAGCCATATTTTACGTTATTGAAATATCCACACAAGTACATTCAAATTTGACAATTTTAACTTAAAAAAATGTCGCAAAAATAATTTTATAATTAAGATGCAAAATGGTATGAAAAATATACAGAAATATTGATAGCGTGCACCGTTTTTAAGTAAATCCAACTATGATTTGTTTAAAGAAATGTTTTATTTTTCAATAGTAGTTGCTCAAGCCTGAAAACATTTTCTTCGAAAACTTTATTTTACAAAAATATTAAAGATTGGACCTCTGGGTTCTCAAACATACCCACGAAACAAAAAGAAACAGAAAAAAATGGGTTATTTGGTTATCACCCAAATAGCACTAAAATTTTAAATGTCGATATCTTAGCTACTTTTGATCTGATTTTCATAGTCTGACATTGAAACACACGTGAATTTTTCTTTCGAATAGAAATATTACTTAAGCTTGAAGTTCATGACTGAGAATGGCCTAGTAGTAATGCAGCTGCGTGTAAAAGGCCTGGGTGTAAAATAAATTTTGCATTATTTTATGAAATTCTATGTAATATTACACCCTGAAATGTGTAGCTCGTTAATGCTATGCGTTTATCCTTTCATTTCTTCATCGATCTGATGGGCGAGCGGGCGAAGGCGCCAGTTTTTACTGTTGGTGCTGGGTTTGAATCCTGTCGGTTGCAACTTTTTTTTTGTGTGTAGAAAAATTGTACATGCAGTGTGTAATATTAGGTGTTGACGAAGGTGATGTGCATGCTTTTGCATGCGATTTTACCATCGGATTTTTTGCAGTAAGGTTTGGCGCCTTAGTCCGCTCGTCCATCAGATCGATGAAAATGAAAATGACAAACGCACATATATATGAGCTCGACATTTCGGTCAAGTAGGTTTCCTATGTTGTTGGGCTACATATTTCAGGGTGTAATATTACATATAATTTCATGAAATAATGCAAAATTTATTTTACTTTTTTTTTGCTATGTAGGCGTCAAATTTATTAATTTTCAAAGTAATCACATCCATTCCAGCGATCTTCAGTTAAGTTTACTAACATTCCTTCCCATTCTCAGGACTAGTCGAAACTGATCCTTCGGAGAAGTCAACACCGGAAAATAGCATCGCGGCCGTTGTATCAAAACCAATTCAAAGAAATCGAAAGGTACACGCTGGTGTCACGTTTAAAAATAACAACATCAGAAGAGTGGCCCCTCGTTTAATTTACCACTCTTGCCGGTCATCGACGTTGTCTATGGATCGCCAACGTCAGCTTGTCCCATGAGCAGCGGGACTGCTTTCCAAGATACGTACGGCGATGTCTTGCTTCTTGTCACATGACAGGTGTACGTTAAGGCGCAGAGAGATGAAAAAGAAAGAAAAAAAACACTCACAGTCCAACTTCTTGCCATTTTTCGGCGGTCCATGGCCTCTTCTCCGAGACACACACACGGGTCAGTCTCGGCCAGACATGACGCGCGCGCTCGTCGGCGGCACGAGAGTCACAGGAAGTTGGAACGACGCTCCCTGTCCTGGCCTGGCCAAACTCGGCAGACTGAATTGTGTGGTGTGGTTGTGGATATAAATACCTTCCCGCCGTCCTCCGGACCGGCCAGCAAAGCCGTGTCCCCCCACAACGGCAGCAGCAGGTCAGACCAGATGTACACCGTACTAGTCGTGGAGGAGCTTCAGGTGTTGATTTCCACGTTTTCTCCTCGCTCTCTCGCGCCGCTCTCTTTGGACAAATCCCATTACATCACAGTGTACCACAACACTTTCTCCGAGAATTTTCCGACTCGTGCGTGTATTTGTGGAGAAACATTTCCACGAGAGAGCGAGAGACGCGCTTGCGTTTCTGGAGAATGCTCTCCAAAGGGTTCACGCTCTCTGTGGAGAAAGAATTTTCCTCAACTATCCCCTTCGAGAACTCATTCTCTGGAAAAACACAGAGGAATGAAAAATCGCTGACTTGACATAGTTCCGTCTCGTGCTGGCAATTGTCGGTGACGTCACCGTTGTGTCCCCAGCGCGCGCGTTACGGTGAATCCGTGGCGGTAACAACGACAACATTTTCGGGACACGTGGTTGGGTATGGGGTGAAGGGAGGCGGTGAGAGGGTGAATTTGTTTTTCTTTCGTACATAGTGTTGTGTGAGGCTTTGGTACATGAATTCCGGGGGAGAAGAGTAGATTTTGGACTGTCTTTGTTTTCTTGTCGCGGAAGGACGTAGGCACTGATAATGTTGAATGTTTGAGAGTTGAATCCGTGCTGAATTGATTGTGTTAATTACGTAAGAAAAAATGTTTACAAACTAATTGAAAAACTGAAGTAAATAAATCAATAGTTATTCTCAAATTTCTCTTAAAAAATAAACTGAAAATTTTTGACTAATTTCCTCACTACTATAATTAAACAATACCTGCTTATCCAATATTTTAAAAAATTTATGCAATTTAATGCCTTTGTTTTGCATTCAAAGTACGGTCCAGACTCGATTCATCATGGACTGCGATCTCATTTTAGTCAAGTTTAAAAAGTTGATTGCTTATTAAATAACAAAATGCATTTGTTCTATATTTCTTTGCTGCCACGTTGGCCACCATCTTGAATTTTTAAAATTGAAAAGCTTTTTAGCGTTGTTTAAGGGTTGTACACCCAGAAATGGGCATCGGCATACGAGAGGATAAAGAGCACGATTCGGTAGTAAAATGGTACTGTGTGTGGACTGAGAGGATAAATCCCGAAATTATCGAGAGTACTTTACTCATGGGTTTATCTTCAAAAAAAGTTCATCTATCAAAAAAAAAAAAAAATACCGGTAGCGAAACTGGAACCCAATGCCTTCGGCATATTGAACCGTGCCTTTGCCGTGTGGGCCACCATGGTTCGGTGACTAAGTGGTGGTCATTTGTCCATATAAGCCACTCAATGGGATGAACTGTTCCAATGAACGAATGAACACGTGAGAGGACTATACTCTCGCAAAATAGCACTTTCCTCACGTTTCTTTTCGTGAGGACTATCCTCTCGTTCTTTAACTTTAAGTACACCCTTATGATCTACAGTAAAAAGTAAGCCCAAAAATAATATAGATTCGATTATCATAAGTGAAAATTTTCCAAAACCTTCGGATATGGTGGGCAAAACCGCTAGGAGCCGCTCATTTTCGTTCACTCATTAAAAAGAGCGGCTCTTTTGAACGGCTCTTTCGCTATTTTTTCAAAATTTTGATAAAAAGGCTATTTTCAAGAGTGGTGTGATTTTTGTAGTTTTGTAGTTTTTTTTGTTATTTAACTTGTATAAACTCAACGTTTAGGGTTCAATGCTTTGAATGGAAACTAAATTTAAATCTAAGATTTTGGAAAAAAAATGCTCTTAATTTTACAAAATTGCGTTTATTTCTGCCTAAATTGAACAAATTCTGATATTTGGAGACAATATACTGCGTATTCATGTCTACATTCTTATTAAATCGATTAAGTCGATAACAGTTTAATCGAGCACGAGCAAGAGAATTTGTTTTTTTTTTCCCAAAACCTCGTAGGCCATTCATCAAATTTTGGTAAAATTTTCCAAGTTTAGGAGTTTGGAATACTCAAATTTATATTGGGGCAGGGATGGAATAATCGCGAAAAAATCAATTTCGCTTGCGAAACTTTTTCACCCGCGAAAGAGAGAGGAGGCAAACCACGCAAAAGAAAATCGCTCCTGAAATTCTCCAAGAAAATCAATCTGTTGATGATTTTTGTGAATTTCCTTGTCAGCACCATTCCATAATATTTATTTCACTTTGTTTACACACATTGCCTATCTACAAAATGTGACACGTCATTTTCCGACGTGTGACGTTACACTTGCAAGTGCAGTAGTGAAAAAGATGTTCCGCCAAATAATCAAGATGATGATTTTTTAGATTCTTTTTACCGATCTTTCGTGCCATGCTCCATTCGGATTTATTCTCTTGATGAGCATCCAAAGAATTTCTTTTGATGATGATTATTCCATCGCTGCGCTGTATTGAGGTAATGCTTTTTCTTTTTTTTTTTTAATTTACGAACGGTTGTGCAATAAAAAGTTTTTTTTTTTAATTTTTGTTCAGAAAATCATTAATTTTTTGAATTTTAAAGAAAACTGGAAAACTGAAAAATATGAGTTTGATAATTTTTAAGTAACTTGTGTGTGTGACACGTCTGCTGTAAAAACGTGTCACAAGATAGCACAATGCTCTTTAATCTGTTGTTTTTATCCTAAAATACTGAAAGAAATCACCGTGTGACATTTTTGGATTTTTTTTAAAAGCATTGGAATTTATGAAATTGCATTTTCAATCATCAACATCAAATTTGCGGCTACAATTTGTTGGAAATTGGAACAAGATTTCAAAATCATTCCATCTTGGAACGGTTCTTTCAAAAGACCGAAGTTTCAAAAAGAACCGCGACTCTTTTGTTGTCAGCCATGGTTCGTTCGTTCTTTATAGTGAACCGGCTCTTTGAGCGACTCGCTCTGCTTTTGCCCACCTCTAGTGTGGACTGTTATCGATTTGAGGAAAAATCAACTTAATCTTATACGAAAAACTCTTATACATTCTCTGTTAAAACGCTAGGCAAAATGTATTTATTAGGAGCATTGGAAATAAGAGCACTTGACTTTTTTCATAAATCATGGGTTGATTATTTTACTTTTTTTATCTCCTGCTTCATATTTCATAAGGAAATAATTCAGTAATTATGGTTATGTCCTTACCCTGAGAAACAGCATGTAATTGTATTGAGTAAAAAAATATTTGCATATCAGCACGTTGTTCAAAAATGGAGTAATAAATGGTTCTTTGGTAAGGCAACAAGCAAATTTCTAACAAAAATTTTGCTAAATAATTTGTGAAAATAGTGGAAATATCGAGTCCTTAACTTACTAAACACATGAGAATTTTCCCTAACAAAATCAAGAGAAAATATGAAAAACACAAAACTACTACCAATAAAAACATAAACTAAGCAAAAAAAATGCTTATGGATGTATATTAAAAATAAATGAAGAAAAAAAAAGCACAAGAGAAGTAATGTTTTTCGTAAAAGGAAAGTTAATCAAAATGATCTCATGAAAATGAGAAAAAAACGAAAAATTTGGACAGTTGAGGGTTTAACGATTAGGACATTATTTCTTTGTAAAGGTCGAGGTGGTGGGCCCAAACAAATGTCAATTTCCAGAATCAATTATCATAATTTTGAAACAAGAGTTTCACAATAGGGCGTCCAATTTTCCCGGGTTTTGAATTTCCCGGGAAACGGGAAAAATATTTTTGGAATCCCGGGAATTCCCGGGATCCCGGGAAATTTTTGAATCAGTAATAAAATCTATGTTTCATTATATTTGTTATGTTTTCAAGCTTAAAATCATTGAATTAGCTTAATAATATCAAATGGTTACAATCCTCACTTCAATCTAAACAAAGACGACAGTTTTAAAATAGCCTAAAAGAATTTTTTTTTTGTCTTTGTGGTGTTTACAATTTTATATCAACTACTATTTTTAATTCCAGTATGATTAATCATTTGCGAATCAAATTACATAATTCTTGAGTTTTTTTTTTTTGAAAAGGTCCAATAAGCTTTTGTTTTCCATATGTTTATAGGACCTATTCAAAAAAAACTTTGGAATTCTTTCATATTTTTTTTCTTTTATATATATTTTATATGACATGACTAAAACAGCTAGAAAACAAACAACGACAATAAATAAAATGATACCAGTCAATGTAAAATTTTAGATAAGTTTTGAATTCATTGTTTTATATAAAACATATTTTACAAATTATCTTCAAGTTACTACCGCCAACCGAAGGAAAATCAGAATTACAGTCTAAATAGGTACAGGAGATTTTAGAGCAATACATTTGGAAGTACAAATTGTTTTGTTCTGTTACTGTTTCAACCGAAGTAGTCCAAAACGTCATGCAAATATTTTTTGCTTTAATAGCTGTATTTATTCGTTACATTTGTACGTATTTGCCCTAGATGCCGGTGTTTGATTATAAATAATTTGATATGAGATTTACTTTTTTTTATTTAAAATCGAAAATATACGTAAATATATCCAGTTTTTAAAAAAAATAAAATAATAGAGAAAAAATGTAAAGCACTAGGCATTTTGGGGACCTGGTAATTCAAATTATAATATTTTTTCCTTAAATGCCAATTTAATGCTGAGATTTGCTGAATACAAATTTTAATTCATTTTATTGTTCTACTATTTTCACAACTAAATCTGAATTTCCAGACCAAAATATGATTTTTTTTTCAATTTCGGGAATTCCCGGGACACATTATAGAAAATCCCGGGATTCGGGAATTCCCGGTTTAGGAAAAATCCCGGGATTTTTGTCCCGGGAATTCCCGGGATGGACGCACTATTTCACAATATGCTTGAAGCATTATACTGGGAACAATATGCAAAATATTTAAATAATTCATGATTTTATTCATTAAAATATGCTCTATAAAAAAAAGTTCATCAAAAAATGCTCGTTAAAAATAAACATATTTTCAATGTCGAGCTAAATTTGTGAATATGTCTCGATAAAGTAAATGCTTGAACAACTTTTAAAATATTCATGCAGTAAATTTGTTTAAAATCTTAGTAGTACAACTGATTCATATGGAGTTGTGAGAAATTACATACAAGCAGTGCTTACGAAATTTCGACTTTGTGTGTGATAGGTAACAGAACACTCCAATCGTCTGATTTTGACATTCTTCTTTCGTTCGTTTCACACACAAACAAATGAGTGCTACACAGTCATTTACGTCCCTCTAGGAACACATTTGCTCAGAGAACGGTCGATTGAATTTCTACCGAGATTCCGATCATCTCTCCTATGATCGCATTCAAATGACTTCTGTCACGATGGAAGAGAGGAAGGAAGAGCGAGACGAATAACGAGAGAAAGAGCACGTGCGGACGGCTGCTTGAGTGGTGCTCATTTTCCGTTCGTTTCATCTTTGTGTTTTAACGTTCACTGACCGTTGCCATGCAATGACGATCATGAAAGGAGCTGTGTGACAGCGATCAAATTTCGTTTTAGGAAATGATCGCTGTAAAAAGTTCTATCAAATATCAAGCAGTCCCATTCAGTGATAGTCCTCTTTTCAAGCATTGATTGCCTACAAGATACAATGTTTGGCATTCGCATTCGCATCGCATGGTAATCTAAGCGGTTTGCAGACTGGATTTCGTCATGTATGTGTGTGTTGATTAAAGGAAGTTAAAACCAATTCTACCAGAACAGGACAGGACTTACAAGATACCATTTTTAGAGAAACATAGTTTATCTACATGTTCTTGTTGGACTGTAAGTAAATTAAAAATAAATCTTATTTTAATTATTGATACAAGCTTCTCTAGCAAGACACCGCATCAAGTACCTGTTCACAGTAAGAACACTCTCGCACGTGAATTTGCATACTCCCCCACACACAATTACAATCTCCACGAATCGTTTAAAGGTGTGTAAAGCGTGAAAACGTGAAACCCTCGTGAAGAAGTCCTTATCCATCCAATCTGGTGAAACCCCTTTCAACTCTCCATCTCTCTCTCATCGAACAAGTGTGCGTGCGTGCTTGTTCCTCAAGCATGCTTTTGATGTGTGTTTAAAAACGGGAGGAAAAAGTGCGTCCTCGTGCTTTAAACGCTTTTCCGGCATCGACAGAGAATGTGTGCGAGTGTGAACAAAGAATTCATTTTTTCCTTTACTTAGAAATAAGAGAGTTGAAAAGTCAATCCCGTTTCGAACTGTTGCTTGTGTAATCAGCTTGGGGAACACGAACCCTCAACTTTGCCTTCCGGGAGAAGGGTTGCATGTGTCCCGCCGTATGATTACATAACAGGTGCGGGGAGTCCTTGATGCGAGGTCACATGCGGTTGACAATTACGTGAAAGGGGACTTCCAAAAATATTGGGGAATATGCTGGTGTAGGTTAGGTCAGCGCTGCCGTGGTTTATTAGCCAAATTTGTTTTGGGAAGAATCATGAAGCAAAAATTAAAACGGTAGGAAATTTTAGGTCAAGCTCAAATAATGCATTTGAAGCATAATTTTCATAAAACCTTCTAAAAGAGGGAAGAATATTGAAGATCTGGAATCCCTGTCAAATGCCATGGATACTCAAGCTAAAAAATGTTTATTTTCAGTATGCTTCTTGTATCGTACTGATGAACTGATCAGCGATTAAAACACTTGAATTCATGCAGTTGATTTAGTTTATTTAGATTTAATTAGATTACAATAATGTTCTGAACTTCTGAGTAATTTTCATCAAATGATTTATTTTTGAAATTCTGTTTTAGTTTTGCTTATAAACCCCACGTTATTAGTTGCTATAATAACCATTGAAGGTTGTTTTTTTCTGTACCACAACTACCGTGTGGACATTTGAGGCCACGATGGATACATGATGGCAAAAGTGGTTATTGATTTTTCCTCCCCGTTTTATGGCCATCAATGTCATCCTTTCGTCAAGTTTCCACGAGTGGGCCCCCGCTAGTTTCCTCTAAGCACACACTCACAATTCCTACAGGCGGTGGTCTCTTAGGTCATCCTCTTCCCTTTTAGCCGCGGAATGCCTTGCCTCTGCTATTTTGCCTTCTGTTTCTTCAAGGCTCTACGTTTATGTAATGCTTACTATCGACGGTGTGCTAATTCTGTTTCGAAAATCACGTGTCAAAGGAAGTGATTTAGTCAACAGGCTAGCTGGAAAGTGTTATGCAGAATTATGCAAATCAATTACGGAAGTAGTATAACTTTCGAAAATAATGGAAAAAATACTCTTTGTCGACTTTTCTTAAAGTTTTTTTTATACCCTCCTTCTTATAAAAAATTATTGCTCAAAGCATTTTGTCATCTTCTCTGCCAGTTTCAATTCCTCGCGGCTAGACGCGAGTAGCTCGAGCCAAACAGCTGACTCTCCAAAATGTGCGACGTTCCGCGGTGGTGCGACAAACATGAAAAACGATGTCGCCGTAAATACGCGATTGATTAATTTATTTGCCACTCACCGAATGGTGACCATGGTCGTGACAACGCGTCGTCGTGCCAAGGAAAATGAAAACATTTTGGAAACATTGACGGTAGCAGTGCGTGTCACATACAACACAGTGAGAAAAATCGGATTTCTTATGGTCGAAAAATAAGATGGTTTAATATTACCTTAAATCGCATGTAATTTTATCACAATTTATTGAAAAAGTAAAATCACACATAAACAGATGTAAATTTACACGTTTTTGGAGGTATTTTGCACATTTTTTTCTAACACAAAATCTGTCAATACAGCCATTCCACGTCAAACAGGAAGTCTCCAAATCAAAAGTGCTCCGATTTGGCCAAATTTGGAGTGGTGGTTCTTTGACCCAAATAAATAGACCCATATTTTTTTGTTTGGCTCTTAGGGTGCTCCTATACAAAATAGGGTGGTTCAAAATAAGGCATTTTTCATCGATTTTGACACAAAGCACATTTTTCAGAAAATCATATCTCCGGAACGGCTGAACCAATTTTAGAGCGTCACGTTCAAATTAGCAAATGAAATTTTCATAGAACCTTTTCAAATATTCAGCTAGGTTTTTTGAATCTCCGCATATTTTTCCTTAAAAGCCCAACTAATAACCATTCTTTTAAAACGTGGCACTCTAAAATTGATTTGGAGACTTCCTGTTTGACGTGAATTGGCTGAATATTCCTAGATGTAATATTAACACATTTTTTACTGTAAACGTGTTGGTTGTCATGGATTAGAATTTCCACGTCCTTTTCAAAGTTTTATTTGTTTTTTATGTAAGTCTTTGAAAACGTTTACAATTTTTGTCTTCCATTGACTTTAGGGTGAAAATTCGACATACTTAGGTGAAACTAACATAATTTTTCGGGGGAATTTTGACGAAAATTACTTTTGGATTAAATTTTACGTTCGAATGCACAGCGTAAAAATTTAGTTAAAAATTTGAGTTTCAGCAAAATTGCAAAGTTTTTGAAATATGGAATCTTTGGAAGCGTTCACAGTAAAAAAATGTGTAAATTTGAAAGGTGTAATTTGGGAAGGTTGAATATTACCGCTTTCATGACGTAATTTTACCTCAATTAAGACTGACAGAATAGTGGTAAAATTACACATTTTCAAAGGTAAAATCACATATTTTTCCTCACATGAAAGATGTACCGCCTCTTCTCAGATGTAATATTACCATGATTTTTTTTCTGTGTTATTGCAAATTTTAAGGATCAATTTTAAGCTCAGTTGGCAATTAGGGTGGTTCACGGCTTAGGTGTTTTAGAATGTCTTACTCTACAGGATTTTTTTTAAAGGATTGTTTGTACTTCTGGAAAGTCGTTGGGTATGCCAAGCCAACAAACTTGGTTGAAGAAAGCGAAATGGTATCTAAGGAGTACATTTTTTATGTCAGAAAAATGTGTAAATTGACAACTTTTTCGTTGTAATGCCACTTTTTCAGTGTCAACTTAGGTAATATTTCATCATTAAAGAGGTAATATTACAGCTTCCAATTTTACACCTTTCAAATTTACACAATTTTTTGCTTTGTATACTGTTAAATAGAGTTAGTTTGGTAATTGCTAAATTAAATGGTTAAATATTACCCCTTGCTTGAATTAATATTATCTCAAATTAGGCTGAAACAGTGGAGAAAACTTAAATAAAGTAAATTTAGATGTAATATCACCATGATTTTTTTTACCGTGTATATTATAAATTGTCGTGCTAATTTAATTATGAGAATTGATTTTCAGGCCTCTTTTCGAGCTTTCAAAGAACTGACATTTTCTTTTCTGAATCGGTGATTTGGTTTTATTGGTCAAAAGTTACAAGCATTTGCAGGTAAAATAGATACAATTTCAAAACTCAAATATCTCTCAAAAGCGCAGTCCGATTTTTATGCAATAGATTTCATTCTGAAGAGGAGATCAGTTCCAGAAATGATGACCAAAATCTCAGAGGCCTTTTAATTTGAACTAAAAATATCTTCTTTGTAAAATATCAAATTCTCAAGGGAAAGTGTATGGTAACACCCATGAAATCAGAAAATTGTCCAACTTTTTTTTCCATGTAATTGAATCCACTGTAATTTTGCTTGTTAATTATATCCTTAACAAACTTTCTGTACTTCTGTAAGCAATTTGAAAAACCCGTTATGAAAAAAAAACTTTGATGATCTGGCATGAAATATCACCGATTGACTAACATTGCCATTAATTGACAATTGACAATTTCAACGAAAGTTCCTTTTTATTTTTTTTTTGGATTTTATTTTATACAACTAGGTTTATTACTGATACAATTATTTAAAAAAAACTCAACAAATTTCAGTCTATCTGCTTAATTCATTCAACTCTATCAAGCTGCCCAGCGAGGTTGTCTTCTCGGACGTTACCCAAATTTATCGCGTAAACAGACAGTCAGTGTCAATTCTCGACCATCACCGTTCCTCGCGTTCATCGAGCTGTAAACAAACCCCGCGAGAGGTCGTCGTTCGGCTTTATTGTTTGACCGAACCGAGCGTGTGTAAGCGCTCACACAGGATTACTCTACCGAAGTCGCGATCCTTTGTTTGGTTCCCGCGATAGGCTAATGAAACGCCGAACATCGCTGCTCAAACGAAGAAATGTGATGAACAGGGTACACCAATCTGGGGCAAAATCAATCGAACCTAAAAATAAATACACGTTTTTTTTTTATTGGGGAACGTGAAGGCCAGGGAAAGAAATCAGCTGAACCACCCCTTAAACATCAACCTGCTCGTCAGCTCCCCACGAATTGACGAAACGCTGGCAAAACAAACTCCACCACTCTTGCTCACGGGGCGTCGTTCGGGGCGCCCGTGTCAACTTCCGCTCGATTCCCGGTCGATACCGGGCTCTCGATGTGCCTTTTTGGCGCTCCTTTCGCTTTCACCCTGACAGCAACAACAACGTGGCGTGGTTGCCGTTGTGCTATGTTGGTACATTTTTGGATTGCTGGTAACAGATTGAATAATTGTTCGACAGTCTGTTAACAGAACTTGATATTTTGCAACATCAACAATGTCGTCGATGCCTTCTGAGCCACAATACTACTAACAAGTCTTGAATCGACATGCCTTCCAAGCGATGATGTCAAGAAATGGACTTATTTCAATCAACAAGACTCCGTGAAGTCCCCAAATTGATTTTGTTTTGAACTCTAAGGGCAAAATGTGGAAAATGAACACACGACGAGACAGCACAACCACGACTACAGTTGCTCGAGCAGCTCCTCGCTGATGGTTGATGCCAATCACTGTCCTTTTACTACGTGAGGAAAGCATTCTAATGGTGGAGGACCTGCCAGGACGTCGACGACGAGGAGAAAGCACGTCGATAATGTTTAATAAAATATAAATCGATGGCCTTTCCGTTAAAGGTATAAGGTTATGGAGGCCCTTCTCCCCCGGTAGCCTGGGCGAAGGTTGTTGAAACGGTTGCGTTGGGGTTGAGCACTTTTAAATTGGTATTGACACGGTCGGGGACGGAAATAATCGCGTACGGATTGTGGCGAAATCGTGCAGACGCTGGGTTGGGATGAATTTGAACAACAGTTTCAACAGTTCAACTAGTAGATTTTTAAAGAATTCGCAGAATGCTGATTTTGTTCAAGGCAATACTACAATTCACCGTTAAGCAGCCCCTAATAACACTTCCCCCATCAACCTCAGGTCCCATTCCATAACTTAATCAGTCCAAATGGCACACTAAAAGTCGAGTTTCCCTTGAGTCGAACGACGACATTGGCGTGCGGTGCTGCGATAGTCGTCCGCCCAGCTGTGTTCCACGGTTCATAATAGACTTTTAAATTGGATCATTATCAATTACCATTAGCCGTGCGCAGTACATAATGCCGTATAATGGGCGCAGGCTGGCGGGTTTTCCAAGCTTACGAGTGATAGCGAAAGTATATCTGGAGTACCGTTTGATTCGCACAGTTATCAACAATTTACAGCACGCTCTTATCGGTGTTTATGGACACTCTGGAGGTTGATTATTTTGAGCTGGTAGAATCTTGAATCCAAAAGTGGAAAATGGATTCGGAGAACATCGAGCATTGCAATGAAACTTGGCATGACCTTATTCTGCAGTAAAGGAGAAATCGTCTGCTTTGAGGTCGAAACTGTTGAGTAACCCTTATGCATTACAGAAGAAGTGTAGTTCTATAACATAAATGGATACCTGTGTCGGTGAGCCTGGTGACACTCACAATGCAATAGTCCGACTCCTGGTGGGAGTACATTTGCAAATGTTCTTGTCTCATCAATTGAATTTTACAAAGACCACAGACAGAAAGACGTGAAATTCCATCTGATGTCAGGTATCCCTCGATCCATGAGGAGTCGAACCAGCTGTTACATCTGTTACGTCTGTGACAGTCTGTGCGCCCACAGGAACTAGTGTAGCAAGTAAAGCAAAAGAAAAAAAAAGAACCCAGCGTTTTTTTTGCCTCATTCTGATAAGAGTTAAAAATAGCAAATCACTGAACGGAAACTTTTCAATTTACGAGACCGGCAGGACTCCCATTGAGGACACCACCAGACTCGGGGTACTTGGTGCACGAACCAACCCTTGCGGGTCGGTGGGCTAGTTCATTTGCAATACGAATGGGGGGCGCTTCAAGTTGTGCTAGTTTTTTAAAGTTGAGTATCTCGTTGGCTGTAGAGTTGGAGTGAAATGTAAATCGCCCATTTGCATTTCTTGAACATTGAAAAAAAACTGCTTGGCATCAGCATGTCCTCAATCTAACTTTGCTTCTAAATGTCTTATCTTGTCCGTGGTGAAGATTAAACTACGCCATTGCAGTAGTTACGGAACGTGCTGGCAAGGTTAGATAAAAGTAAAACTTGTAAACTGCACAGTAGCAATACGAGTCAAGCCTGCATGGTATACAACGTTGTTACTACCTTGTGGTATTGCTGCAGATTCTGTAGGCAAATGTCGTTGTTCACCTTGACTTGGATGCTGGAGGGTAACGAGCTGTGGAATCGTTGACACAATTTATCGCTTTAGTTGCTTCTGCAATTGTAAAGATAAAACTGCTACTATTTACTCTCGTAATGGTGTGACTGTAGCTGCTGTAAAACACATTTTACGTGTCGCTAAGATGTCATTCGAAATTTGTTTGCGATGTTGAAACAACTTAAGATCTGTTGATTCCTCAAAAGAATTAAGGACAACCCTTGCGTCACATCTTGCCTAGCAATTGCTCTTCGATGACGTTTCAAGAGCGCCTGGCAACACTACTTTCTACAGACTACATTTCCTGTACTCTCGAAAACTCATTGACGACAATGAGCAGTAAACACAGCTCCAAGAAGCGCTCCTTCACGCGCGATTGTGATTAATGAGATGACGTAGCAAAAGCTGCAGCAGCGCTAGGAGGTGTCATTAATACTGCTGAAAGCTGGCTCTCTCGAAGCTCGTCCTAGTCACTGTTGCATAACTCGTAACCGCTGGAGCGTGTGCAATATAAGGTTCGCGGAAGGAAGCCCAAATCGACTCACAAGTGAAACTGGCGAGGTATCGTTTTATTTCGAACTTTCGCCGCGCCGCGGCGCCACCCTCGTTCAACCTTTTTGTTGTGCCTGAAGGCACAAACAAACAGACGTATACATCTCCTTCAAAAATCAACAACCAAATTGAGTTTGCCTTAAATTCATCAAAACCGGATAAAAATCCGAACATTGTTGTCACTCATCATTTGAAAGAAGTTCCGATCCATTCGATTTATCTTGTCACACCCTGAAAATTGCAGCAAGTGCGACAACTAGTCAAAGGGATTTCAGGTCAAAACTCGTTTGACACACGTACATGCCCGTAAACTGTAAACATTCACAATTATAACTCGGCGACCAAATTCAAACAAATTTCGGAACAATGCTCAAAAAGGTCAGCCAAACAAAACGTGTTTGTTATTGTTTACATAGCGGGCTTTGGTTTATGTTTATTCAAGGTCAAACATTAAAACGCGCTTTTCTCGAAACGTCATGTTGATTTGACAGATGTTCGAGTAGTGCGCGCTTTCACACCTAGATGGCTCTAGTGAGGAGTGATTTTTGTTCTATTATTTAACTCTGTTTATCTGTGGTCGTGCTGCGGAATCTCAACGTTGCGAGGATGCGATGACGGGAGTTCAAAGTTGCGCACCAAGTTGAGAAGGAATTTCTGGCCCCCAACAATATGTACGGGGAGCTGTGTTGTGCTCGCTTTCGATAAAATTGGAAGGATTCAGAGCATGAAAATTATCCAGCGCCGACATCCGCCGGGAGACCGGTGGTAGCATGCGAAAGGAAATCCGAGCTTTTTTTTCTGTCCCGTTGCAAGAGGCAGCCAGCCTCCGATAAGACGTTTCCGGAGGGAGAAATGGATTTGTGTTTCCTTTTTTCATGCGATTTCCTCGGAGTATTCCCAGGTTGTTTGAGGTTTCTGGTGGAGAGGGAAATTGGCAAGTTTTGTCGATTGTAAAGGCCTGCACTTCGAGATAACTTTGAAATTAAAAGTGTAATTAGTGGTGGTTCGAGAGAGTCTGGACGAGATTGGTGCAAAAGTTGTTATTGCTTCGATTATTTGTAGATTTGTAGAGCTCCATTGTATTCTCTTAATTGTGGTTTGAAGATATCTAAGATTTGCTTCCTTATCTGATCAAATGTGAAATCACCTATGGAAATCATCAACCAACAGTTTAACAAGCCGTCAAAAACATCCCGCAAAGTTCAGCATCGTCAGTGTCAATTCACCTGTAACCTGCAACGAGAGTTCCGACAGTTTATTGTTCCATCTAGCCACCGTCCAACTTGGTAGCCGCTGGGCAGTCCAACGCAGGAGGACTCGCCAGATACACGTGCCTCCATCAGTGATTGCCAAGGTGAAGGAAATTAAACCGTAATAAATCATTGACGAGCCTTTCGGGCAGCTCGAGTCCGTACAACCGCTGCTGGTAGGGATGCTCAAGTAGTGGCTAAACCTTCCCTACACGGCTGGTACAAGTTGCCACGGAATCCCAAAGTGTAGCGAGTGATGCAACCGGAAGCGACGGTCGCGAAAACGGTCGACCATTATCCCATACAGGTTCGTGGTGTCTGCTATCGAGACCTGCCATCGTGGCTTCCTCGAAACGAACGCCAAGGTGGAGGTTCCACCCGGTACAAACTCTCCTTCTTCAGCGAGGAACTGATTAATTAAAGACCTACACACACAACAATGTGGTGGGGTGCGCTCCGGAGCTTGATTAAGGATTGATGAGCTACCTTCTCCAGCTGGGCTAGCTTGGAAAGTTTCAGGTTCAGGCTCGGGGCGTGACGTCGTCGGACAAGGCCGACAACTGAATGAAGTATCGATTTTGAACAGAGGGCGACGGCTGTTCCCGGGGCTGCTCCGGTGACACGGTAATGAACGTTGTGATGTAACCCGTATACGTTGGCGAAAGTGGATTGTCACGGAATGTGGCCGGGGTGATGTCACCGCCGCCGCCGCTGGGGGGTGGATCCACTTTGGTAAGCTTAGCGGAACGTGGATATTTGGAGCTGCTTCACAGTCGGCGGGTTTCGTCCTCAGAAGTGGGTTGGCAATAGGTCGTCGAGAAGTTTATTGAGCTGAAATTTTGTAATATTCAGAAAAATTGAGTATCGTTGTGCCATCATGTCGCACGTGCATTTTAGGCCAAATTGAGTTAAGAAGGCCATTTTGTGTAGCTTTCGCAGATCCCCGAAATTCGATTTCAATCCTGAGATATTCAACAAAACCCGTCAAAACTCGGTGCAGTGCCGTTATACCCTTCAAGTGCGACAACTGATCAAGGGAATATAATCAGAGGACGTTTTGTCACATGTAAATGCCGACAAAAGACATACCTTTTTGATTTTCGGGAATCCGACATCCAACTCCAACCAAATTGTGGGTCAATGCACGGAGCGATTAGCCAAACAAAACGTGTTTGTTATTGTTTACATTGCGTGCTCTTGTTTTTGTTTATCGAAGAGCTGTCAAATAGACCATTTCGTCACTGGTGTGTTAACTTTTTCCACGTGCATTTTCAGCCAAATTGAATTCAGAGTGCCATTTAATGCAGCTCACAACGCCTTACATTTTGACCTTCACAGATCCTCATAATTCGATTTCAATCCTGAGATATTTAATTAAAACCGAAAAACACTCAGTGTATTTTTATCACTTTTCACATGAAAGAAGTTTCAGTCTTGTCGTGCAAGCTTGACACAGTCTGAAAATTGATGTAAGTGCGACAATTGGTCAAAAGGATTTCAGGTCAGAACGCGTTTGACACAAGTACGAGCTCGACTACCGTAAACATTGTAATTATAACTCGGAACCCCAGTAACCAAATTCAACCAAACTTCAGAACAGAATGGTCAACCAAACAAAACGTACTTGTTATTGTTTACATTGCGTGCTCTCGTTTTTGTTTATTCAAAGTCAAACATTAAAACGCCTTTTTCTCGAAAAGTCAAAAAGCGACGTACGTCAAGTTATGACAGCGTCGATTTTCTGTCTAGAAGGGCCGCGTAGTTAATATTTCCAAATTGATTTAAAAATCAATTTTTAAACCTTTTTATCGTACAAAGGGTCATAGTACTCAACAAATTTAGCTGTATCGTTGTAAACAATAATATCAGCAATTTAAGCCTCATTTTAGGACCCAATTGTGGAAAGTTTTGTACTTCATCCTTTTTGGCTTTACCGTTTTACTACCATTTTGAGAGCTCTTTCCTCTCAGTTGACTGCTGCGCGTTTTTGGGCGCTGGAAATGATTACCCCAGCTCTTGTTCCAGCTAGACGTTTCAACCGAGAAATGAATAGCTCCACCTACATCCCAAAGTTCAAAGAGGTACCACCGAGCGCGCGCCCACCTGACCACAATTCCATTATTACAGTGTAATTAATTACAACCGTATCCCAACGGGGATCAAAGAGGACCAAACCAGCCCTGGTTGGCCGAATGAATAATTACCCACAGATGCCACCCCGACGTTGAAGGTGGTCCGAATTGGGCACACAAAACTACGGGTACCTGTGATTTTCAATTCAATTACAATTGCCGCTGGGAGAGAGTTAAAACGACCTGTTTGGGCGGTTGTCACATATCCGGCCACGGCCTCCATTACCTGACGTCACAAACTCGGGAGAGGCGAAGTTGCGGTCGCCGATCAACATTGCATGCAAGTGGTACATAATTCATCACTTTCGTGCGAAAGTGCGATGCAAAACTGTGGTTTATGGGCGCTATTTATCCCGGGCGAGGGTACCGCTTTGACCTATCGTGCACCAGCTTGATGAATATTGATGTAAATCGGTGTTAGCTAATTGAGTCGCAGTCCAGGAGCCTTACGATTTTATACAATGTAGCAAATTCTCGGAAATTTTTCGGCTCTGAATGAAAATGCTTCATGGAATTTGCACAGTAACTCCGAGCCAATTTTAGGAAAGCGGCCCTTCTGGCCGGTTCACCGAGTTTAAATCGATACCCGGCAGGGGGTGGGGAAAGTCTGCCCTGGCACATTTTGGGACTCCAAGTGGACCGGTCGGTTGTTCTTCACCATGTTTGACCAACTGTGGACCATTTAATGAACAACTCAGCAGTAGGCAGTAGCAGAAGCATAACTTTGGGCTGGAGTTCTAAAATATTGCGGTTGCGATTTTGGTGAACAGGGTGGTCCGAAGTCACCTTTAGTACGCAATTCAAGATTTCTGCGGATCGCAGACTGGATTTCGTCATGTAAGCGTGATGATTGTATAACTCGGATCGCCTAAGAACTGATAGTTGGCCACCAAAACATTTTTCAAAAAGTGTTGTTCTACTTTTTTAAAGAGGATTACAAAGAATTTCCGTGGAATCTCTAATATATTTGGACGGAGTGTCATAATTTTAGTTGTGATTCTCAGTTTGAAATCAAGCTGGATTTGTGAAGCAACAAATAAATGTTTTTTTTTAAAGGATTATTCAAAAATGAACTTAAAATTATATGCTTTATTTTCCATCAGTTGATTTGTTTGCTCTTTAAAATCGAGAAAATGAAAAAGTGACCACCCTGTACTCGCTACAGTCCCTCACAGGTTGGCCAAAAAGCACCAGAAATCACAATAAATCCTTCTGGTGCAAAACGCTCATATGTGCACATCGTGGTCCGCTGCATTCTCAACTTTCAACTGATTGTTGGTCTTCCATGCTGTCGAAATATTGATGCGGGTGCAAAACTGGACCAAAAGAATGGGCACACACCAACGAGTCAGGTGATCCCCCGGATTGTGCACAGCGCAAAACCGCGAGTGCACCATATATTGACTGACATCGGAGAAGAAGATTTGCATTTTGAGTGAAAGCGGATTCCGCTGCATTCCGCTGGCTTTAGTTGAGAATCCCCAGAAATTGAATCTCTGGGAGAAGATTGGATAATACCTTCCGAACAGCAGCATCTTCTTCCAACCTGGATTCCGTAGCGCTGCGGAGCAGAAGGTGTGAGCTGACCGCAAATTTTGAACGATTGCCAAGAAGTTGTTCTGGGAATCACACACAAAGGACAAACGATTGCAGACTCCCTGCTTCCCGATATGATTGTTTTCTTTGGCAAGCTGTGCACCAGAAGCTAGAGAGAATCAATTCGACTTCTGTATATTATTGATTGCTCCCCTTGCCCCAACTGTGTAGTTGTGGTTGAAGTGCACCTCCGGGAAATCCCCCTGGCTGAAAGTTTGTGGGATTCGCCGCAATTCGCCCCACAATTGGCAAGAAACTGTTCATAATTGAATAGCTAAGCGCTGGGATTCGCGGGTCGTGCGACTTGTGCCACGTCCAGAAGTCATCCATTATCATTAGAGGATGGAGGTCACAACCGCTGACGTCGGCCTCATGATGGCCGGATCATCCGGCATCGATTAGCGACCACAGCGCGTCTGTGTGTGTGAATCCCTTGTACGTGCGAGTTTCCCTTCGGGACGAACGCCGTCGTCCTCTCTGATGTAAGCAAACGTGCGGACGACGCCTCTTAGTCTGTCCATTTTAGTTTCGCTGTCGCATGTACGGGTTGGGTCTTTGGAGCTATTTTAGTTCTGCAACCCGCTGGATGCTGGGTAGCAAAAGTCGGCGCCAGCTTGAGATTTTCCCGTAGGATTACATCAGCACTAGGTCCCGACGTCAAGGTCTCGGAAGTCCTAAATCAATCAAATCTTCTTCAATGCAACGTCGGTTTGTGAAGCAAGTCAGTTCAAATTTTGTGTAATATTTGTAAGAGGCACAATTGCTAATGAATATCGACTGATTACCTCCAACCTGAAGCTCGCTACAAGTAGCAGACCTTTACAGCAGGTATCATGTTTCGGTGGCTTTCGCAACTAGTGCGTAATCCTACCACCTCGAGCTATGCACCTCCCAGGACCGGTTCCACCGCAGCAGGTAGAGCTCGCAAATTTCCGCATAATCAATGAGTCAATTATCCCACCGACACACGACTGCGTATGACGTCCGAGAGACGCTTGGAAACCAAGTGACAATGACGTCAGTCGCATTTGTAGAATTTTCTTTGTCGCTCGAACGTAATTCTTGAAGTCGCGACTCGAAAGTCGTCGGATCGCATTTGTTTACACCGGTCGGGCTGCGCGGTTCAAACCAGACTCGGGCAACAAGTTCATACCGGCTCGTAAATTGTCGCTGCCGCTGTTGGTCACACAAGACTCAGTGGCCCGACTAAAATAACTTGACCCTCGTACAAGCACAATACGCAGCGCGGCACGCAGCAATCATCATAGATCACATTTCATTCACACAAATTCTGGTTGTACTTGTGGCGGGGGACATGCAACGGAGATTCGGAAGGACATCAGGACAGAGGTTGATGTGCTTTTAATGGTCTGATTAAACGATACATTTGGATCAAAGGATCATTTCTATGGAAATAAGTTTGACTACTTTTTGTCTAACAAAATATATTTTTGTAAAAATAATACAACAAATTCAGTTTACTGAATCCCAGAATATCCACTGAAACCTACCAGAAGATCGTACCTTCAATACTTTTCAAAAACATTCATTTTCTTTCTTAGAAAATCTCATCCCAAAAAAAGCACCTCAAAAGTATTCTACAGATACATAAAACAAAACAGTACTCCTTCAAAAGATTCCCACAATTCAATGCCATTATGAAGCAAAAATGTTTTGATACTCTTCCAATTCGATATTGTTTTTCTAACCGTCTGCGAAGAACAACAAAAAGTCCCCCACCCCCACCTTCCTGTTTGCCCACTTCAAAAACTCAATTCGATCAAAAGAAAACGCAGATTCGAATTGGAAAATCGTGTCACTCGTGCTGCGACAACCAAGAAGAATGGGGAAAATTCGCAAATGAGGCCATTTTTCGCGCTAGGTCAGAGACAACAACAACCACCACAGCGGCAGCGGAGAATAAATGAAAATGACAACTTGTGTGGTGTGGTCGTCTCCTCTATAGCCCACATATGATTGTGATTGTAAGGGTATGTTTTTTTTCGAGAAGCACTCTGTGAAATGGCACCAAACTTTGAGCAAAATGACACGGACGCGCGTGGTAATGCTCTGGGCACACAGAAGAAAAAGTTTAATTTTGGAAGGTTGGAATTTTGGTTTGGTTACTTCTCTTTTGAGTAAATTTATTAAAGAAAATTGTAAAAATGTGAACCTGATGAAGATTTATCAGAAACTGATGAATATTCACCAATTCCTGATGAAATATTACACTTTTTTTTTGACACAAAATCTTTCAACATTTCCCGATGAATATTACCATCAATTTTTTTTCTGTGCATGTGACGAGGATGGCTGAGAGGGGGAGGAATGCTTGGTGGGACGAAATGGAAGGGAGGTTTTTTCTTTGGATGATTCTTGGAATTTTCTAAATGAGAATGTGTGTTTGATGTAGGGTGTCCTTTAAAAGAGTCACGTGAGAAATACTTTTGAAATGATAAACATGATAATTCACGTACATGATTTAGGTTTAAAATATGTTCAAGAAAGTTTCAAAAGTATCAACATCGTCTTCCAAGTATCAACATAAACAAAAAAAAAGTTTTTTTTTGTTAATATAGTCAACTGGCTCAGTTTTAAGAAGTCATTGTAAAAAATCCACTTCGGATAATCGAATTTTCGGATAATCCAATCTTCGAATAATTGAATCGTGACAAAATATTTTGGTATCAATGGTCGGCACACAAAGTTTCCATACAAATCTGAGGGGTAGGTTTTACAAAAGTTCCATGTAAATGTTTAAATATCTGTATCTTGAGAACGGAATTTCTGAACGATTTTGTCTTGCCAAAGTTGTAGATATAGTCAAGAACAATTCGGAAAAATAGCTATTTATAATATCAATAAATTACACATAAAAATCTCTATTTTTACATGTTTTTAGAAGATCAAAAAACAACAAATCGCAATTTTACAGATTTTTTCAATCGAATTCATTTTTTTAGAATCTCAGAAAATTTCTCATAAATAAAAAAAAGAAGATTGGAGGGCTGTAAAGATACAGCCACATAAAGAAACGTTATGTGAATCGATCAAATATAAAAAAAATAGGTTCGATGGTTCATTAATGCACAGGTAAATGCATCACGGCACCATCATCCCTTACAAAACGTTAAATATTATGATCAGTTTACTAAGCAGGTCTCATCTGATATTGATCCGATTTCCAATGCAAAAAATGAAATATTCGGATCTTTCTGATAAAAATATTGCCGAAATTTTAAATACACGACTTATATTTACAAAATGCTCAATTTTTCATCTAAATTGACCCTCAACACTATTTTAATAATATTTTTTTCAAAAGATCAAAAAAAGTAATGAAACATTTTTGACTTTGAAGTTGGGCAGAATTACAATTTAGTTTTTGAATATTTTTAAACCTTTTAAACCATCTAAACCATATCCTCAGCATTCTTTAAAAAAATCAAAAATTACCTTTATTATTAATTATTTTACTGAAAATGCTTATAACACTGAAGATACTTTTGATGATGTTTAATATTTTCTTGGAACAAATTATAGCTGTTTTATGGTGAAATTACTGACAGAACCCGACAATGCAGGGTGTCTTCCGATTCATTTTCGTTGAGAAAAAACATGAAACTATAAGAGTATTATAATATTTCTATTTATCTATGTTTTCATAAGAATAGTTAAGTAACTATTGAAACTTTTCAAAGTTGGTTGAAAACTACCTTTAAAACTTCTCTACCAAGTTCAGCATAGTTCCATACCATTTTGTTTGCAAAGAATTTTATTTTTCATTAGGCAAACGAAATCTCCAACCTATCAATGTCACCCGGTTTACGGTATTGAGCGGCAATGGGAACTATCAATGGCAATGGAAAAAATCGAAAAATTGTTTAATCTTTGTTAGCATCAAGCACTAGAACATTTTATTTCAAAAACGATGCTATTTATCATAATTTCTATAACCAGGACTGAGCTCTAGGTGAGATTAGTCACCGAATAACTAGTTAAAAAAAATAAAATATTGAACTCGCCCTCCCTAAACAATTTGGCGCCCTCAGCAAGTCCGAAGAGAAAAAAGCGAAAAATTGGCCGATTTTTGCCGAAATGCGAAATTTGCCCAAAATTCTGAAAAGAAAAGTTTTTCTATGTAATATTGTTTTGGCGGAAATTGATTTTTGTGTTAAAGGGTAAATCTGTGAAGTGAAAAAAACTGAACTAGAGTTTTAAGTTGTGAAATGATTATTCAAACCATTTTCTAATGATTCTGACCACCATTGGCAAATCGGCTATTTTTCGAGATACTTTTTCAAAATGGTCGCATATCGTGAAACATATCAAAACACTTGTAATAAGATTTTTAAAATGTAAGAAGATGTGAAAATATCAGATCCTTAAGTCAATCTGAAATTCTGGTTTCATTCCTATAAAAGTCAAATTTGTCAAACTATAAACCACAACATTTCTATTACGTAAAATTTTGATCAAATTTGATAAAAGTTGATTCAGGAAAGTGTTTGTAAGTATTTTTGGCAAGTAGTGGTTGCATCTGACTTTTTTTCAAAACATAGGTTTAACCAATACTTCTTGAAACCAAATTATATTTTTTTGCAATTCCGTTATGAAACTACTTACTTTTCCTGTCATTCTTGAACGACGAAATAGCCTACTTTTCTGTACCAAAAATAACAGAATCGAATAGCAACACTTTTCAAAATAAATGCTGATAAGTTCTACTATTCAGCACTCAAATGGGTGCTGAAAAGTTGAACTTTTCAGCACTTGTTTCGAAAAGGAACACTTTTCAACATTTTTTTTATTTAAACGATTTTTTGACAAAATACATGACAATTTGACACAAAAATTCACTCAGTGTGTGTTTTTTGGAATTGCAAAAAATGTTGTATGGAACTCGTTGCAAAACTTGATTTTTTCAGCACTCTTCGTATTTATCCAACTCGGTGAACCTCGTTGGATAAATGTACGACTCGTGCTGAAAAAATCCTCTTTTTGCAACTTGTTGCATAAACTACTATTTCGACATTTCTTTTGAATTTTCCTAATTTTTTAAAACCCCTTACTCAGTAGATTTCCCCGAAGTAACTTCATTTTAGGACACCCTAATGGCAACATAAATAAACTTGGCCAACGTTCGCGATATGGTGGCACCAACGTTTATCCCCCTCATCCTCAAGGATACCATAATCCACCCGCACGTGTATGTGTGTGTGTGTGCGTGCCACACGTGTCTTTTGCTTCGCAGAGGTCCATAGCGGACCACCACCGCTCCATTCCGTAGGAGGTCATTAACGGCTTTTCGCGCCACTGATAAAACGAGCTGCTGTTAAGGGAAATAAGTTGTATGTGTGTACGACTGTTTATGTGTTTTGTGTGTGCGTGTGTGTTTTGCAATTCAATAGGTTTTTCTAGGAATAAGCATAACGTTTAAAAGGAGGGGACATGTACCTGTTTGTGCATTGACTAGTGATGCTAAGAATAGCACAAATAGTGGCGAATATCGTGAAATCAATTTGCACTCCATCTTGGCGATTATCGACCCGATTTCATGAAAAAGATGAACTGGTCGGCTGGCTGGCGTTGCTGCTGCTCGTTTTCGGAAGAAGAAGCGACCGTAATTTTCCACTCGCTGGTCCGCTCGGGAACTCGGCCAAAGGCGCTAGCTTCTGGCCGCTGATTCTAGCTGGCACTTCTCCACGCGACGACGACGACGGTCTAGGAATGATGATCCACTTTGCTGCTCCACTTTTCCTCGACTTTACGTCTCACGCGGTCGCGATATCCTCTTGTTTCACTCACACACTCACTTTTCCGAAACTTTTCTTCTTCGCTTTCCCGCAAAACAGCCGAGCTTTTCCTCTTTTTTCTTCTCCGGCAGCTTGGACACTGATTTTTTTCTATTGATAATTTTCAACGACTTAATTTATTCCTCTCTATTTTTTCTTCTTTTTTAACTTTTTTCTTTTCTTCACTTGGCTTCGAGCGGTAATTAAAATTAACGCATATACATATATTTACAGGAATAACCGAACCGAAGAAGGAAAATATCACTCTCACGCTAGAATTTCATCTATTTTCCGACGGCGGCGATGTCGTTTAGGAGAAAAATAGAAAATTGGATGCTATTAATATTTCCGAAACTGACACTTTTTTGATAGTGGAGTCTTGGCCCTGTCACTCTCTTGCTCTCTCTTCCTCTCCCTCTCTTTCTCCCTGACACGCGCACACTTCCTCTCACCCTTCTCTCTCCCGTAGGCGCTTTTCCACACTGTTCTTTTAAAAAGAAAGGAAAAACACTAGGGAAAAACTATTTTCCTCAACCACCCACCTCGTCGTCGTCCTTTCCTCGGAACCAACCAACAAAATTCAATTACTCTTCCCCCCGCAGGAAAACTACGTAACCAACCATTACTCCGTTTTTTTTTTCGGCGAACCCCGTCAGAGTTTTCCCAGCCAGTTTTTCCCGGAGGTCATTCCGCAGACCCCAGCGGATGCTGCTCCATTACGCGCTTATTTGGACCCCAACAATTTTCCCACATACACGCACACGCACACACACACACGCACGGCGCACGTTTTCGTGAAAATCGCTGTCACGATGCCGTCGACCAGTCGTCGGAAAATTCACTCGCGGACTGAAAACGGCATTCCGGAGTTTTTCCACAATCGCGTGCGAGTGGCAACTCACTTTTCCGGCCACACGTGTGTGCGTGTGGGAAAGAGCGTTATTTTGAGAGAGCGAGAGAAAGTGGGAGATAGTTTTCCCTTGGATTTTCCTTGGGCAAGCGGGAAAGTCGCGTGTGAACTTGGCGCTCTCGAAAGGGTCGTCCAGCAGGGCCAGTGTGTGTGTTGTGGTTGTTATTATTCTCGAAGAAAAACAGTTGGGTTTTGCGAGAGCGCATTCATCGGGTCGGTTGTGTTATGGTTAGAATGTTCTCAGTTCGTGTGAGAGGGGCAAGAGTGTTCATTGAGAATTTCAGTGGAGCCAGAAGGGCTGCATTATTTTTTGATAATACTTTGACACACTCTTTAATCTTTTGTGGAGACAATTTGGAACAGTGGAGTGACAATTTGGAGTGACAGAAAATTCAATATGTATAATGATTTGTGTTTTTTTTGGCTGATTTTAAACGTACATCCAACAAATTTGTTCAATGTGACGACGGTCCTACCAAATTTTACACACAAAAGCCGCCGAGTTTCTAAACGTAGCCCTTTGGGTAGGAGTCTGACTCTTTACCAGCGATGGAAGAATCATTATCAAAAGAAAATCTTTCAATGCTCATCAAGAGAAAAATCGGGAGGGAACATGGCTCTCCTCTCTCACGCACAAAAAATCGGTAAAAATAAACTCAAAAAAAAAACATCATCTGGATTATTCGGCGGAATGATTATACCGTCTAATGCCTGAAAATTACCTGTCACTATTCGTAGATGAACAATGTGTAAACAAAACAAAAAAAAATACTTTATGTGGTGCTAGCTATGAGATTAAAAAAAAAAAAATCTTCTACTGATTGTTTCTTTTGCGAAAAGTTCGGGAGCGATTTTTGAACTCTTTTTTTCACCTCCCTTTGGTTGTGATGTAGTGGAACTAACGAGTGAGCTGTTGGACTGCTAGGATGGCGAGATAATCTTATCATCCATTTGCAGCACTTCTGCCGGATACTTTCTCATCGGCGTCTCATAGACAGATTTATACTTAAAAGAAAAATCTAAAATTTTCGGAAATGGAACAATCATCACAAAAACAGTTTTACTGAGCACTCATTCAGAAAGAAGTCCGAAAAACTAAATCAAAGTCTCTCTTCTCTCATTGGCAAAAAATCTGTTAAATTAAAACTCAAAGAATCGAAACAGAGATTTTCATGAAAAATCGGAGCATTTATTGTGAAAATAGGTAAAATATTAAATAAAAGAAGAAGTGCTAAGTGAATTAACACAAAGATTTATTAAAGTGAAGTTCAATCATTGTTTTTCCTTTAACAGATCAGACACGATTTTTTCATAGTTTTTCATTACGACTCAAGGACGTAATAGACTACGACAGACATACAAACTTTTTGACAGTTTGCCTGCTTTGTTTGTTTGCCTGCAGAAACGTCAGCCTGCATACATTTGGCTATGTTTTTGAGTTTGACGCAAACAAGATTTCGAATGTGGCAACCTTTCAAACATAAAAAAGGGCGGGTTTGTTTGATCGTTTGCCATAGTCTAATAGCTCCTTAAAAAATTGGAGGCGAAAAGTTTGAATTCTGAAAAAATTTTGATAATTCAAGGTAGCCCCCAGATTTCGAAAAGGTATTTTGTTTATTTATTCACTTCTCATTATTAGTTTTCAATGGTTTTTCAAATATTTTTCAAAATAGCTGTAAATTAGTGAGCACTTTTAAACAAAAATAAAAACATTTTATCATCATAAGTTCAGTTATACAAATTCAATAACAACAAACAATGTTGGCAGCTGTCCATACACAAATGCTACAAAATATTCCAAATTGATACCAAATTGATTTTTTTTCAACGATTTTGTATTTACGGAAAACTGTTTATTTTGGAAAAATATAACCGTTTTTTCTATCTATATATATAAAAAATTTCGACGGTTTTGTTCGAACGCAAATCAGTTCAATACGGAGCATCGGATCGAGGTGCTCTTTGTTGCGTTGGGTTTGTGAAAGTTCAAGGAAGGTTCTTACGTCAAAAAATGATAATTTTGGCCACTCTGGAACCAATTCCGGAAAATCTGCAGATTGCATGGAGAAAGCTGCGTAAAATCAAATTTTGATCACAGGAGGCTGAATTAGCAAACAAGCAAGAAACGTCAGGAAACCAAAAAGGGGCAGGACGAAGTTTGCCGGGAAGAGCTTGTTTTACATAAAATCAGAATTGCACAAAAAACATGTTTGGATGAAATCGTTTACTTCACATTTCCATGAACATAAAAAATAAAGTCTTTAGATCATTTTTCACAACAAGAACTCTATGTTTGCATTCATGTTTATCCCCCGAATAACACAGAAAAAATGCTGAATTTTGGAAAGTTGAAAATTTGGTTGGTTGAATATTACCTCTTTTTTGAGTAATTTTACCTTAAAAATTTGTAAAAATGTGAACCTGATGAACATTTTCCAGAAAGTGATACAATCCATCAGTTCTTGAAAAAATATTACACATGTTTTTGACACAATATCTTTCGTTTTTTTACAAAAATGCTTCTCCAAATTGATAAAAATATCTAAAATTTTAATAGGTATTTAAATAACCAAAAAAAAAAACAAGTTTATAGAAAACAAACTGTTATTCTTTTGTGACCATCGTCTTTCAATGCTAATTGCTCTGATTTTAATCTCCCACGCCAGCACTCAATGACTCACTCGCTGTGTACGAGTCTGATCGATTGCCAATCGGGTTCTTGGAATGTTGTGCGCTATCGCCAGACCGAGTGTCGAACCTCTGGGGACTGGCTCACATGATTCACTACTCTGCTGGTGGAAACTATCAAAACACTAAAACGTTCGCACACACTGGCCGACGGATTCACACGCACATCTGAAAGTCGCATGTACTGAGCTATTGTGTGGCGGCCCCACAATCCGTTGGAAACTGACAACACTGGGTGGTCTTGGTCTTAGTACACATATCCATCACAGAGAGCGAGCGAGGGAGAGCGGTTGCTCAGTGCTTAGAGGACGAAAGAGTGAGAGAGCGAGAGCAAACATATACTACACACTATAATGAACACAAAATGGCGAACAATTATGTATATTTTTGGGGTAATTTTTCGTGGCGGCGGGGCCTTTGATGTCCTGACCCGGGACACTAACGGGGGTTCCGGAGATAGTTAGCGCGATTGATCACAACACTTTTCTTCCAGGTGATACCGTATGATGCACTGTCCGTCACCGTTTGACAGGTGAAAAATCGGTCACTCGCACACAACCCATACACGCACGTTCACGTTCAGTGATTGTCGCGAGAGGACACACTGGCGAAAAAGTACCCTCCGGTTGACGGTCCTCGATATCGATCTGAAATTTTCCTAACCTTACACACAAAATCACTGCTTCACTGGCTACTGTTCTTGGGCCTGCTGGCAATCTGGCTGTTCGTCACGAACTGCTAGACACAATGCTCATTGCTTCGAAACGCTCGGTTGAGTAGTTGAACGACAACTAAGATCCGAACTTGAGCCCGAGCGTGACAAAACTGGACTAGTGACTGTCGTAGCTTGCCCTGGGTTTCCAAGGGACGAGCAGCAGCTGACTTGCTTGGCAAACACTAGCCGTTGCGGAGGCCTACTAGATTGAAGAGATTCTCGGGCTCAAGGAGACACGGCAAAGAAATATCTTATCAAACCGCACAAGATGTCACTCATGCAGTGATACCTGCATACAGTATTTGCTGCCCGTGATAAGAAGACTATCTGTACGGTATTCGGTGCTGTATTGCGGTCGTTTTGCTGGGTGATTACCCGTATATTATCGCACGGCCAATTACGCCAAAGTCGTAAAGTACCGAAATTATTTGACAATCACTAGAGGACAAATGGTAATGAATTCAGAGCCCGACTCGACATGGTACATGAAACACTATCAACCGGACGTATCCGTGCTCCGGTGGTTCCGGAAACACTAGGCACTACACAAATCGTCCACCCAGCAAAGGTCCTTGGTTCTTCATCGATCGCTGTGGTGACGATTGCTCATCCGCACTGATTCACACACGGTTCCCCTCAGTCGGAACCAGAACCCATCAGCCTAAAAAGCACACACTTACGACACGACGGAACAACCGACACCGGACTGCGAACCGCGATACTGCTGCGACCGACGATACGGATTTGGCTCGAGTGATCGAGAGGAGTGAAAAATTTTCAATAATTTTTTGACAGCCAGCCAAAACTCCGTCCGTATAACACACTCACTGCACGACCCACCAGCACCAAGACGCGTCGACGGAACCAACACAGCCCTGGACGAACATTCAATAATGCACGGCGTACACGGTCATAATGTATCGCATCGTGCCAAAGAGGAAAAGAGAGAACGTGTCGAAACATGCAGGGGCAGTTCGCAGCTGTAGTGGTGCCATCATGAGCAACGTGACCCAAAGTATCGACTGTCAGTGTCAGCACAGCTGACAGAAAAGCGTAAACACGGCCGGAATCGAAGAACGTAACGCAGGAACCATAAAATGGGAACGATTGAGTCATGGATGTCGTCAGCAGCGGGATAGCAGCGCAGTGCTATAAATGTTGACGCAATGACCGTGATAAAACGGATACTAGCAAGAAGACAAGAGTGCTTTATCTCCTGTAACTTTATCCGGGAGCTTGTGATAATGGAATACGTGTGTGAAGACTTCGTATTCTTATCGCTAACAACATGCTTTGGTTATGTGCTGCGGAAACACAGTCAAACATTGAAGTCGTGCTTTGTTGTTTTTTTTTATTTCAAGTTTTATACTGTTTTACCACCTCTCCCTCCTTCCTCTATCTTGGCCTGAGTCGAGGGGTAAAAAGTTTGAGAGTTTAAGTAATACTACGTTGCCCCTGAATTTTGGATTAATTTTATTATACATGAAACGATGGTATTTTTGATCAAATATGATGCTGTGCAATTTTATTTTATGTGATAAAACTTCTATTTTTTTTCTAGTACATACATATGAAGTAGTTTTTTCCTCAGTACACCCAAAATTCAGAATCGAGATAGTCGTTCTCTCAAAATTTATTGAGGGCTCAGTGCCAAAATCGATAGAATAATGGTAGCAACTCACACCATCATAACAAATGAGTTCATTCGTTAGTTGAATCAATAAATCTCCAACAAGTGTCATACATCGACTTCTGACTTCTCCTTGGTCACCAAGCTGTGGTGGCCGAGGCAGCTAAGTCTTTGGATTGGTTTGTCAAAGGTTTCTGGTTCGATTCCCGTTGTCGACACTTTTGGTTTTTTGTTTGACGGATGAACTTTTTTTGCAAATGAACCTCGAGAGAATAGTTTTATCGCCCATCTCGAGCTGTATTCTCTGCGTCCGTGAATGGTACCACTATTCTCTCGACTCGAGACCATCATTCTCTCGGACTAGCGCTGCCAGTTTTGGGTGTACGCTCTAATACTTTCTTATTATTATCATTTTGTTTTTCTTATGAACTTTTGGATGCAAATGAAAAATCAGAATGATTTTCAGACATCTATTAATGAGTTTCATAGAAAAATGCGTTCCGAACAAACATGATTTTGAATAAGCAAAGAAAACATTGAAAATAATTCCAAGCTGCATTCATTTGAAAATTTTCTGAAAAAATTGTATGTGAATTCCAGGATTCTACAAATCTTGGGTGAGTTTTCAAAAAGCTGTAAGAGCCATCGTGACCTCCAACACTGATTTTCGTTTTTTGCGAAATTGAAACAAAATTTCATTTATTTTTAATTATGGGCACTTGAAGGACGTGTAGATGAACAATCTCACATGTTTTTGAAATTGGTTTATCGTTAGAAGGTCGAACACCGATACAAAAAGGGCTTCGTTTACCAATGGCTCTTACGTCCTTTTGAAAACACATCCGAGAAATCATAATTACCTAAGGAGCATCAAATGTGTGCAAATAGGCAAAGTATAGTGTATATACTGTTTTGCCCATGATTTTCATACGTTTGAAAGAAATGAATGAAAGAACTTTGTTGGTTTTTTTTAAATTTGTGCACAATTTAAGCATTTGATTTTATTTTTATCACAGTACAACTGATTATTGATTTGTTTCAATTGTCCTGTTTGGGCGTTGTTACTTTCAAGAAGATTACTGCTACTAAACCAAAGTAATTGTTTCCATAATCCGCTAATGCACGTAATGCAGTTTAACTATTCAGAGTTCGCATCCAGGATGTAAACGACCAAGTAGTACACCTTCACCCACATCGTTCCATCCACGTGGTGTGGGCGGGAACTTCCTCAAAGTAAGCACCAGTTGGCACCGGTAGTTGTCCATCCCATCATCGTCGTCGTCGTCAGCATCCGACCAACTTTTGCCCAAAGGACCTGTGCTTAGAACATCAACCCGGTCCCTCGAAACGCAACGCAACGGTTTTGTAACACAGAACAACCTGCAACCCGCCGGAAGCGAAAGTGCACACCAGCACAAAAGCGTCCCGGACCCAGGTTCGACGTGCTTGGTCTGTCTGTCTGCAGGCTGGCGGCCTCCCGGTGTTGTTGGTGGAAAACTGCTGTAACATGGAACGTGGTTTTTAGACTGCGTGGTAAAGTTCGCTTGGGAAACGGTGCTTGAAAAGGAAGTTATTTCGTTAAAAAGTTATTTTATGAAAATGGAAATTTTTTTAAATTACGGAACTTCTCTTCGGGACCACCGGGGGAATTTGTTTTGCACCATTAGTTGGGCCATATAATTTTCTATACAAATTTGGGAACTGTCCATACAAAAATGATGTTTGAACATTCAAAAATCTGTTTCTTTCGAAGGAACTTTTTGATCGTTTTGTTGTCTTCGGCAATGTTGTAGGTACAGTATTTTTCTGAAATTAAAAATATTGGTCGTATTTTTCAATGTCAAAAAGAAATTGCAATCGAAAAGTACTGTAGTATTTTTTTATAAAGTTCATCGTTTTCAAGTTATAGCCATATTTAGGTTAGTTTTTTTTTAAATATTCGCAGTTATAGATTTTAAAAAATAAGTGCCCATGTTTGCCCACCTTTGAATAAAAATATTTTTGAAAGGCAGAGAAAATTCTCTACTTTGAACTTTTTGAACTTTGTTGATACGACCCTTAGCTGACCCTTAGAGATAGATTTAAAAACTGGAAAAGTGATGTTTTCTCAATCTCACCCAAACAATCCATTATTTTCTTATGCCGAGTTTTTGAAGAAAAACTTTGATTCTTGAAATTTACAAATTCGGGACACTTTTTCCTTAAGGATGTAAACAAACTTTGGTTTTCTCCATAAGTACATAATTTTAAGAAAATAATGACTTCACGTTATGAAACCAACGAAACTCAAGCTTAGTTATGTTTTATGAATGGTCTGATAACTATTTTTTTGTGTGAAAATATCAGTTTAATTCAGGTGTTCCACAATTGTGGGAGGCACAATAATATCCCACAATTATGGAACATGCAATTTGGAGGCAGTGTTTTGCTGCTCCGAATGAAATAGTCTTGAGATGCAGTTTTTTTTTTGTTTAAAAAGTACTACTTTTGCTAGCAAGAGAATGTCCAAATAAAGGTCCTAAAAATAGTAGGTTCGACAGCATTGATGGATTTGGCATGCTATTTACAAATTATCACAAAAGTGCTCCGAATTTGTGGGTGTTCCGATCATGTGGGATGAGTGTACTGTTGATAGGAATTTTACAAAAAATATAAAAAAATCGTGCCCTGGCATGCTAAATATAATTTTTAATGCAGGAAAATTCAATTCAGAGTGTTTTCAGTTGATTAAACTCCTATTTCCATTAAAATTTTGAAGATTTTTTGAAAAAAGCGGTGCTGAACATTGTAATTTCAAACGAGCCCAAACAAGCTAAATAAAAGCATTGAAGATTGTTTTTGCGACCAATATTTCAATTTTTTTTAATTGGTATTTATTCAATAAATCATAACCAGGGATGGAATAATCGCAAAAAAATCAATTTCGCTTGCGAACTTTCTTCACCCGCGGAAGAGAGTGGAGGCAAATCATGCAAAAGAAAATCACTCCCGAAATTCTCCAAGAAAATCAATCTGCTGATGATTTTTTTGTGAATTTCCTTGTCAGCACCACTTAATAATATTTATTTCACTTTGTTTGCACACATTGCCCATCTACAGAATGTGACAGGTAATTTTTCGACGTGTGATGTTACACTTGCAAGTGCATTAGTGAAAAGGATGTTCCACCGAATAATCAAGATGATAATTTTTTTTTAAATTCTTTTTACCGATCTTTCGTGCGCGAGAGAGGAGAGCCATGCTCCTTTCGGATTTGTTCTCTTGATGAACGTTCAGAGAACTTCTTTGGATGATGATTATTGCATCGCTAATCATAACTCGGTCTAAGATTTTTTGCCCGTTCTGTAAATTTCAGAAAAGTTGGAATTTTATGCACGAGCAATTCCAGCCCAAAACAGGAATTTTTTAGGTACTTTTTTCTCGGCCCTCTCCGATTCCAATGAAACTTTGTAGACATGTTATCCTATGCTTATATAAGCCATTTTTGTGTATATGGAGCCAGTTACACTCGATAATGACATTTGAGAACGGCGCAAGTGTTTTAAATATTTTTGTATTTCGTAATTTAAATATTGCTGTATCTCTATATATTATTTTTTTTATATCTGTAAGCCCATACATCCAATTGAAATGTCGTCAAAGGCAAACTTATGGGAAATTGGACGAGCTTTCCGGTAAAAATATTTTCGAGACTGAAAAATCAAGTCTGTCATATAGAAATTGCGAAAAACCATCAAAAAACTATTTTTTCAACATTTTTATTTTTAAACCCGCTGTAACTTCACAATGATTGGACTTAGGACAATGGTCAATATGGAGACTTTTATGTAAAATTGTCTGGAAAATAGACTCTCGTGTTTGGATTTTGAAAATTTTGATGTTTAGAGCACTTAAAAAAAACAGTTTCAGTAATTGATTTTTGTATTTTTTCTGGTGAGTTGCTCCATCCTGCATTTTCGTGAGTCTTTTTGTAACATCTTAGGCTGTTTTCACAAAAATTTTGAACAAAAAAAAAATCGTGGGCTCACCTTCAAATTTGACTTTTAAACTTAAAAATCTAAAAATCTCATTAAAGTGGAGCGTTTTTTTCTTTCAATGTAGCCCGTGAAAGCCCGTCAAATTTCCTGCAAGTTTGTCTTTGAACACTTTTTGATACAATGCATCGGCTTCGAGAAACAGAGATATTGAAATTACGAAGTACAAAAATATTTAAAACCCTTCTCAAAAGTCATTATCGAGTGAAACTGGCTCCATATACACAAAAATGGCTGATATAAGCATAGGATAACATGTCTACAAAGTTTCATTAGAATCGGAGAGGGTCGGGTACAACCGATTCCCTATTTGACATGGAATTGCTCGCCCCCTAAAACATGTCACGAAATAAAAAAATAGTTTTTTTTAGCAAATAAATTTTTAGTGACATAAAGTGAAATTAAAAATCACAAAATTTTTATACCGTGCTTAATTTTTTTCAGTGTAGTTTTTATTCATACCTACAACTTTGCCGAAGACACTAAATCGATCAAAAAATTGTAGAGTTTTTTCAAAAGGACCTATAAGCTATTGTGTTTCATATGTATATAGAACCTATTCAAAAAAACTCTAGATATGTTTTTTGAAACATATCCACCTATGAATCTTCCGTCGCCCCGAGTACGACTTCTCCACGGATGCGTAAATTGAGTCCAAACATCACGACGAAAACGGCTCACGGACGACAATGGCGTTTAGAAATTACAACACTAAAGTGTGTGTGTGTGGTGGCAACAGCAACAAAGCATGGCAGCTGCAGCAAACACAAATGCAAACGCGTACACAATAGTGTGTGCAACCCCGCCATGAACCTTTTTAATATTTCCCCAAGTGCCATGCAGAGTGGCTGTCGAATCGAGTGGTGGGTAGTTAGTTGTGGTCCAAGGGCTGGAGGGTGGAACCACCAACTATTTACATGACTTTGTGCTGTCAGAGTGAAACTGCAGCAAGCAACATCCGCCTGCCAAAAGGTGTGCGATTATCTGGTGTAAAAGGATGTATTAAAACTTTACGTTTTGCGGGAAGGAGCTGCAGGTTGCTGCGACGAAAAGACCACCCCCTCTTTTAGGTGTGTGGGTGTGGTTGTGCTTTACAACAACAGCCATTGTAAGCTTACTCCCTTCAGAGCCAGGGCATCAGGGCACGTGTTGGATGGTGCTTCCGGTTTTTGGTAAGTAATTGATAATACCTAATTTTGTGTGGAGTGGAAAATTAATTAGAGCGGCGAGGGTGTGCAAATTCTGTTTGGAAATTGTTGTCATATTTTGAAACCAGCACAATGTAGTCAAGCTTGAAAGATTAGCTGTCACCGTTATTGGATTAAGGACAGAATTCAATTAAATTTTCGATGGGATATAACCTCCATTAGAATTATTGACAATTTCAGCGTTTAGTATATCGTCACCGTCGTGCTAGCTTGTCGTATGTGCATTTTGGGCCAAATTGAGTTAAGAACGCCGTTTTGGGCATTTTTGTCACTTTTCATATGAAAGAAGTTTTAATCTTGTCGTGCTATCTTGACACAGCCTGAAAATTGACGATAATTGGACAAAGTGATTTCAGGTCAGAACGTGATTGACACAGGTACGAGCTCGGCTACCGTAAACATTTTCAATTATATTTCTTGACTCCGGCAACCAAATTCAACCAAACTTCGGGACAATGCAAACAATGGTCAAACGAATAAAACGTGTTTGTTATTATTTACATTGCGTGCTCTCGTTTTTGTTTATTCAAGGTCCAACATTAAAACGCGTTTTTCTTGGAACGTCAAAAAGCGACATACGACAAGATAGCACGACAGCGTCGATATTAGGTAATCTTTTTTTTTAATTTTTCATCCTATGTAGAGTTTTTCAGCCTGCGGTTGATTTTGGTTGACTCAACAAAAATTGATATCTGATCGAAGATATCATAATTAATTTAAAATTTAATTTAAAAATTCATAACGTCGTGGATAAATAAAAAAACCATTTGAAAAGAACGAAGAAGTTCGGAAAAAATATGCCAACGGTTTTCTAAACGATTTATAATATTTAAATGTTCAAATTGACCTGCTTTATCTAGCCATCACCAGATGACTCTCTCACCTCACATTCATCCATTTCCCCTTACAAATTTCCCTTACATGCGCACTGCAAAAGTTTGTTTTTGTTCCGTTCATTCATCTATCCTTGCGGAGAGTAAAATCAAAGAGAAAGAGCAAATTTCCACTATCATATGGTCCAAAACCACGCGGAGATTTCCAAACTCTCACTCTCACAAGCACTGATCTGCTCAACTTGGAAACTCTTCGGGTTTTTTTCGCTTTTCCAGGCTCCTTCTCACACAGCTAGTAGGTAGTGGGCAACTCTGCTTGTTTTTCATTCCATCATTGTGGCACTGTTTTCGGTGCGGTTGGTTAGGGGGTGCTACAAGCTAGATGAAGTTTGGTTTGTTTGGGATGTGGTTTCTATTTTTTTGCTGGTTCTTGGTCCTTTCTTCGAGTTGTGCACCGCGTGTATCAGTTTGTACTTGTAACCTGGTTTTTCTTAGTTTTTCTTTGATATTCTTGTTTGGTTAGGTCATGATGTTGCCATCGGTCAACTGTTTTTTTTGTTTTCGATGGTATCGTCCGAGATCGATTTCGACCCCTTCCATTTTTGAACACGCGAAAAATTACATGTTTTTCAATAATGTGCAGCCTGAAACGGTAATGAGATTTTACATCTGGTGTCAAAGGGACATTTATGTGAAATTGAACGCCCGGTTTGATAGCGTACTAAAAATCCCGCAAACACGTTTTTTCATCGAAAAAAAAAAAAACATTAAAAAGTTTTAGATACTCTGCCATTTTTCGTTAGACCGTTGCAAATATTTTTCAAAGTTTATGTCGCCCCTCCTTAAAAAATGGTCCAAAAAATCAGGGGACAAAAAATATTTTTCTTAAAAATCATGAAAGTTTCAATGGAAAATGAAGTCTAATCAACTGCAAACAATCAAAAATGTCCTATTCTGAATTGGTAATCATATTTAGCATGTTTGGGCTCGTTTAAAAAAATATTTAGAATTTTTATGGAATACCAATGTATATCACCGCAAAAGGTTTTTTTTCTCGCATAAATATTTTTTTGTCACTACTTAGAAATTTTTGAAACTATTGATTGCAAAACAACTGGACGGATGTGTAATGTATTTTAAAACACTTTTTTCATTCAAATGTTAAAACCGTCGCTTGCAGTTTCAATTTTTTTACTTTTTTATTCTAATTCCCCCCTCCCCCCTCCCCCTCCCACGATTTTGGTCAGAGTCGAGGGACATAAACTTAAAAAAAATTGAAACGTGCCATTTGGTGGAAATTTAATGTACTTTTTGAATCTATATTAACCCAAAAGGAATATTTTTTTTCTATTTATAAATGGGTAATTCTCTACCAACTCACACGAAATCGGGAAAAGTTGCCCCGACCCCTCTTCGATTTGCGTGAAACTTTGTCCTAAGGGGTAACTTTTGTCCCTGAACACGAATCCGAGGTCCGTTTTTTGATATCTCGTGACGGAAGGGCAGTACGACCCCTTCCATTTTTGAACATGCGAAAAAAGAGGTGTTTTTCAATAATTTGCAGCCTGAAACTGTGATGAGATAGAAATTTGGTGTCAAAGAGACTTTTATGTAAAATTCGACGCCTGATTTGATGGCGTACACTAAAAAAGTTTTAAAAATTCTCCCATTTTCCGTTACTTGACTGTAAAAAATTTTGGAACATGTTATTTTATGGGAAATTTAATGTACTTTTCGAATCTACATTGACCCAGAAGGGTCATTTTTTCATTTAGTACAAAATTTTTCATTTTAAAATTTCATGTTTTTTCTAACTTTGCAGGATTATTTTTTAGAGTATAACAATGTTCTACAAAGGTGTAGAGCAGACAACAACAAAAAATTTGATAGATAGACATAAGGGGTTTGCTTATAAACATCACGTGTTATCGCGATTTTACGAAAAAAAAGCTTTGAAAAAGTTGGTCGTCGTAGATCATAGCCGTTCATGGTCACCCGCGACAGACACGGACGACGAAACAAAGAGAAACGCAAAAAGTAACTTTTTTAAAACTTTTTTTTCGTAAAATCGCGATAATTCGTGATGTTTTTAAGCAAACCCTTTATGTCTATATATCAAAATTTTTGTAATTGTCTGCCCTACAACTTTGTAGAACATTAAAACACTCTAAAAAATAACCCTGCAAAGTTAGAAAAAACACGAAATTTTAAAATGAAAATTTTTGTTCAAAATGAAAAAATGACCCTTCTGGGTCAATGTAGATTCGAAAAGTACATTAAATTTCCCATAAAATGACATGTTCCTAAATTTTTAACAGTCAAGTAACGGAAAATGGGAGAATTTTTAAAAATTTTTTAGTGTTTTTTTTGATGAAAAATACGTTTTTTCGGAATTCTGAGTACGCCATCAAATCGGCCGTCTAATTTTACATAAAAGTCTTTCGAACACCAAATTTCTATCTCATCACCGTTTCAGGCTGCAAATTATTGAAAAACACCTCTTTTTTCGCATGTTCAAAAATAGAAGGGGTCGTACTGCCCCTCCGTCACGAGATATCAAAAAACGGACCTCGGATTCGTGATCAGGGACAAAAGTTACCCCTTAGGACAAAGTTTCACGCAAATCGAAGAGGGGTCGGGGCAACTGCTGTGTGAGTTGGCGGAGAATTACCCAAATAAAATTTTTATTTTATTTTTTTTGGTTTTTTCTGACTTTGCAGGGTAACTGTTTAGAGTGTAATAATGTTCTATAAATTTGTAGACCATACAATTTCGATTTTATGAAATAATTAGTATTGATTCAAAAAATCATAACTTCGTTTAAGATTTTTTGCACATTCTGGAAATTTTTGAAAAGTTGGCATTTGAATTTACCGTTTATATATTTTTTACAGTGTAGTCATTATCCAACCTTGCCGAAGACATCAAATCGATCAAAACATTCCTTCAAAAGATACAGATTTTTATTTTTTTTATTTATTATTTTTGTACGGACAGCAGCCAAATTTGTATGGAAAATTATATGGACAAACTTATGATGCAAAATGGCTTCTTTGGGCATATCAAAGGCACCAAAAAAGTAGCAGTCGGATAAAAAATTACAAAAATCAAAATAAAAAAAAACTATCGATTTCGTAGTAATTGCTTTGCTAGCAAATTTTATATGAGCTTTTTTTCTATTAAAAGGACCATTTTTTTCTTTCCTTGCACTTGATGATATTTTAAAACCATAGATAAAAAATAACAAAATATCAGAAGAACAATCCCAAATTTATAGAACTTGGCTTTTTACACAAAGTTTCCATTTGAAATGGTTCCTCTAGTTGTTACAAACTCACAATCCACTACTCCACACATTCTAACACAATTAGAAGCACTCCAGCTGGCCACATTTGAGTGTATCTACGTTTGCCTCGAAAATAGTGCAGCATATTCATATCATCTGCCACACCGCCGGCGGGGTTCGTTCCTTCTAGCCGCTCTTGATTACTTATTTAAACGCTTGAGGTGAAAATTCTGGCTCGTCTGCCAGTTGTATGAACACACGATGCTGTGGAAAAGTGTAGATTTTCCTGTGCAGCCAGGTTTTCATCCTGAGAGAGGTTACAAAACCGCACACGTGTGCACTGCTCTTGTTTTTGTTTGTGAGTGAGCTACCACTACTGACTGGATGAGGTTTCGGTTACCGAGCTGCAAGTGAACAAAAATATCAGGTGTCGATCCTCCTAGAAGTACGAAACGCTTATTTTTTTCTGATTTTTTTTAGCTTGGAATTTAACAATATTAATTTTTCAAAAAAAAAGTTGGGAGTTTTCAGTCAAATAAAATAAATAGTTATAAAAAACCAACTCATTGACTCTAAACCCAGCATTGTTGAGCAAGACAATAAATATGCAAAAAAACATCCTTAAAGCTATGCATAAATCCTTTTCGTGTATCCCCTCATTCATGTTGGCTTCTGCAGGCCCGGAATCCGGTGTGGAGCATGCTTCCAGAGCTGCAAAGCCAATGCCAAGTCGGAAAGGATTGTGGCCGGGGCCAGCGAGAAAGGGAAAACCGAGGATGAAATACTGTGAGAGTATTTTTTCTAATTAAAAACAGCTGAAAATTAATCGCTTGTCGTACGGATTCGCCCCGGGCGCGGAAGCAAACTTGCAGGTTGCAGACTCTGGTGCAGCGTTCAGAGTGTGCCGGAAGTTCAATTGTAGGTATTCAATTATTCTGTGCAGGAATTATTGGAATTGAAACTAGACTTCAGTGGAGAGTCGGGTTGCAAGCCAATAAATTAATTAAGTTCCACACACATTTGATTCTCTTTCAAAAGAATTTCTTTTAAAGTATATGGTAAAGCCATATAAAAAAAACAATGTTTTTTTTTATGGAAAATAAGTTTGAGTTTCAAGTTATGTAATGGAATGGTTTTTCCTATGACATCATTCAACTGATCAATCACAATTCCCATCCAGATGCTCCGTGTCAATCCGGTGAAAATGCAGATCCTCACATGTCAAACTCGATTCCACGAAATCCGATAACTGCGCTACCCCAGTCGCCGGGGACATCAAGCTGGAGCCAACAGCATTAGCCGGTAATCCTTGTGCATATCCGTTTGTCATTCCCAGATCACCCACATAAATATCTGTGAGCGCTAGGAGCCGACTTATTTCTTACACTTTGAAGCCTGAGATGGTGGATGCTGTCGAACGGAATCGCATTACACCTTCCATCTTCAGGGAAGTCGACGACGCCCGACGGTAAACTACTGAAGCACAAACGGACGATAACGATGAAAATTTATGATCGATTTTCGCCATAGCCAGACTCCTCCAGGCTCATCCCACCTCGGGTGTAGTCACCACCCGAGACGCTCAGAACTTTCCGCAGAGGAATGAAATTCTGAATGCCATTTGTAAACTGGATTTTTTTGAATTTTTTGTTTGTTCAAAGAGATTCTTAGTAGAATAGATTATCACTTTTTGTTAATTTTTTGATAGTTTGTTTGGATTAATGAAAGGTTTTTTTCAATTCAATAATTGCCTTACGGTTTTTTCCTTTGTTACCAAAAGTATTATTAAATTGTATGGTATTATTCGTTTATTTTTGTTTTAGTATTATTAAATTGTATGGTATTATTGGTTTATTTTTAATATATAAGAATCACCACTGCATGAACTAACATTTCAAAAGTAATATTCTCATGGAGTTGTTATTTGCCAACTCACACAATATTGGAAAAAGTTGCCCCATTGCCATCTAATTGGGCGTCCCATTTTTCGCAAAGTTTTCTTTGACCTGAAATTTCCAAATCATCAGCTGAAAATTATTGAAAATTTTTGTTTTTGAATGTACAAAATTGAAAAAAAAAGAAATCATTTGCATTACATTTTCCATACAAACATCCTATAGGGGCTGGTCATACAAAATGGGTAAATGTATGAATTTCTATATCTTGAGAAGGAGGGAGCGGTCGTGGCTGAATGGTTACGGTGTTCGCTTTATAAGCGAATGGTCCTGGTTCGATACCCATCTGCTCCCAACGAGAAAGTTCTGGACTCATTGAATTTGGAAATTAATGAAAAAACATGAAGCTCACGGCGGGGTTCGATCCCCTGTCCTTAGGATTGGCAAGCAAAATGCTTTCCATTTTACCGTGAAGCATTGGTAGCTTGAGTAGGACTTAGACTGATATAGTTGAATCCAAGAAACGGACGAGAATAAAACTGAATGCAAATTGAATATCAGAACATACAAGAATGCATTGCATTGCATGCATGCAGGCGCATTTGAAATGAACCTACATAGGGACGTGGCGTTACATCGTACTGCCACCTGGTTTTTTAAAGCGCAAGAGTGGAAAAGTGCTGAGTCATCGTCTAAAAATAGACGGCGTCCTATCTCGCCCAGCAAAATGAAGTCGATAAAGTAGTCGGTTTCGATGAGAAAAAGTGGAAAACGTGGTCTAAAAATAGCGACGCCATCCCCCTATTACCTCGCTATAAATAGCCTGGGCGACTGATAGAATTCATCCAATAAGAGATGAGAAGAATTGAAAGCTTTCTCATTAGAAATGAGAACACACGAAGAATTCGAACAACAATGCAACGGTCGCTTAGGGTGGATCCTCAGACCATTCACCTTCCCAAAAACCATCCAACTCCAAGCGAAACTTTCTTGGGGACACCGTGCGGACTTGCCCTTGATCCCTTAAACAAGTGGAGCATCAACACTTCCCGTCTTCCAAATCCCTTTCCTTGTCCCTGGTGCGCGGTGGAGATGGGAGCGGCCGGCAATGGACGGCTGCCATGGTGGTGAGAATCTGGTTCAGGTGGAATTGGTTCTATTCCCAATTATCGATTCCTAGGCAACTTGGGCTTAGACAATCATCACATCACATGGTGAAAATCCAGTCTGCAATCCGCTAAAATCACCGTCTCCTAGCGAAGCGAAGCAAAATTCTATATCTTGAGAAGGGACCATCCATAAACCACGTGGACCCTTTTTTCAAATCTTAACCCCCCGTGGACAATTTCAATTTTGTATGGAGAGTGGACAATCGCCATACCACACCCCCCTTTTGGGTGACCACGTGGTTTATGGATGGTCCCGAAAGGACGTTCTGATTCATTTGGTGTCTTAATTTTTTTCAATATAAAAAATCTAAATCATTTTAGCGTAGTTTTTAGCTCAACAATCAACAATAAGACAACTTCAAAAAAAATCTTGGTTCGATTATCCAAAGTTTTGATTATCCAAAGCGATTTTTTTCCGAAGCCTGGACTGTACTTTAAAAAATCTGATTTTTTGTATAACTTTTTAGCACTTCAAGTTTACATTTCAAAAAACGTATTTTTTAAATTTTCGATTTTTTATATGTTTAAAGGGACTAAAATACATCTTCTGAGCCATAGTGTGTGATGGGAGAAAATCTGGTTTAGGTGAGATGTATTTTTGAAAAAATAGAGTGTTTTCAAAAATGTCGAAAAAATTGCAAAAAAAAAACCTAATTGAATTTGCAATCGATGCAACATTACGCGTTATCAGCGATGGCATAATCATCGTCAAAAGAAAATCTCTGGACGAGAAAGAGAAAAAATCCGAATGGAGCATGGCTCTCCTCTCTCGCGCACGAAAGATCGGTAAAAAGAATCGAATAAAATCATCATCTTGATTATTCGGTGGAACATCTTTTTCACTTGGGGAAATATACCTTTTCCAATCAAACATCTTCGTCATATGGAAAGTTTGATGCTCGATTAAAGCTCCAAAAATACTATTTAGGTTATAAACTTACCAGCAACAGCACCGCCTCGAGTAAGCACGCAAATGTATGCTACTTACTGACCAAAAAGATCAAATTGAATGCACTTTTGATCATAATTTCTATTTTGCGAGACCATTTCTTATCATTTTGTTGGCACACACAGTGACACACGCGAGAAACCCTCAAACGCTTAATGAATATCGCCAAAATCAACCTTTCACATTCGCTAACTTTTTCACGGCTCTTTCGATACAAAACTGCCCCCAACTTTCGGCAACGTGTTCTTTTGCACATTAGTTAGTCACTCACTTGAAATATAATCCCAAAACATGTAAATAATTGGCAAGCGTCATCAAAAAAACAAACGCGCAATGTCTTTTGACGTTTGACTTTTGACTACCCATTCTAATCGAAGGCTGAAGAAAACCAAGCGAGAAGCGAAGGCGAAAAAAAGAACAAAGGGTGGCCTCCGGCATTCTTGTTTGATTAGAATACATTTTGGAAATATTTTTTTCAAATGCTGGAAAAAAAACTTTTAGGAAAAGTGAACATAAACAGAAATGGTCACAAAAAGTTGCTCTAATACCGTTTTTTTTCTTCAAAAAATCGAAATATTGGTTGCAAAAATCATTGTTTTTTAAAGAAAATTATACGGATTAGTTCTGTGAGACCAAGCGAGGATTTTAATTGAAATTATCCCTAAATTAAAGATTTAAAATCCTCAAGTTACACTGTAAACCGTTTCCAGTCCACCCCGATAGAACCGGGAACCTACGCCAAAAGCTCTCCCGAATCCTCCCAACCAATATTTCTTGCGTGTATGACGATGATTCTGCCACTGCTGCATGCTGCCGGCGTCAGTTTCGCGGTGGGAATCAATAGTGTTCGGCTCCTTTATGTGTGTGCCTGTTATTGGCAGCATCCACCGGTAATGGCGACGACGACGTCAAGGACGTGCGAGGTTTTTGAAGACTGGAACTGGAAGGAGAACTGGCGGGTCGCTCCACCCAGACATTCCGGACTGTGTGTGTGTGTGGGTGAGGTTTCCGGAGTGTGAGGGGGCTCCTTTTACGCTCTATTTCGTTGGCGCGGGAGAAGTAAAAGCTTGAAATTGATTGAACTGCTGCTGTGGGAACTGATATCCTGCGTAAATGATGATGGCTAGACAGAAGCGCTAGGGTAAGTGCTTGAGAGATTTTCTCTATTTTCACGATGTCGGGAAAATTGCACGGATAGGTTTACTGCTTTTACTGGCAATGAGTAAACAAAAATAAAGTACATGCTGAAGGCTTCTTCTATTTTTATTTTATTTGATAGAGTACATTGAAAAAAAAGTGCAACATTCAATCAACCGTTATTTATATTTTTGAATCTGTCAGACAAGGTCTCCATAATTAAAATACGTGAGCATTAGGGTGGTCCAAATCCGGACTTTTTTGGGGCTACCCCCTGAAATCAAAGATTGACCCATCACTAGGCTAAATTCCAAATTTGAGCTCATTCTGACCACGGGAACCCCTCCCTCCAATCGCTTAAAGTTTGTATGGGAAAAATCGTCAAAATGTATGGAGAAAAGCAACTGTTTTACTTTGTTACCTGTGGAAGGCACCATAATTATCCGATTCTTATCATTTCTTAAATGTAGAACCTTTATTAAATTTTGAACAACTTTTCCGAAGACACCATATTTTTAGGATTTTTTCCCGCGAAGTTATTAGCGCCCAAAACTGACCCTTTTTGCGCGGCCAGCTGTAAGGGGCTACCTAACAACGATGTTTATTTCCAATTCGTACACGCACGTGCTCTCTCTCAGGTTCAAACTCTCTCACGAGCTTGCTCGCCTGCCTGCCTGCCTGCCTGTTTACCTACAAGCGCGCGCTGTTTCTCTGTTTGGACTTTTGTCGTCGTCGTCATTTTCGTTTGCTATCCGCTGCGCTGCGTTCGTGGCATGTTTATTATAATGTTGAACTAAAATACCAGGTTTGTTTTGAGATATAAAATTTAATGTAATATGTGATCAACAAAAGATATCATATTATTAGAGCGTGTGAGAGAGAATACAAATTTGATGAATTAGTTCATACATGAATCGTCATCTGTTCTGATCCAAACCTAATTGCAAACGTTTTGGATTTTAATTTATCGGCTTTTGTTACAAGAAATACCATGCTGTTTTTTTTAGATAAAAAAGGAAGGAATTTTCTTTAGATTTTTTTAAACTGAATCCAAATGAGTATCTTAAAGGAAGGCCGCAACTGCAAGATCTGAAGGTAGTTAACGATTGTGCAGAAAAAGATGTTTCCTGAATCGAAAAATTTACAGGTAAACTGACAAAAAATGATAAACAGTTGCAATATTTGTTGCAGGTGGTCTAGGAACATAGAAAGAAATTTCCAGAAAGAATAAAAAAATAATTTTAGGGAGTATGAATGAAAATTTGCAGCAATAACTGTAAAATTGTCTTGATTTGTACTCAGTATATTTTTGTCAAAGCAAACTACCTAAAGGAACAACATTTATATTACCTGAAGAGTTTTTTTTTAAATAATTGAATCATTATCATGTTTCTTTAGCATATACGAAAAACTGCGTGTAATGCTTGGAAAAACAAACAAACCCTGTTCTCATGACACTTGTTGTAATTTTTTAATCGAGCCTAAGCTGTCTTTTCTTTAAAATATTTTTTTCAGCGCAGTTTTTTTATTTTTGTCATAATTTAAGAATTTATATGCTAAATATATCTCAAAACAATCCTGCTATTTTAGTTGAAAATTATAATAAACATGCCAGAAACGCAGCGCAGCGGACGGCCGGGAAAACGACGACGACGACAAAAGTCCAAGCAGAGAAACAGCGCGCGCGCTTGTAGGTAAACAGGCAGGCAGGCAGGCAGGCGAGCAAGCTCGTGAGAGAGTTTGAACCTGAGAGAGAGCACGTTCGAGTACGAATTGGAAATAAACATCGTTGTTAGGTAGCCCCTTACAGCTGGCCGCGCAAAAAGGGTCAGTTTTGGGCGCTAATAACTTCGCGGGAAAAAATCCTAAAAATATGGTGTCTTCGGAAAAGTTGTTCTAAATTTAATGAAGGTTCTACATTTAAGAAATGATAAGAATCGGATAATTATGGTGCCTTCCACAGGTAACAAAGTAAAACAGTTGCTTTTCTCCATACATTTTGACGATTTTTTTTTTACAAACTTTAAGCGATTGGAGGGAGGGGTTCCCGTGGTCAGAATGAGCTCAAATTTGGAATTTAGCCTAGTGATGGGTCAATCTTTGATTTCAGGGGGTAGCCCCAAAAAAGTCCGGATTTGGACCACCCTAGTGAGCATGCATAAATAAATGGTGAATTTCCGAGGTTTGAAATTACAAAAATATTGTCCTCAGAGTTTATTGATGGACCTGAACACCTTTTACAAAGTTAAACTGTTTACCGATTAACCAACCCAATTCAAAACCTCTGATTCCCACGGGTTGATTAAAAAGTTCAGCCTAATTCCCAGACTACTGCACATCAACGCTTGGTTCCATCGAAAAACCTCCGGTAAGGAAAAGTTTAAGCAGTTTCATTAAAAACTAAACAAAGGTAAATACTGAAAGCTCCGCTTCAGAGAATTTCATCACACGCAAAAGTAAACCAATTGAAGCATTCTCAGCGCAGAAAAGGGGGGCACGACATTGGGGAAAATAGTGCTCTAAATACGCTCCCCCTCCCAACCATCATCAACACACAAACACATTTCGCTTTCCCTCTCTGTCTCTCAAGCGCTGTTCCTGGCGCTTTTCTGTCTCGCACTCATTAGCCAGATAAAGTTCCTTCCTGGGGCCGGATGCTCACATGAGTGATGTCGATGATGGTGATGATAACGCGAATGGTAATGTTTCCTACTTTGCCAACAGCCACCCACACACTCAACAGCAACAGGAGCAAAACTGGAGAAGCAGCTTTTATTTATCTAGGCAGAAGTTGGCCCCGGTGTGTTTAGGGGGTTACCCTAATTAATTCTTCAATGTCCAAATGAATTGTTGCAAAAAAAAAACTTCATAAAAATAATGAGGTAAACCAATCACGTAATATTGTTTCGGGGCCATCCATAAACCAAGTGGACTCTTCAGTAGGAGTTTGGGTGGGGTCGCTGGAAATGAAAATAATTCTAAAATTTCAACCACATTGCCAACGTTGTTCAATGATGGCTTCTTTCTATCAAAATTACTATTAAAAAGATATTAAGTCTAAAAAAGTCTACTTGATTTGATTATTCCCAAAAGTGAGATTCTCTTTGGAATTTCAAATAAAAATCAAACAATCTTTTCAATGTTTACATATTTGACAACATCGATTGGCTATCAGGATTTCTCCCTGTGTACAACTTTATCGAACAAACCAAAACTTAAAAAATCGAAAAAAGTAATTTTTGTATATGAAAAACTGTTTTTTCATTAGCTTCAGGCTTGATCTGTGATGGACACTGAAGAGTAATTCGCTACGAAATCGGTTTCTTTTTTAAATTTAGCTTTTGTATTTTTGAATCCGGCTCATATTTATGTGAGGCCTTCGGTATGTCTAAAGAAGCCATTTTGCATCATTAGTATGTCCATATAATTTTCCATAAATATTTTCGCGAATATAATTTACTATTCAAATTTTGATATATTAAAATTCAAAAATCTGTATGTTTTGAAGGAATTTTTGGATCGATTTGGTGTCCTTGGCAAAGTTGTAGGCATAAATGAGAGCTTCACTGAAAGAAGATACACAGTAAAAACGTTTTGTTGATTTTTAATTTCACTTTTTTATACTAAAACTTGATTTGCAAAAAAATGCAATTATTTATATGTTTTAGGGGAAATCAAATGTCAATTTTTCATAAATTTCTAAAATGTGCAAAAAATCTTTAACCGAATTATCAATTTTTAAATCAATACTGATTAAAAAAAATCGAAATATTGATCGCAAACATTTTCAACTTCATTTTTCGATCGATGTAATATCGAATTTGTAATCAAAAAGGACTGCAGTAAAATTTTGATGAAGTGAACAGTTTTCAAGTTATAACCATTTTTAAGTGAGTTTCTAGAAAATAGTCACTGTTAATATTTTTCAAATGAGTGCAAATGTTTGCCCGCCTTAGAAAAACATATTTTTAAAAAGCTCTCTTATTTGCTTTTTTTTTGAAATCAGTTGACGACCCTTAGTTGCTAAGATAATGCAATGAAAAGATTTAAAAACTGATGTTTGCTAAGTCTCACTCAAACAACCCACCATTTTCTAATGTCGATATCTCAGCAACTATTGGTCCGATGTTCAATGTTAAAATATGAAACATTCGTGAAATTTTCCGATCCTTTTGAAAACAATATTTTCATTTTTTATAAATCAAGACTATCACTTCAAAAGGGCGTAATATTGAATGTTTGTTTACACTTGAATTCTAATTTTAAATGATCAGCCTGCAAATGCATAAGAATGTTTCTTCGAATAAAAAATATCATAGATGGGTCAATTTTCGAAAACGTACCAATGCTGTTTTCTAGAGGAATCTTTTCAGGAAAAAATATTCATCGCTACTTTCAAATTTGTCTTATAGGACATTTTCAAAAACATTGAAATATTGTTATAGAAACTAATTGGAAACATTTTAATAAATGTTCAGGAAACTTGTCAAATAATGCGTTTTATGTGTCTTTTACTCATACAAATGTGCAAAATTAGACAAAAAACGTAACTTAATCCACCTTTAGGTGGTTGGTGCCTTCCTCACATTCATAAAGTCAATACATTCAGTAAAAATAGCAACATGTTCAACAAATCAACTTTATTACTCATTTCTTTTAAAAGGGTTCACAAATCTTAAATATTTCTGAATTTTCGCTCTGCGTGTTATGGTTTCTCTTCGTTTCGAATTTTTCATCGTGACGTTTTACGGTTCGCGATTTTTAGGGTCTCGTGGCGCAGGGGTAGCGGCTTCGGCTGCCGATCCCGATGATGCTATGAGACGCGGGTTCGATTCCCGCCTTATCCACTGAGCTTCTATCGGATGGTGAAGTAAAACGTCGGTCCCGGTTTCTCCTGTCTCGTCAGAGGCGCTGGAGCAGAAATCCCACGTTAGAGGAAGGCCATGCCCCGGGGGGCGTAGTGCCAATAGTTTCGTTTTTCGTTTCGATTTTTAGACTTTCCGGCGGGACAGTTCCGTGAAAAGTTCTTTCGGTAGTGTAGTGTTTTGAGTGGTACAAGAATTCAGACGGATTTTTGCAGGTTTTCATGTGATTTAGGTGTTGTGAAGAAGTGACACTTTGAGGAGAAATCTCGGTCACCGAACGGAGTTTTTTGAATCCATTTGTTACATTTTGGTCAAAAATTTCTGCCGATACAGGAGGTGGCCTTCAAGAGAAAATGGGTGGATTTTCCAAGTTTGTATTGTTGTAAAGTTGTGAAAATTGCTGAGGAAAATGTTGAAGGAGTTGACTCGAGAAGTCACCGGATTCGTGACGAAATAGTGACTGTAATCGCTGCTGGTTTGACGGATGATGCTTCTTTTCGGGTGAGAAACTTCCAATTGGAAATATGGAGCAGCCGTGACTGACTGGTTACGGTGTTCGCTTTGTAAGCGAATGATCCTGGGTTCGATTCCCATCTGCTCCAAACGAGAAAGATCAGGAAATATGAATTTTTGAAACTCTTAACATGAACGAAACATTAAAGTCGTTCGAACCGGGGTTCGATCCCCCGTCCTTTGGATTGATAGAATTAGGAATACTACAATTACAAACTATATACGTGCTCGGTCTTTGTCCATTTGACAAGGACTCGGAAGTGCTAAATAACGTTTGAATCCGATTGATGCAAACGTTCTTTAGGGCGGGGCTTGTCGATTCAAGCTGAAGTACCTCGCGCACGGCTAGCCTGCGTAGAAATGGGTCACCGAAGCTCGGCAGAGCTAACAATTACCAAATGCCTATGCGAGTTATTTGCATGTATAGAATTTAAAATCTAAAATACATGGATACAACTCAATTTGTAAGAAGCGACCACGTTGTCCCGTTTGGTTGGTTGCACACACACACATACACACGCACACAGATCTTAAATAATTCTGGCTCATCGGCAAGTTCTGATAAAAAAAACCTATCCAACGATAGTTAGCATGGATGATTCAGGCAATATTTCTATCACAATATTTAAAATCCAGCCTCCAAAAAGTGTATAAATAACACTTAAGTGCTAATTACTTTTGATAGCGTTGTCAGATCTTCGATGTTTAAGGCTCATTTGGAAGGTCTTTCGATTCGATAGCAAATTGCAATTATTGAATCAGATTAAAAATGAAATCTTTAATTTTAAAAATCACGTTGAAAATTGAAAAAAGTGACATTTTGCGAATTGGTCAGGCATAAAACATCGTTTTTTTTTAAATTTTCGAATAAAAACTCATTCAAAATTCATCTAATAAAGTTTTGGAGGTTGGCTAAGTATGCCAACCGGAACAAGTCCCAAATTTCTGCAACAAATAATTTATGTTACATACAATTTCACATTTTTTATAATCTTTTTGAACGTTAGATCTATCAGAGTTCAGATATCAAATCGATCAGAATATTTTGATATTTAGATATTTTGTACACTTGAATTCTGAAATTAAATTATCAGCCCGCCAAATTGATGAAATGTTCTGACTTAAGAACAGCAAGAAGAACAGGTCAATTTTTGAAAACGATAAGAATAATATTCAATGTGGCCTGGCTTTAAAGACGTCGTCATTGAATGCCCTGTTCAGTCTTGTTTGAAGTTTCCGCAAACTAAAAATTGAAAATATTCATATCGTGACCCCTTAACTTTGCGGGGCAATTCGCAGCAAAATTCGCTCTGGTACATCATTAACATCAGCTGCTGACAGAGCGCCACCCTGGGCTGGGAAATGGCAATACCCACGAGCGCTTTTATGTGTTGGACGGAAACCTGTTTTGAAAACTTTCACATAGTGCGATAATTTTCATTAGAAATTTAATTAATTTTGCCCTCCCCATCAAAAAGCGCATTACCATGGGGCGCACACCTCTTTTTTTTTTTGTTATTTTTGGTTGTGACGATCTATCAGATGCTTGTGTGTGCGGCTCCTGTGTGAGTATGTTGTGGCTTTGGACGGAAAATTTATACCAAACTATACGGAAACTAAAATTAAAAGACCCGTAAAATAATTATTATGAAACTAGGCGCCTGGACCCGCCTCTCCTGGCTCACAATTTTCGGGCGGAAATGGACCATAAATGATGGAAAAGGTGAGCGTAATTGGTAGTGTTGTAGAACATCAAAGCGATAAATTTACGGTTACATTTGATGGCTTAATCTCGCAAATGAAATGCAAACGCCCGTAAAATGGTCGTTAAAATTGTCACCCGGGTAAGGGGCTTCAGTTGGGAGATCGTTTAAAGCTGAGCGAGATATGGGGCATTCCTTAGTAGTAAACGTTTGATTTGAACTTTTTATTAATATGTGTAACATATTTTAATTTTGATATTAGTATTTTTTAAATACCATGCTTTGTTTTAGTGACTCGTTTGAAAGATTGTTAAATAAGTAAACATTTAAAATTTTGAAACACTGTTTACAAACAAATGATAGAAGTTATTAAGTTGACCAAACCAAAGGTTTTAATTTTTTTTTCAGATTATTAATTCACAAGTTTTTAAAACATCATTTTATATTGTGAAAAAGTATTTCTTGAAATAATAAAATAGGCGTTTCTAAAATTAGTTTTTTTTGTTTCATTGTAATATAAGGCTGAGCTAAAGAAAACACTTTGTAAAAAAGAAGGACTTTTTAAACATTTATGTTGTAGTTCCAAAAAACGAAAACGTTGATGATCGAACCAGTTAATGGCGTCCAAATTCGAATTCACTTGAATGCAATAAATTTCGAATGCAAAATTGTTGCTGTCAGTTTACGTTTGCACGTTGCCAGCGACAACCCACTCGCACATATTCGCTTTTGGGTTCGTAGCATCTTTCTTTTGGGAATTCGGTCCTGCATGAATCCAGCCATGGTGGATGCAGAAACCATTACAGTTTTAACTTTGCGTAGGTTGAAAGGTTGCACCAAACGAAACAGGATGCAAAAATATATTTTAGTTAAGAAAATAAAAAGAGGTAGTTACACAAAAATATAAAAACTGGATCAGAAAAAAGTTTGTTTACAATCGAACCCAATTTTCAATCCAATGTTGTAACTTGTAACGGTCCTCAGAAACTCATGGACAAACTCCCAAAAGCAAACGAATCAAAACAGATTGGCCCTGGAGAGACCAACGTGCGGATGCAATGCTCAGCTGGGCGAGAAGACACTTTTCATAATGTTTGCATCCAAAACTCTTTCCACAATTCGTGCTTTCGTGCTCGGTTTGCACTGTTTCTTTCCACAGATGCGTGTGATGCTGGATTTGGGGCTGGAGTAGTAGTACCTACTTTGACCTTTTGGCTTATTTTTTTAAAAAAAAATTAAATCTCTGAATAGTGGAAAACGTAAATTTTGTTTTCACAAATTTAAAATCAAGAGTTGCCTAAAGTACATACTGTAGGTATTTCAAAAGTTTAGATAGAGCTGGCAATGTCTACTTTCAACTTTGTGCGAATTCTATCCAAAATAAACAATGGACTGAGAAATCGCCATAAAAATGAAAATGAAGTACGAGAAGTGGATATTTATTCGAAACCATTGTTTTTAGTTATGCTACACAGTTAAAAATCATTTTAATATTATATCGGGGATTGGTAAAAGATTTTTTTGTTAAGATTTTTAGTCAGAATAATAGTAAAATAAAATAGGTCTCAAAAAAGAAAACTCAAACTACCTGATTATATGCCAAGCATTGCATCTCCGTACAAACCTGTTACTTCTTTCATGTCTCATAAACTTTATCTGAAATTGGCAATCGTTCTCAGCCAAGTGCCAACAACGTGTGCATCGACCCAGTGGAACGCACTTCGCTCGAACTTGCAAACTTTCCAAAGGACAGCAAAATCAACCAGAAAAAAACCAACTCTCGCAAACTGCATTCCGATTGCACTTTTGCAAGCACCGTATCGACAGTTGAAAGTTGATGAGGCAATAAATTTCCTCCCCGAAAGTGCGCGCTTCCCGATAACGGGAAAGGGAAAACCACGGAAAATTGGCGCTAAAGGGGTTGAAACTTGTTTTCCCCTTCTTCCGCCCTTTCAGATCGGTATGATGGCACGAAAAAGAGTTACGCGCCCTGTAATGGATTCGAAATTTGCAGCCACCACCGCCGAAACGTCAGGGACCTGTCGGAGGGGACTCTTCCTCTTTTGTTCACCATAATATTGGAAAGATACCTAGTTTCTTTTTCGAACTAGTCGTCGACGACGTTGCAAGAATTTTGTGCTACTTTCAATTGATAATGTCGAGAAACTTTCGCCTCGTGTCTTCCGGTGGCAACGCAAAAGTTCATATGGCGACAGGGTTTGGGGTTTGCTTTCTTAGATGAATGCCGATGCCACGGAAAAGTAGATTTTTTCGGAAATTTTTACTAGTGATTTTGCTGACCATTTCTCTTTTTAAAACAGATTGGATCGCTTACGAAACTTAAGAAACAAATTGACTTTCGATGACTATCAATCAAAAAAGAACAAAGAAAATATTTAAAATAGTCATTCTCATGCTTAATTTGCTGAACTTTTTGATAAAAACGTTCCACACGGGTCCCGCCCGTGTGGATCAATCGGACCGCGCACTGGACTAACAATCCAGAGGTCGCTGGTTCGAATCCCACGGCGGGCGCTCTAAAATTCTTTGTGTAAATATGGGTATTCGGCGCCGTCGCTCCGTGCCATACTTTCATACACTTAGGAGCCCAGGGCGGCGAAGTCCTTGTAGATAAAAAGGAAGACACTAGTGGTTGGTACTAGCAATGGTGGCCGACAGCTATAAAGTCAACTTCGTTTTTTTTGATAAAAACAATTTCATGTGGTTGAGTTTTACAGGTGACCTAGAAAAATTGCTCAAAACTGGTCAAAATTATTACCGTCAACTAAGGTGAACCTGGGCTACATTCTGAAAAGGGAAAGCAGTTATAAGAGCATTTTAGTACTTGGAGGTTGCAAATATTCCCCCCCCCTCCCCTTTAAAACCGGCCCAAAAAATTTGAAATGCATTTCCCTGCGTTGATTATCATATTAAGCATGTTTTGGATCGTTTAAAAAAGTTTAGCATTTTTTGTGAAATTCCGTAAGGCAAAAAAATCGCAAAAAAAAATTTCGTCAATACTTTGATATTTGGAAAACCAATGATTTTTGCAATCATTGCATTGCAAATCATGTAAAAAGTATGTAAAAAGCATTTCAAAACTCTTATTTATCCAGATTGTTGTTGGCTTGATTTTTCAGTTTTACACCCCGGAAATAACACAATTCGGAAAGAGTCAACTTTAGTTTACCAAGTCAAAGCCCTAACCATCTCGGCTTGTAATAATTTGGTTCAACGTAACAATAGGTTTCCCATACGTCGCATACTGTATTAAAAGAATACGATGTATGGGGAATTTACACAGCTAAAAAATCAGATGGTAAAATCGCATGCAAAAGCATGCTTAATACCTTCGTCAAAATAGACACTTAATATTAATCACTACACAATTATTGTAAACACAAAAAATGTTGCAACCGACTGGATTCAAACCCAGCAGTAAGAACTGGCGCCTTAGCCCGCTCGGCCATCAGATCTGAGTAATTCTCTGAGATTTCGGTCATTCGATTTTATCTGTATTTTTTAATCGGGCTGAAACTTTTTTCGTGCCTTCGGTATGCCCAAGAAGCCATTTTGCATCATTAGTTTGTCCATATAATTTTCCATACAAATTTGGCAACTGTCCATACAAAAATGATGTATGAAAATTCAAAAATCTGTATCTTTTGAAGGAATTTTTTGATCGATTTGGTGTCTTCGGCAAAGATGTAGGTATGGATATAGACTACACTGAAAAAAATGATACACGGTAAAAAAAATTGGTGATTTTTTATTTAACTTTTTGTCTCAAAACTTGATTTGCAAAAAAAAACACAATTTTTATTTTTTTTATATTTTTTTATATATGTTTTAGAGGACATCAAATGCCAACTTTTCAGAAATGTCCAGGATGGGCAAAAAATCTTTGACCGAGTTATGATTTTTTGAATCAATACAATTTTTTCAAAAAAATCGAAATATTTTTCAATTTCATTTTTCGATGTAAAACTGAATTTTCAATCAAAAAGTACTTTAGTGAAATTTTGATAAAGTGCACCGTTTTCAAGTTATAGCCATTTTATATAACTTTTTTCAAAATAGTCGCAGTTATTGATTTTTTAAAAATAGTGCCCATGTTTGCCCACTTTTGAAAAAAATATTTTTGAAAAGCTGAGAAAATTCTCTATATTTAGCTTTTTCGGACTTTGTTGATACCACCTAGCTGAGATATTGCCATGCAAAGGTTTAAAAACTTAAAAATTGATGTTTTCTAAGTCTCACCCAAACAACCCACCATTTTCTAATGTCGATATCTCAGCAACTATTGGTTCGATTTACAATGTCAAAATATGAAACAGTCTTGAAATTTTCCGATCTCTTCAAAAAAAAAAAATTTTCAAAAATTTAAAATCAAGACCAACATATCAAAACGGCAAAATATTGAATGTTTGGTCTTTTTGAAATGTTAGTCTTGGTTTAAAAATTTTGAAAATATTTTTTTCGAAAAGATTGAAAAATTTCACGAATGTTTCATATTTTAACATTGTAAATTGGATCATTAGTTGCTGAGATATCGACATTAGAAAATGGTGTGCTGTTTGGGTGGGACTTAGAAAACATCAATTTTCCTGTTTTTAAGCCTTTGCATGGCAATATCTCAGCAACTATGGGTCGTATCAACAAAGTGCAAAAATGCAAAATATAGAAAATTTTCTCAGCTTTTCAATTTTTTTTTTCAAAATTGGGCAGACATGGACACTATTTTTAAAAAATCAATAACTGCGACTATTTTGAAAAAAGTGATCAGTCGTGTGGTGTTCGTTGGATCGATTGAAGTGTGAATCGACGCGCGCGAGCCCGCAGGAAAGTGGTAGAAAGTTCTCGAAATCATTGAAAAGGGGGTCGCAGTGTGCCTAGAGAAGTTGGGCCATCAGTCGTGTGGTGTTCGTTGGATCGATCGGAGAGTGAATCGACGCGCGCGAGCCCGCAGGAAAGTGGTAGAAAGTTCTCGAAATCATTGAAAAGGGGGTCGCAGTGTGCCCAGAGAAGTTGGGCCATCAGTCGTGTGGTGTTCGTTGGATCGATTGAAGTGTGAATAGGCGCGCGCGAACCCGCGGGAAAGTGGTAGAAAGTTCTCGAAATCATTGAAAAGGGGGTCGCAGTGTGCCCAGAGAAGTTGGGCCATCAGTCGTGTGGTGTTCGTTGGATCGATCGGAGAGTGAATCGACGCGCGCGAGCCCGCAGGAAAGTGGTAGAAAGTTCTCGAAATCATTGAAAAGGGGGTCGCAGTGTGCCCAGAGAAGTTGGGCCATCAGTCGTGTGGTGTTCGTTGGATCGATCGAAGTGTGAATAGGCGCGCGCGAACCCGCGAGAAATAGATCGGGAAAGCATTGAAATAGAGATTCGCGTCGTTGAATTATATGTTATATTTTTATTTCGTTTTGAAAGCCCATCCCATAGCATCGTTGCTCGGATGGCACGCCGGCGGTAAGAAGTTAAACATAATACGCGATTGAGGAATTGATAAGTCCTTCTCAAAGCGTCGCAACTCGGTAGGCAGCGATAATGTTTCACTTTTTGGTTATATCATCTTACAAAAATGAATCCTGATCTATCCTAAATTGTACATCACCGAATAATACGTTAATTCAAAATTCATTTCGTTTTGAAAGTCCTTCCCAAAGCATCGTTGCTCGGATGGCACGCCGGCGGTAAGAAGTAAAACAATACGCGATTGATAAGTCCTTCTCATAGCGTCGTAGCTCGGAAGGCAACGATTGTTTAACTTTCTGGTCATATCATCTACCAAGATGAATCCTGACCTTCCCTTTCCTTCCCCTACTAACACAATTCCCCCACTTCCCGTGATGCTTGAAGGAGATGCTGTGGATTCAACGGTCTCATGCGGTGTCAACAGGTATAGAGCGGCAAACTCTGTGTCTGATGAGTCTGCAACTTCAACTATCGGACTAACATTCCTACCTTTGTTGAACTGCATCTCCTTGGGGGGGCGCCGGTATTGACTTAAAGCAGAGATCTTCAGGGGTTATACAGTGAGGATGATTAGCTCCCACTATTCATCTGTTGGTTCATTGTGTAACTTCAGCTGATCCGTCAATAACGGAGTAGCAGCTCATTGGCAGTCAACCATGCTCATGCTCATGCTCATGCTCAACTGCGACTATTTTGAAAAAAGTTATATAAAAATAGATTTAACTTGAAAACAGTGCACTTTATCAAAAATTCACTAAAGTACTTTTTGATTGAAAATTCAGTTTTACATCGAAAAATGAAATTGAAAAATTTTTGCGGCCACTATTTCGATTTTTTGAAAAAAATGTATTGATTCAAAAAATCATAACTCGGTCAATGATTTTTTGGCCATCCTGGAAATTTCTGAAAAGTTGGCATTTGATATCTTCTAAAACATATAAAAAAATTGTGTTTTTTTGCAAATCAGGTTTTAGTGACAAAAAAAGAAATAAAAATCAACAAATTTTTTTAACCATGTATCATTTTTTTTCTGTGTAGTCTATATCCATACCTACAACTTTGCCCAAGAAACCAAATCGATCAAAAATTCCTTCAAAAGATACAGATTTTTGAATTTTCATTCATCATTTTTGTATGGACTGTTGCCAAATTTGTATGGAAAATTATATGGACAAACTAATGATGCAAAATGGTTTCTTTGAGCATACCGAAAGCACCAAAAAGTTTCAGGCGGATTAAAAAATACAAAAATTAAAATTAAAGAAAAATGACCGATTTCGTAGAGAACTGCTCATCTATGAAAAATGGAAAGGATAAACGCATACATGGAGCCTAACATTTCAAAAGGGCACATAATTTATGTAAACAATAGGGGGATGGCGTCGCTATTTTTAGACCACGTTTTCCACCCTTTCTCCATCGAACCGACAACTTTATCGACATCATTTTGCTGGGCGATATAGCACGCATTCTATTTTTAGACGATGACTAAGCACTTTTCCACTCTTGCACTTAAAAAACCTTCGAAAGATTTGCCGTGCTAAGGTTTGATTTGATTAGTATGATTAATTTCATGATTAATGTAAGAAACATACGATTAAGGCTTGAAATTTCGCCATGCGCAGAGTGAACTGTCACACTTTCTGAGCGTTTTTCTTTCTCAAACTCCGAGTTGATTTACGGGTGCTACGATATCTCAAGATGGGATGGACTAAACGCATGACCATCCGTTTGAAAAGCGGACAGTGTAATCACTCGACAACGCCTGCTGCCTCATGATCACATCGTAACAAATTGAAAAAAATGAACAGATTGCTTTTGAAATTGAACGATTTGGGTCAAATTGAGTTTATGATAGACATAACAAAACAATGTAATTGGGCCAAAGTTGAAATCTCGATTAAATTTTCAAAAGGCCCTATCTGCATAGGAAACCCATGAGGGATAGGTTGTTTTGAAAATTTAATCTAGAAATGATCTGAGCAGGATAGACGCTTTGTTTACACTTCGAAATTGACCCATTTTCATCGTTTTGCTTGATTTCTGCCAGCGATGGAATAATCATCATCAAAAGAAAATCTATGGATATTCATCAAGAGAAAAAATCCAAATGGAACATGCTCTCCTCTCTTGCGCACGAAAGATCGGTAAAAACTTACTTAATCTACCTATGTGGTTGGTGCCTTACTCACTGTTTACCAACAATGGGTAATATGAGCGGTTTGGACACATACTTCAACTATTTTTTTTAGATCCAGAAAAAATAAGTACATAGATATAACTAAAGTGGTAATAACTCGATATAGGGTTGCCAGATCTTCAATGTTGTGGACTCGTTGGAAAGGTCTTTCAATTGCCTAACCAACGATGGGTCGGATGATAGATCCGAACATCGTTTACATACATTTAAGTGAGATCCGGCATCAAAAAAGTACAAATATATCACTTAAATGGTCATAACTCGAGACAGGGTTGCCAGATCTTCAATGTTGTAGATTCGTTGGAAAGGTATTTTAATTGCCTAACCAACGATGGGTCGGATGATAGATCCGCACATCGTTTACATACATTTAAGTGAGATCCGGCATCAAAAAAGTACAAATATATCACTTAAATGGTCATAACTCGAGACAGGGTTGCCAGATCTTCAATGTTGTGGACTCGTTGGAAAGGTCTTTCAATTGCCTAACCAACGATGGGTCGGATGATAGATCCGGACATCGTTTACATACATTTAAGTGAGATCCGGCATCAAAAAAGTACAAATATATCACTTAAGTGGTCATAACTCGAGACAGGGTTGCCAGATCTTCAATGTTGTGGACTCGTTGGAAAGGTCTTTCAATTGCCTAACCAACGATGGGTCGGATGATGGATCCGGACATCGTTTACATACATTTAAGTGAGATCCGGCATCAAAAAAGTACAAATATATCACTTAGATGGTCATAACTCGAGACAGGGTTGCCAGATCTTCAATGTTGTGGACTCGTTGGAAAGGTCTTTCAATTACCTAACCAACGATGTATCGGATGATGGATCCGGACATCGTTATATGCATATAAATGAGATCCGGATATATGTGAAAATACATTTTTATACATAACTTTTGAACTACTTATCGAAACTTCAAACAATTCAATAGCGATGTATGGGACCCTAAACCAAGTCGAATGCAACTGGTTTGGTCAAAATCGGTTCAGCCAGTGCTGAGAAAACTCAGTGAGAATTTTGGTCACATACATACATACACACACATACACACACACATACACACACACATACACACACACAGACATTGGTTCAGTTTTCGATTCTGAGTCGATATGTATACATAAAGGTGGGTTTTCGAGCTTTCAATAAAAAGTTCATGTTTAGAGCAGGATTATAGCCTTACCTCAGTGAGGAAGGCAAAAAATCATCATCTTGATTATTTGGCGGAACATCTGTTTCACTACTACACTTGCAAGTGTAACGTCACACGTCGAAAAATGACCTGTAACATTTTGTAGATGGGCAATGTGTGCAAACAAAGTGAAATAAATGACTTTAAGTGGTGCTGACAAGGAAATTAAAAAAATCATCAGTAGATTGATTTTCTTGGAGAATTTCGGGAGCAATTTTCTTTTGCGTGATTGCCTCCTCTTTCTTTCGCGGGTAAAAAAAATTCGCAAGCGAAATTGATTTTTTCGCGATTATTCCATCCCTGTTTAGTGCTAATGTTAATATGGAATGGTTAAAAGTAATAATATGAACTAAGATGAACATCAAGGTGCTGATGAGTCAATATTAGTATAGGTCAGAATTATAGAGAAAATTAAAACAAACAAACTTCAATGATTATATATATTAGGGTGGGTACGGATTTTGAAAAGTTCTCAGATTAAGTTCTGGTGTGGTTCCCCTTGTAGGGCATACCCATTGGGACTCTCACGCCAAATTTCAGCTCATTTGGCTGAAAACTGGCTTGTCTCAAGCTGGTTCAAGTTTACATGGAAATTACTATGAGAAAATTTGAATTTTCGTTCATTCGCTCCTACGGGCCTGGGGAAAACATGTAGAAACTTCTAGGATGGCTAGAAATAAGCGAAATCGTCTGGAGAACAACTTTTCCTAAGAGACCAGGTCGATTCGTTCAACCCCCATCGAGCTCAACGGCAATACATCCGGGGTTTTCGGAACCAACGATTTTCCCCAGAAAAGCGTCAAATTTTCCTTAGCATGCTATGAATGCTTGATGAACACCGCGACGCCACATGTCAAACAGCTACCACGTGGACTAGAATCGCCTTTAAAAAAATACTTTTTATGTTTTTTTGAACTATAGAATTATCATTTATGGTGATCCTGATACTATTTAGCTGTATTCTAAACCTCCAAATATGAAAAAAAAAACTGTTATGGTGCAAATTATACAATCACGTGGTAGCTGTTTGACTAGGGACCTACATAGGGAAATGAAATGTTCTGGGAGAAATTTCAAACACTCAAAGTCATTCAAATTTAAGGTTGAAAAACCTGTAGTTTTTCTTTGGTGCTGGCACTTTTCTTGTACCGAACAAGCACAAACATAACAAAAACTATCAGATCAACAAAAATTTTACAATACTTTTGATTGTTATAAGTCTCGTTTTTTTGCCAAAATGATTTTAAATTGATTCCGACCTTGTTCTTACATGACCTTGTTGCTCGATTGGAACCCCGATTTGACAGTTCGATTGGAACCCTGAGAGTGACATTTCGCCTCTCCATATAGGCTCTCTATGTTTGACATGTGGCGTCGCGGTGTTGATCGGCATTCATAGCATGCTAAGGAAAATTTGACGCTTTTCTGGGGAAAATCGTTGGTTCCGAAAACCCCGGATGTATTGCCGTTGAGCTCGATGGGGGTTGAACGAATTGACCTGATCTCTTAGGAAAAGTTGTTCTCCAGACGATTCCGCTCATTTCTAGCCATCCTAGAAGTTTCTACATGTTTTCCCCAGGCCTGTAGGAGCGAATGAACGAAAATTCAAAATTTCCCATAGTAATTTCCATGTAAACTTGAACCAGCTTGAGACAAGCCAGTTTTCAGCCAAATGAGCTGAAATTTGGCGTGAGAGTCCCAATGGGTATGCCCTACAAGGGGAACCACACCAGAACTTAATCTGAGAACTTTTCAAAATCCGTACCCACCCTAATATATATGTATCACTGGACTGATCAATTGATTTAAATTCAATTTGCCATCCACTTAACTTCCAGTGTCAAAATGTAACACCGTCTTCGTCCTTCCAAGGAGCAGACTACAATCGTGAGTAGTGTGTGCAAGCAATTGGTTGAATGTCACTTCCCTGCACCGTACCCTTTTCCAGTAACCTCTCCGTTAAACAGAGCGCGGAAGAAATGTTTCTCAATTCGGCAACTTTTCCATATCAAGGTACAGGAAAAACCTTTGTTATCGCGCACTTTCCACGGTGGGAAAAACTTGCAGCATCTTCGGCGCTGTAAGTAAGTTTTCGCGCGCGTGTGTGTGTGTATGTGTTACAAAAGTTTTCCCTCGTGGGAAAAACATACAAATAAAACGGTTATGATGTTTCCGCCTGCCCGTCTTTATCGTTGCGGTGCTGCATTTTCCCCGACATTTGTTTATGACTTTGGTGCGAGCGCGCGAATAAAAAGTGCCAACAAGTTTTCCACGGTGAGTTTTTCCTACCAACGAAGCTTTTGTTATTGTTGTCGTTACTTTGCAATTGGGTTTATTTGCAAGTTTCGACGTGTTTTTCTGGCCGCCAAAATAAAGCGGAAACGTGAGTGAATCGTGATCGGTCTCTTCCTATGCTGAGGGGGATGGGGGAGAGGTCTGGTTTGCCATGGCCCTGAATAATTCATGTGGCAAACGAACGAGAGTACAGTAATAAATCGTGATAGTCCACAATCGTGGTAGTGGTCGTGAGGAGCAGCAGCAGCAAAAAAAAAACTAACTTAATCCACCTATGTGGTTGATGCCTTCCTCACTTTTTACCAAAAATGGGTATATGAGTGGTTTCATCATTTTTTTAGATCCAGAAAAAAAGAACACAATGTATAACTTATGTGGTAATAACTCGATACAGGGTTTTCAGTTCTTCAATGCTATGGACTCATTGGAAAGGCCTTTCAATTACCTAACCAACAATGGGTTGGATGATGGATCCGGGCATAGTTTACATACATTTAAGTGAGATCCGGCTTCAAAAAAGTACATAAATATCACTTAAGTGGTCATAACTCGAGACAGGGTTGCCAGATCTTCAATGTCTTGGACTCATTGGAAAGGCCTTTCAATAATCTAACCAACGATGGGTCGGATGATGGATCCGGTCATAGTTTACATACATTTAAGTGAGATCCGGCTTCAAAAATGTACATGAATACCACTTAAGTGGTCATAACTCGAGACAGGGTTGCCAGATCTTCAATGTCTTGAACTCATTGGAAAGGCCTTTCAATTACCTAAACAACGATGGGTCGGATGATGGATCCGGACATCGTTGACATACATTTAAGTGAGATCCGGCTTCAAAAAAGTACATAAATATCACTTAAGTGGTCATAACTCGAGACAGGGTTGCCAGATCTTCAATGTCTTGGACTCATTGGAAAGGCCTTTCAATAATCTAACCAACGATGGGTCGGATGATGGATCCGGTCATAGTTTACATACATTTAAGTGAGATCCGGCTTCAAAAATGTACATGAATACCACTTAAGTGGTCATAACTCGAGACAGGGTTGCCAGATCTTCAATGTCTTGAACTCATTGGAAAGGTCATTCAATTACCTAACCAACGATGGGTCGGATGATGGATCCGGACATAGTTTACATACATTTAAGTGAGATCCGGCTTCAAAAAAATACCTAAATATCACTTAAGTGGTCATAATTCGGGACAGGGTTGCCAGATCTTCAATGTTTTATATTCATTGGAAAGACCTTTCAATTACCTAACCAACGATGGGTCGGATTATGGATCCGGACATAGTTTACATACATTTAAGTGAGATCCGGCTTCAAAAAAGTACATAAATATCACTTAAGTGGTCATAACTCGAGACAGGGTTGCCAGATCTTCAATGTCTTGGACTCATTGGAAAGGCCTTTCAATTACCTAACCAACGATGGGTCGGATGATGGATCCGGACATCGTTTACATACATTTAAGTGAGATCCGGCTTCAAAAAAGTACATAAATATCACTTAAGTGGTCATAACTCGAGACAGGGTTGCCAGATCTTCAATGTCTTGGACTCATTGGAAAGTCCTTTCAATTACCTAACCAACGATGGGTCGGATGATGGATCCGGACATCGTTTACATGCATATAATTGAGATCCGGGTATTTGTGAAAACACATTTTTATACATAACTTTTGAACTACTTATCGAAACTTCAAACAATTCAATAGCGATGTATGGGACCCTAAACCAAGTCGAATGCAACTGGTTCGATCAAAATCGGTTCAGCCAGTGCTGAGAAAACTCAGTGAGAATTTTGGTCACATACATACATACACACACACATACACACACACATACACACACACATACACACACATACACACACACATACACACACACATACACACACACAGACATTTGTTCAGTTTTCGATTCTGAGTCGATATGTATACATGAAGGTAGGTCTAGGAGCTTTTAATAGAAAGTTCATTTTTAGAGCAGGATTATAGCCTTACCTCAGTGAGGAAGGCAAAAAAGCTTTTTGTCACAACTAGAGCGTGATCGCTAAAATCGAGCTCAGTATTTGGATATGCCGGGGATGTGCGATGAGCCAAGAGCAAAGTTTAGCAAATCGAAACAACTGCACAGAAAAAAGTAGATTGTGCTGTGATGTAAAACAGATGAAACGTGATTGTAGTGCGGTTGATATAGTTTTTTGCTAGTTTGAGAATGATCCATAGAACGCAAATGTGTATCCGATTTCCAATGTTGGAAATTAGTTTTTCATAAAAAAGTGATTCGTTTAAGGGAGAAGGTTTTAATTTGAAAATTTAGCTCTACCATCCTACGTGAAGGGACAGATTTGAACTTTTACTATAGTTTAGATTTTTTAATAAGTTTAACTCACAAATAAATTAATAAAAATAAACTTGCTTTAGTGGTCACATTCTCCTTAATCATTTTTTGCTTTTGTACAAAAGCTGTATGGTGGTGCCGTAGTTTTTATTATGTTTCATGTGGAAACAAGTTTACGGATTAAATTGTATTTTGCCTGTGGTTGTCAACAAGGCATTTAAATATAACCCCTTGTAAAACTGAACAAACTAGTTATACCGAGAAAAAAAATGCAATTTCAACCAGAGTGTGTTTTGTGCTGCCTGCGTCACTGGCCAAAAATCGAATCCATCGAGAAAATGCTTTGATGCTACGCTTCCAAACGTTTTGCCTTTCTTAC